>NW_019211455.1:38427191-38524794 GCF_002443255.2 Varroa destructor | reverse complement strand
ATATATCAAATAAGATCTGATCACTTAGGAATTTAAATATTTTGTGGAAAACATTGTTCTCAGAGGCGCCAAAACATTGGAATTGCTTGATTCGAGTGAACAAAAAGCGATAATTTACTAAATCAGAATTAAAATAAAATAATTTACATTCAAATACAAATAGACTTCAAAATTGCCTGTTTTATTTTATAGATAATATTATATCTGGCGATTATAATTGTTATAAAAAATATCGTTTTTCAAATTGTATCCTACTCGTCGGTGCATCTACATAATGAATTGAGACTATGTTAATGGCACATGGGAATTTTGTTTTTTATAAGAATTCATTACGTTTCCCACGTTAAAACGACCTGATGAAATCAATGTAGGTTTATAATATCATATCATATAACCAGAGTTGTTATAATCTAGTTTTTCGCCATATGCAGTTACTTTTACTGTATATTATTCACATATAATTATGGGATACGGGTATCACAATGGTCTCAGTCACTTTCTCATCATGTTGTACTACCATTTCGCCGTAGCATACATAGAATATAAATTCATGATTATTTGATGACCAAGTGAAAAAAAAAGGGGATTAGTCAAAAAGTGCAAGATAGTTATTAGTGTAGTTTCGGTATACGCGTATATACTACTACGACAGTCACGATGTTGCCTAATATTTGCAGCTCATGTTGCCGCTTCAAAAAAGTATATCAAAAACGGAATCGTTTGGAAATCGCTACAATATGGAAACGATATTTGAGACGATGGCCTGCGCTAGACACCAGGTCTAGAGGAAAGCTATACACGTACAGGCCCATGTGTACAAGATACCGTTTTCCTGCGTGATATATAGCACTCTAAGCATCCAATGGCTTCAGCTGAAAGTCCAGCTGAAGTAGAAGCAGATGGTCTTGCTGCAGCGACCCTTCAAGGCGGGACTGCAGTGACCCACTCCGGAGCAGGTGTTTACCTAAATGTGTTGAATGCTGATGGCAGCGTGGGCACTCTTTTTCTCGATACGTCCCAACTCAATATTCAGCAGGTATGTTTTGCGAGTAAGTTACATAAACGTTAATTGCAAGATTTTCGTGCTTTGATTCAACATAATGTATTTGAGGTGAGCTGATATTACTTTATTAATTCATGAATTCGAGCTTTCGAAAGGTGACATGCTATATCTAATAGCGCAGAACGATGATGTTTGAGTTTTGCTTAAGAATTTCTTTCGTAGTCAGAACGATTCTTATGAATAATCATATCGACAAGATAGCTTTCGACAAATATAATTTAGTCTAGAAAAAAAACCTTTTCTATTTACTTGGAGTTGACTATGCCGATTCGAAATGAACGTGGGTGATTACAACATGTTTAGTTAAGGAATTCGGTGTCACCCACGCGTGGCCTTACATACCTTCGGATTCGCTTTCCTAAGTCGTGACGCGTTCATAGAGTTAGTCGTGCAAGCAATAGGCCTCAAGATGTTGTTTAAAGTCTTTGGCTGACACAAATGTCCCAGCAAAATAGGTCAATTAGCCTATACTGCGCTAAGTGAGGGAGTCCCAAAATACGTTTAAGCTAGACAATTATAAGCCGATTTAGTTGCTACAAGTCTGCAAAAAAAATTCTATATGATGTCTATGCCGTGGGGCTATTTCGAGATCAAAGAGCCAAAAGACGGTAGCGATTCAGAGCAGGTGGATTTCTCATGGTAGACATAACTACTATTGTCTCTATGCGCCACTCTTCCGTGAGTTGCGACCAAAAGCTTCTACCGTTTAATGAAAAAAATAGGTTGTGGAAACAAGTGCGACAGACGGCCAGTCTCAAAAAATAGTTTGCGCTACCGTGTTTGTTAGATCCACGGTTGAGTAGTAATATATTGTTATTACATGCGGTTTACCTAACGCTTACTTGGCTTGGAAACGGCTCCTTCCATAGACAACTAGGTCGTTAGCATACAAAACCTCCTCCACAAAGTTTCTGGGTTCTCGGATTCTCACTGGTGAATTTTTCAGAAGCGTCGCCGCCTTAAAGTCCACAACTACAACGCAATAGTAGCCGTTTGCCTAGACAAAAAATCCTTTATAAAAATCAAAAGAGCCTTACACAGCATAATGGGTGATCGGTGAAGTCGAAAGCCGTGCCGCTTGTCAGAAATGACGATTCTAAGAAACCGTGTTTTCATTGCCAGGGAAACTAGCAGTTTGAAGGACGCACTCGTTTTTGCAACGCCATGTCACAAAGTAGACAAGATAGAAATCCTTTTACATGTAGGAATGTTTAGAAATGTGGCTCTTGATCATTAGTCGGAAAGGTCGCCCCTTCAGAGACACTTACTATACAGCGCCGTCCGACAACGGGCTAGCATAAAAGCATCCTTCAGCTGCTTCTTCTTTATTTTATCCGGACACATAATCGGAGTGCAGGGTAATTGGTGTGTTCTTTAAAAGAGCCTGAACGACCTCCAACATTAAAAGTTGAATTCGATATAGTCTGACTTTTCATTAATCTAAAAAGCCGCTAAAATTATAAAAGGAGTCCCATAGTAACATATTATTCGATCCAAATGTGGAGTCAGTTACCAATTAGCCGATGAGTATGTCGGGGGGGGATCCGTCGGAGGAACTTATCGAACCACGTCTGCTTCTCAGTGCTGTACGTAACATAGGTCTCTCTACGAAGAGCTTTTAAGTGGGTTGCAAGAGCATTTCAGGATATATCTCTGCAAGGAGGCTGCATCCATTTTAGGCTTTCTTTGCAAGACAGCTGAGTTCGTTAAAGCACGGACGTTTCTTATTTACCAATCCCACTGTGCAAACTGCTATTGAATATGCATTGGTTGCTGCGTCTGTACGCAGACAAAATACGGCCTAGACGGCGAGCTCGTTTAAAATTTCCAGATATAAGCAGTACTGAAGTGGCTTCTTTCTCTTTTTGGAGATGACCAGGGTGCGCAGCGTTAGATCGTTTCATAGCGATGGGGACGCGAGCATGAAGATGAGCTCCTTTTCTAAGTAAATAATTACAACCAAGAAGGTCCACATTGTTTATGCATATTGGTTCAGCTTCCATCTAGGTGAGTGTGAACGGGAAATTAACAACTCAGCGGTATGCGTTGGCTAGGTTTCGTGTTATCTGTGTGCGGCTTTAGGTTGGCGTTGGTTTTATCGTGCGTTAACTAATCTCCACAGACAACAAGGGAAAATGATAGCTGCACCGCACGCAGTTTGTTTAGCAGCTTTTCAACAGGGGTGAGCGTCGGTTCTCGTCGGCTGTGAGTAGACTGCTAACACAATGCTATTAGGCCTGTTCAGGGCAATCACATTATTTTTGACTAAGACTCTCTGAAGGTAAGCCACCCGGTACTAGTAGAAAAATGAGACTTCGTCATTGGGGTGTCGTACACTACATCCTCTCTGAGCAAGGCACAGAGAATACGAAGCAGAAGCCTTTCAGCATGATTGCGGTTACAGCCGTGGTCTCAATCTGTGCTAAAAATGATGGCAGTTGAGGCGTATACACAGTCCATTATGTGATCGATATTATTTTCGCATGACCTCGTTTTCCAGCTTCAAATATTTGTGATGTTGATTTAGATATTATTAAAATACCCCTGAGATGAGCATAATTCGAGACATGTTTTCACTTTGCCAGAGAGAAGAGGGATTCTTTGAGATTACTACAGCGTTGGTTGCAGCGAGCCCGGAAACAAACACTAGTAGAGCACCTGGCCGAAAAGGTAAGCGTATTATTTTATGTAAGCTTGCGGCATTACCCTATTGCGTTGTTCCTTCCATCGACTGTTCATCGGTAGAGGCTCTATTCGCTTAAATATGAAGATGTACGAACATTCTATTTATTCAAGTTTAACGAACATTTAAACATTAAACATTAAACATTAAACGAACATTAAACAACATAAAAACCAGGAACTAACAAAGCTACAATAAAAAAAAAAGACGATGCTACGCCGGTGGTGTTTGGGGCTGCTCGCAGCGGTGTTGCGATTGCGGGTGGAACCCCCGCAACTGGAACTGGTGATATCGCGACTTCCGTTGCCGACGCCACTGTTCATTCATCGACGGCAGGTGAAAGTGCTTCTGTTTCTGCAAACGGAGGTGGTGATACATCGTCTATCCGATTTATTACAGCTGGCCATTTGGAAACCCTCTCCAGTAGGAATGCAGATGCTGTTGGCAATGATGCCGATTCATCCAACATCGTGCATATTAACACGCTTAATCAGACCATTGATATTAGTGAAGAGAGAAGTCAGGTAGGTTAGCACACCTTGGGCGTTAGTATAAAATGAATCAGTTATTACATGCAGAGGGTTAAAGAACTCAAAAAAGATGGCACTAATTGACTTTGCTTTATTTTAGTCTACGGCCCGATTCAATTAGAATAGTGTACTAAATACAATATGACGTTGTGTGCGTAAACTGCCCCCTGGAATAATATACCTAGTTCATCGTACCCTACCATACAATTCTATGGACCTATATTACAGGATTGGCATATCTGTGTTATATTTATTAAGCTACTTATATTAATATAATACATCGGATTTGTTATGGTAGAGTTTGAACTATGACATGAGATATATCACACTGAGCCATACCATGACCTTCGTTTGAATACCTGTTTGGGTTATATTTTTGGTCGTAGTGCATGAAACCTTTAGTTTTAGATGGAATTTGACATATACAAACTTAGCATGCTAGGTTAAAAAAATAAAACGAAACTATCGATTATCAAGTTATTAAATGGATACAAAAAAGTTAAGGATAACTTGTTGTACGCATTTTATAGGAATTATCTGAGACGTTCCGGTGCACCATTTGTTCCCTGGAATTTTCGAGCGAATGCCGATTACAGTTACATCTTAAATCGCACTTTTGCGAAAAGCCTCACAAGTGCGATAGCTGTGAGCAGGCTTTTAATCACGAGGTAATTTAATTCACAAGTCAACAATTCTGCAGCTTTAGTCTTTCCGTCACCTAAGTTAGCATCCACTAGACGTTATCGTGGCATTCGTTTAAAAATACAGGTTTATACAAGCTACGAACTAACTTATTAAAGAAGGTGCTGCTCAGACCTTAAGCAGTGGCACCTGATTAGGGTAGCTAGCAGTAACAGTATTCCTAATGAAAAATTTGAACAATTTTAAAATTGTTCCAAAACCTTTGATTGAGGAAACCTAGGAGTATTTGGGTGACTCTGTTCTTTGGATCCACAGCGCTCGAATGACATTGTTACTAGCAAAATTCTGAAAACTCTGTGTCATGCAATAACGTGCTAAATCGGGCAACGCCCCGTAATTGAGGGATCCACAGTTTTAATTGACAGCAATCTGATTACCTCCGTTGCATGGCCAACCTAGTTTCGTTATGTTCGGAATAAAATTGTTCAGCCGTCGCTCACCGTTATCTGCTTGTAAACCTTTGTTTGAAATTGGCATGCTTATTAGTTTGACATTAAATCCACTACTAGCAGTCTTTTTCCCCGATTACATTTTTTGAGATCCACTTATATCGGACCCTTCGCCAATGAAAATCTACATTTAACTATAAAAACGATAAGGATCGATCAGTTTGTTCAGACACGGTGGAAATTAGTATACAAGAAGCATCGGTCGTTCCAGTGTTAATTGATATTATATGTCCTCTTGACGTCGTTTATAGGTCAATTTAATACTTCATCGGGCTGCAGCTCATCCAACCGCCGACTCAACTTTATCATGCCCCGTTTGCCACAAGCGTTTTCTCCGGCAGGCGTCACTGAAGTCGCATGCTAGTGTCCACCTCAAGGATGAATTCTTCGTGTGTACCCATTGTGAGGTCGAATGTGATACACAGGTAGTGTACGTTGTTCCGATAGAGTATATATCAATGGTCCTTATTCTTTGATGAAAATAGTTGGAAATTATTCTCTCTCACAGCAGTCGGCAAGCACCTTTCATTTGGCATATATCCACACACACTACGGGCATCAGGAAATCCTTTACATGTCTATATGCAGTCAGCATATTTGCCTTCACCTCTGATCGTGAAACTTCCAGGATCCATTAAATAGACTTCAAATTTCATACGAACGTATGGCCAAATAGTATAGATATGATGATGATAATAATTGGTATTCTCTGATTAGGAATAAAAATAGACATTAATCCAGCTAAAACGCTCATGTATTGTACATTTTAGGAAGAACTGAACTATCACGTCCAAATGTTGCACAGTGTACGGGATTCTGGCGAAATCAGTGGACTTCGAGGCCCCCGACTGATGCGTTGCTTCACCTGCCGAAAGTCATTCACTAATAAAGAGGAATTCGCTGCACACCGATTGCATCACCAAAAGATGAAGAGTGCGTTACGTAGCAATCGTAAGGCTGGTGGTGGGCGAGGAAGTACGACTTCAAAAAAAGAGTCCAACGAAAATAAAGCAAAAGGCCGTTTGGGGCGTGCTAACCGCCCTATGCACGAGTGTCCTACATGCTCTAAGGCTTTTTCGAAAGCATCTTTGCTCGCTCGACACGCCACTATTCATACAGGTACATGTTGTTTACGGCTAACAAGAAAAGTTAAATAGAAATTAGCCTCTGTTGCTATTACCTTTAATCAGATATTCATGCGCATGAACGTAGTGAAAGGACCCATGACTCTATCATCGTGCCATTGATGCATTGACAGGTGAAAAAAAGTATTCATGTAAGGTATGTGGACGGCGATTCACGCAGGAGGTGACGGTTCGTGCTCACATGGCAGTTCATACCGGCGAAAGGCCGTTCGAATGCCCCTTCTGCGAGGTCCGATTTTCTCAGAAATCGAATTTGAGAGCGCACGTCGCACGACTGCACCCTATGGGCAAGCCAGAGAGAAAACTTGAGGTAATCTGTAAAACACTACGGCATAGATCATTCTTAATGCTTGTTTATAAACAACGAATAATATTATTGATCTAAGGTTTTCGTGACGGCTGTATTGATTTACATGCTGCATAGAGTAGATGTAAACTTTGGTCTTTGATCTCTTGAAATATAAGGTTACAGCCAAATAATCTGAATTTGGTTGAATTATTTTTTATACCATATGAAATTGTAAAATTAGTACAATTAATTATGTTCTTACAACCTGCAAAGAAGATTGCTTGACATCGTATCATGTTAGAAAATATGTTGGTTCGGCTGGTACGAAAAAAAATGATCGTGAGGGCATATTCGTTTAAAGCATTATTGTGGTGTTCATTGAAATGCACCATACATTGTAGCACTGACTGTTTGAAGAATTAAATGCTGGAAATTAGGGTAATGTAACGTTGCAATTTTGCTTAGTAATATCTAACGCACAAGTGCTTTTGCAGTGCCCAGTCTGTCCCTGCGTCTTTGGAACAAGTACTGCGCTAGGATGT
The DNA here is from genome assembly GCF_002443255.2 of Varroa destructor. NCBI lineage: Eukaryota > Metazoa > Arthropoda > Arachnida > Mesostigmata > Varroidae > Varroa > Varroa destructor. The sequence goes on along the minus strand of NW_019211455.1, from coordinate 38,517,391 downwards.
CATATATCGAAAAGACACCAGCAGATCGCCACGACGGCAAATACTTCAGGCATCAACAGCGGGGAACCCGCTACTCCTGTTCAACGAGCCGTTCTTATACAATGCGACAACGGCCAAGGAAAAAACACTGAAGTCAGTGTACTCAGTAGTTATTTCTTAGTTAAGAAGGCTAACTTGAATAGATACGAAAGCGAAGCATGTATAGCAAACTTGTGGCTTGTTTTTAACTGATAAATCTAATTTAAATAAAATAATTACATTTCGGGTCCTTCAGTAGCTTGTAAAGTTTATTTCGAGAATGTGCCCTCCGTGCGTTTTACCGAATTGTTTTTACAGAAGAAAAGCAAATCTTCCGTATAAAATATCCCTTATACAGTTGGCTACAATGGTTGTAAGGTGAATAGGCACCGGCGTCACAAGCATTACATTTCGAGTTCGATCCCCATCTAAGACTTCGTGTTTTCTTTTAAATTATTCAACTTCTCAGTTTACCGCGTAGCTACATTTGGTCTTCCTTAATATGATTACCCTTGTTATCCATAAAATCCTTAGCATCAGTTCTTTCCATATTACAGATATTATATTATGGCGATGTCTACAGCAGTATATTATACCATATATATTGTAGAATTGTTACTTCTTCTGGGATAATGATGCAAGCCATTGTCCAACACATTGACGTTTGTAATTGCCTTAGTTAGGGCTTCGTGATGCGCGATCTAAAGCATATCGATCCATTCTTTAGATGGCTCAAGAACTGCTATGTTATCCGTAGCGTAGCGAAAAGAATCTGTTTTCTGGCATTGTAAACCATGGAGACTTATTAGCATCTTGATTTATGCTCAATTTATAAAGCTAACATTACATATTTTCGAAAGCTTTTAGCAGAATGAGTTATACACTATAAGGTTCTGGAAAGTTGTGGTTGCGTTATTTAAGCATATTTATATATAACTATACATTTCCTTTAATGTTTGGTAGAACATCGAGAATAATCAGTTACGTGTTGTGAAAAAAGGGGAGGATAGCAGCGAAACTGGAAATAATGAGCAGGAAGAAACCGAAACGGCAGAGGATAAAACCAGAGACGGACACTCAACAACAAATTCCGGTATGGTAACAAACTCAAATATTTTCTATTTTTAATTATTTAATCTAAACCTTCACTTATACACCATCTTTGTATTTAAAATTCTATATAAATACTAACTTTTTTTATTCTTACTTACTAGAGCTAATACTTACACCCGATGAGCAGAAGGCAACATGAGGAAACGTATAAATGGGTTGATAAGCCCTTTCTGCACGAGTTTTTGATTGTATTACAATCTCTGGGCTACCTGGCACAATTAGCGCTATCGATTACACAGTGTTTTTTGATTTGCAGAGCTAAACACCTCTTTTCTTGATCAAACAAAATGCGCCTAAAACCACTGCTCATGATTTCAGCAGTAATACCCCTCAATTGTTGTTTTTTACAAAAGCGATACAGGTATGTGTGTTCCAAAAAAATGCATATTTTGTTTCCCCTTTTATATTAGGTTTACGTGAAGGAGAAGAGGGGGAAGTGGAAGAAGTTGTAGAAACAGGTGATTGTGAGGGGCCTCCAAAACACTCTGAACGTGAAAAGGTTCAGACTTCTCCGAGTGCAGCGGGTTCTTATGATAACAAACAGCAGAAGGTAAGTGCTAATCACCTAACCATAGAAACCTGGGTGTGTGTGCTCCGTAGGCACGATATGTACATAAAATGCAATCCAAGCAACACTAAAAAAATCCTAAATACAGAAGCCATATACTTCCCATAACTGGTTGTGGAGGATGATGCATTTCATAGAATGGGATAAACATTCAGTAATAGGAGTATTTTCTTTAAAAGACAAATTTTAGAGGCCAAAATCGCCTAGACAACATTTTCTACCGGGGCCATCCTGTTTAATATTCAGATGTATGATGGCTGTAGTCAATGCTGTAACAACAACGTCTTTAAGTATTTTCTGTGGAGTATATATGAAATCATGAGGTGTTCAACCATTTCTATTACAGGATCAAGATGAGTGCCAAATTCGACTGGCACCCCTGACGGACGCTCACACTGGCGAGGTTAGAATAATAGTAAAAATAGTTGATTACAAACCAAATATGCGAGTATGTGGGCCTATATAGAGAAGACTGGCAACAAAGTAGTTAGCTGACATTGAACCTCTCTGTTGTCTGGAGTAACTGCATTCTAGGTTGGCTTGGTTAAGAAATCTACAGGACCTCTTAAACATATCAAATATTAGTTTCTCCTCTAATTAATACACTTTTTCTCTCTTTCTTGGTCACAATTTTTCGTTACTTGGTGAGAAAACTTTCAATCAGAATCTATGTATTCTAAATACGGTAAGTAGCACTTAAAGTAGGAATTAGTTGTACAGCAGCTTTCACGGACTTGGTAAAGATATCAGCCGACATCTTTGAGCTTGAAATAAAAGGGATATTTTGTTTGAAGACAATGAAAATATGCAGATTTTATCGTATATTTACTTTATACTTTTCCGTTTTACTTTTAGACTTACAATACGTCGGCAGTATGCTCCTGAAGCGCTTAGAGGGGCAAATTGTGTGCGTGAGTGCACAGCGGTCTAAGCATAGAATGTATCTAGATCATACCCTAAACTTACCATAGTTTTGGGGAGATTATTATCCTGAAAACTTGTTTAAGGCTTCTTCGTGGATTGTGCCGAAGCATTGTTCACTTTCCTAATGACATATTAACCTTCCAGAAAATGGATATCCTTAGATTGTTAATATTAAACAACAATCTAATTCTTTAAAGAATAAGCAACGCAAGCATATAGCGAAGACTTCTGTCTATATTTCATAATCATTTAATTCCAGATTACTTCTTTAAACCTATAGGAGACGCAATGCCAGAAATGGGTTTGCCGCCGACTTTTCTAGTTATTTTAATGAATAGTCTGAATTTGATGTATTTTTGTTCGAAAAATGAACAATTAAGTAGACAACGTTCTTACTTTTACTGTGTGTACTACGCATGCGCAGGTTTGGGAACATGTTGTGCGTCGTGCCGGTGGCAGAGCCTTTCATCAATGCATGTTTTGCTCCAGGGAGTTTCGACGACCTTCCGATCTGGTTCGGCATATTCGTATGCACACTCAGAGTCGACCATTCAAGTAGGTTTCATATTTAATTATGGCTAAGGCTATTTAAAATCCCTTTTGAAGCTTATGATGTTAAGTGAACCTAATTGTTGCGTTGACTCGCTTATTCAATTTGCGTTAATTCACTTACTCAGTTATTAGATTATTATTTTACCTATCGGTCGTTCTAAACCTACGTGCTTCGTGTCGGTTCCGACCCAATTATCTGTTGATATAGAAGAAGCTGCTCTAAAAAAAACTGGCAACATGCTTCGTTATTCTGGCCAATTAGAAACAATGCATATAATTTAAAGTCCATTCTATGTCTGCGCGGTGTGGTGTAATTCGAAATTATTCGGACACAGCAGTAGCACCACACTCTAGGAGTGCCATGACAAACGGTAACTCAAAGTATTTCTGGAAGAATGACAACCTAGGAAATGTACATATACCTAACCTTACATAGATATCGACGAGGATGATGCTCAAATATAGCACTAGTAACACTAATTTCTGTTATGAATAAACACTGAGCTAATTCAACATTAGTCCTTTTTGTTGGGCCCTGATTTAGGTGTCATGAGTGCCTTCGCACATTTTCGCTAAAATCGTCTCTCAGTGCCCATATGCGCATTCATGGAGATTCGTCAAAGGCTGCCGCTGGAACAGCCTCAGTTCCAACTGAAGTCGGAGGATTTGAAGAAGGTCGCACAGTGCAATGTCCTTTTTGCCCTCGATCATTCCGATCTGAACAGGGCTGCAAAACGCATATGGCAGTTCACGGAGTTGCAGCTGCCAAGATCTATACGCAGTATAGGTAATGTTACATATACCTCTTCCTATACTGAACATTTCTTGACGAGTTTATTAGCCATAATAAAGAAGAACATAACTTTGAAAGGGGACGAAATTTAAACCAGACTGTACTGATGCAGTGGGTACTGAAATGTGTTTTCTGTACTGGAAAATTCTATGAAATGTCGCAACTGTAAACATGGTGTGTAACCAAGCGGTTGCTTTCAAACATAGTATTATAGAATTGTACTTCTGTTAATCATTAAAATGGACTTCAGATGGTTTAACGCACAAGTACTCCAACGTTGCTTGGTAGAACGTGGGCTAAATAATTGCGAGCTATCATATCAAGCTAATTCTGTTGTCCGTCACTTGGTAGGTGTCGTCAATGCGAAACTCTGGTTTTCGAGAGCAAAGACATGTTGGCGGTCCACGTTCAAGAAGCACATGGCGAACTTCTAGTCGAAAGCACAGAGCTGTTGCCCATGCAGGAACCAATTATGATCTCTGAAACAGGTTAGCTTTGAATACAGCACTATATGCTCATTAACACAAAACTAGCGATAGGAGCAATATGCAAGTAGAAAACTGGATACATAGCGAAATTTTAGCTCTTATTAAATCACCAAACGAGTTATGACTTGGTTGCTTAGTGAAAACATACCCGCTAACGAGAATCACAGACATAAATAGAAAACCTTTGCTATCTGACGTAGAAACATGGTAATACTTATAGATGGAATAGCTTTGACGCTTTCAAAACTGATCAAGTTTATGGGGATCGGGGGCTATAGCGAAACTCTGAAATGGGCACAATCATACAAAACAATTTAATTTTCTATTTTAACGCTCTACTTTTTTAAAGTCGACGCGCAAGCATCTTCAGCTATATTTTACAGTCTCCTTATATAGTTTATAAAATCATACTTGATCGAAGTCGATGTAATTACTGTATAGCATAAAAAGTAAAAGTTATCATTACATCCTCGCTGACTTTCAGTAAGCTGTTCTTCTAATACGTTTTTTAAAAAAGTTTTTTATGTATGTGCATATGTACTTATGCCACATTTAAGTCGTAACAACAAAGATAATTATCGGATGAATCAAGGTTATGACTGAAACCGTTCAGACTTTTTGACCTAATCGTCCTGCTTTCCCAAGAAGTCGCTTGTGGTTGTCGTCCCCATTGTTATTGTATAATATATCTAGTTTATTTTTACCATAAAACATAGTTTGAGAACGGTTTTTTAGGTTAGAGTCCTAACAAAAAAAACTGCGTGTATTCATTCAACAATCTAATGATCCATTGTTCTTATTGCTTTCATTATGGTAAAGTATGCTTTTACATATTTCAATCATTTGACTATCGTTGAACTTGTAACTGTATCATAAGATTTTCCGAACTATTTTCGTCGTATTGGATCATAAGAACTAGCTTTGTCTCAATGATTCTTGCATGAGTAGTATTTGGTCTGCGTTATTGCAAATGTTCCGACCAGAGTTTTTGATTTTGACTCGTATCTAGTGATCACACAGTCCAACGCTGGAACAATTGAGTTAGAAGATACTAGCGGCATTGTTGGCCCTTTATTAGATGGGGTTTCGTCAACAGCTGTAGAAGCCGGAGTTACTTCTACGGAGGGTCGCCGACCTTTTTCATGTGATATCTGCGGATACAAATTTAAGAAGTCCTCGCATCTTAAACAACATCTTCGTTCTCATACCGGTAACGTTTCCGTTAGTTAATCTTATAAAAATTCACAGTAAGTTAGTCTTACTCGTATATAAGACAATGTGATTCATTTTGCTTCATTCATTCATTCAACTTGCTCCCCATAGGGCCGTAAACTGTAAGCTTTTTGTAAAACGTAGTGCCTAAAATTATTATTAAGCAATAAGTGTGGGTAGTTTGTAGTCAAATTCTGTAATGATGTGTAAAAACTTTTCAATTTTTAAAAGTACGAGATCTACCTTCTAGCTATTTTATCCTAGCAGTAAATCCTTGTAGTTGCATACTTTATTTATTGCCATTGCCAACAATGAATTGTTGTTATCATCACATCCTTAGGTGAGAAGCCGTTTCGATGCGGAGAATGTCTCAAATCATTTACTTCGCGCTCTATATTGAAAGCACATATTCGAACACACAGTGGACTAAAAGAGTTTCATTGTCCAAAGTGCTCAGCATCGTTTACCACCCGAGGTAAGGCTTACGCAGAAGTAGGTTGCAATAAGGTCAATGATATTTGTATCAGGTCATCAATTAAATCCGTGCGAATTTATTTTCACCTCGTTGGCTTTCCTTGAGAGAAAAAAATTGCATGAAAAAAAAGCACCTAAAGGGATATCCGCTAGCGTCGCGTTCGTTCGAATTCTAGTTGTCTGCTAGCATACGGTCTTCTTCTCCAAAATAAGGTAGATCAACCTTTTATGAGTACGAACTAGTAGAGATGTAAGGAAGATCTTCTATAAAAAGAACAAGCAAAAAAGGTAGAGCGTAGAGCATGCAGTCATTGAGCGGGCTAGGAAATTTCCCGTGAAACGGACCAAAAACATGAGAAATCCGCATTAAATTCTTTGCTTGCTCAATGTTTTTGTCGTAGAAAAATGTGACAAACAAAGATTTTATACAAAGGTTATTAATCGACATCGATAGTAGCGTTATCTGGTGACGCATTCGAATTTGCCGAATCTTCTGGTAGTAGAGATATTAACTGAAAATATAATACCTATAGACACTTAGTGGCGCTATCTGTTACAGTCGTACAATAAAAAAGAATTAATTTACCTTTTACACTTTGTCAGTGTAATTCGTCGTGCTGTACAAATCCTTTACAATTGAATGAAAAATAAGAGAGTTCAGTCTTATTTGTATAGAGAGCTTTTCTAGCTTTTATAACACAGTGCGAGTTAAGCAGTTTTGCAAGCTTTGTTGACACAAAACGAGCTGAATGGCAAAGCTTTGGGAGCGACTAGGAAGACTGAACTGAAGAAAAGTCGATGATATCGAAGTTTGGCGTGTGAGATCCATCGCCTACTTCCCGTAGAGGGTGATAATTCTTGTACACAAATAAAACAAATGTCGGGTTTTAGTCCGCATTTTCTTGATGAACTTTTTTTTTGCTTTGTTTAAGTAATAGCGCGTATGTCGTCTGTTCATGGTTTCACAGTGGGAATAAACCACAGTATACATTCGTGTATTTGTTTCACGACGGTAGCCTTAGTCATCCGTTATAGAAGGTTGAGACGTGAAAGTTTACAGAGAACGATGAATCATACTATGTATCGCTTTGATTTCTGATCATCTTTGACAACTACGACTGTCGCGTATGTGCACGACTTGAATCTTTCCCAGGTTCACTGCGCCGGCACCAAGAAAGCCATAAGGAAAGCAGCGCTACTGCTGAAGGCGAAGAAGAACCGGAAGAAAATGGGTAAGTCAGAACGTCATTTTATATGCGGTATATTGAAAAACAATCATCTAAATGTACATCAAATTGCGATGATGTCCTAATATTCGCTACTAGACATTTCTCTGTGGAGTATTTTTTTGAAGAGATGAACGTGCGATAATGTTTTTGGGGAGGGCCAGAGGGCGTCTAGCGCTTTAATCGACAGCACAATTATTGTAAGACCGTGTTCGCAGACAATCATGGTTGAAGAACAGAGACAAGGTTTAGATGTAGTGATGTCGCTGAACCGAGTCCAGTCATCTGAAACAGAGCCTCACATTGCTTCGGGATCTAGCGAATTGTGTCGAGCCGATAATGTATTTTGAATCGACCTCGAGACTACAAAGAGAGAGAGAGAGAGAAGTCTTCTTTAAGTTGGTAATGCTTTTTGCTAAACAGGAACTGTGATGTAAAGATGGTGGCTTATACGGAAAATTAGTAAGCAAAGCAGAACAAACAGAAATCTTTGTGTCATTCACAGTTTGGGGCAACGTACCGGAGGAAGAGAAAATACTGGCTCTGAATGTAGCTTTGCCGAATCAACAGTTGGAAAGGACTCTCGGGCTTATGTTTGTCCCTACTGTGAAAAACGATTTCGTAACAACGGAGCTGCTCGCAAACACATCGCAGCTAGTCATGTAAGCTAATAGTTATTTACTTTTAAGGTTAATTATCCGTGATATTTTGATAACCTTTACAAGCAGACTGTAAACAAGTGGATGCTTTGGTTTTTTTTTTACATATGATTATTTGACAACTTTGCTTGCGCGTTCTAGTCCACAGAATCAACAATCCATGTGTTTCGAGAAGGGGCGCTTCGTGATCGTATCATCCAGGAAGGAGGGCAGGAGAACGAACACGATGCGGGTATCGAGGAGTCCGCAGCTGCACTGGATATTCAAGGAGATCCACAGGCTAAACAACAAATTTTACAGGTTCTTGAAAGTTCAGTTGTTCAGTTACTTTATTTCAATACAGAAATTCACAATACACCTAAAAAGGATTTCATTTTTTAGCACAGAAACGTTTTTAAAGGTACTTAGTACATGAAAAGTATTATCATTTATTCATCAGGCAACGCATTAGTACCCATAAAATCAGTAAGTAACGCGGTCCATAAGCAAAACCACAAGACAAAATGTTTTTATTATTTAAGACGTTCTTATATCGTCTATATCAATAGTTAAGTTCATGACATCTCTTTGTATTAACAAAAGGCACCGCTACTTTCTTGGTGGCAGAAAAAGCGTCAGCAGTATCCAAGTCGATCATTGAGAGGAGGAGAGGATAATGTCTGTTACAAAGCAATCCCTAAATGGTTGGAGCTTAATATACGATAATAATGTTATTCATTTAAAGGATATAATTTTTTCAGTACGTATATTTGAAGTAACTAAATTTACTAATGTATACCCATATTTGTACAAGGCCCTAAGCCTTTGAATATGCTCCTTCCCTTTCTATTATAGTATATTAAATACGCGATCTATTCTTTTATTCAATCCCGCTTTGTAAGTCATCCACTGCAAATTTTAACGTACTGTTATTTAAAATGCCACACTTATTTGGTATTTCTCGTTTATTAAAATTGAAATAAAAGTGAATCTGCTAGGATGTAAATCAGCTATCCAGCGTTGATAATAGTTTAGCTTTCCGGACGTTTGCACAAACAGATAGAGGTTTGTAGTTGTTCATGGCTGATTTTTAGTGTCAATTTCGATTAAGGCAAGTCAAAGTTCGCCGATGGTCTCAGAGACGTCCGGAACCGTTCAGCAATCAACAGGTAGCACACAAATTCGCCGAGGGTGCGACTCCGTCGTCCAGTTGCATATTATTGCTGATCCTGATAATCCACCAACTCATCAGGTGATTCTAATTCAATAAATATTATTGTTAACGACTGATGTTTTGCTCTATATTTATAAAGGGACACCGATATAACTCTAGTTGAACAGATGGGACTTAAGATCGTTTCAATATAAACAATCTCATTAGGACCATCTAAGCCACCCTATAAATTATGTAGACATTAAATGTAACGTTATAATATTAAATCATAAAGAAAAGATTGCCACATAATTTCGAAGTGAAAGTTAATTCAAGACAAACTTAATTTCTGAATTTTACATTCCTTTTAGGCCAGTTATTCCTGCCGTTAGGATAATATGTTAAACGCAATAAGTATTACTAGTAAATTATTGCCTGTTTATTGGTTGATGGTACAGGTTCCAGGCAAAGAGCTGTTTGGTCTTTCAGCGCTAGGTCCAAGTGGCACCCTTATCCAGCTCGTTAGTCGAGGCGATGACGGAACTCAAGTTTTGACGGATGCTTCCGGATCGACTATCGTCAGGACCATGACTGGGGATCTTGCTGCTTTAGACCAATTACCTCTTGTTAGCTCAAGTGCCTCTGGCAGTCCAGGGGGCACAAGGCTAACCTTGGCTGGGGTTACCGATACCGGGCTTCCTGCAGAGTCGTTTACCATTCCCTCTGAGGGGATCGATGTGAGCACTCTGGCCTCACAGCTCGGAACCACCGAAGAAACCATCACCCTTTTACTGCAGCAGAACAATGTAATTGATAATAACGTTCACACCAGCAGAACAACAGATCATGACGACAGCAACGATTATCATCAGTATCATGGCAGTAATGAACAACGGCAAAGCGGTGGTGATCAATTAAGTCAGGAGGAGGGTAACCCTGGAAATCCTTCAAATAAAATAGAGGATTGCAGGCCACAAGATGATTTACACCAAGAAGTTTTGATCACAGACAAAGATGTTCCTAGTATCGACAATGGTGAGAAATTAAACGCAGACGTTGCTTGACACTGATCGATTTAGTGGGACTTGCTATCTGTCATCATAGTTATGGGTGAACAGCCTATTTCACGTATTATTCGTTTTCGACCCGCTACAGCACAAACAGATACCGTCGCTATGCTGAGGCCGTCTTCAACAGAGTCTTTTCTTTATTGCAGATGTTCCCACTGAAAATGCGCAGACCAGCAATGGTATACCGACAGCAAGCGACGGAATCATCAACTACAGGTAAAAACATGTTATTAATCGAACGGCTCCAAGTGTGGAAATTTATCTGTGAAAGAATTATTCTTAACACTTACACTTAGCACGAACACATGTGCGAATATCTTTATCTATGATAAATAGATTTTCGGTACAATCATTAGTTAAATATCTTCCCGAAATACATTTAACATATATTGGTGCTGTTAAGCGGGTAGCATTAGATCACACAATGTTTCCAAAAGCGTTCACTTTTCTGATATGCCCTGCCTACATTCTGACATAATTCCGCTGCCATACATTTCGATAAAAACTGACAGGTGTAGTGGCTGTGGGAAAATATTTGACTCTTCGAGACATTTGGTAGCCCATTTGCGCTGTTGTCAAGGAGATATTTCATCGGGTGAACTTGCGGAAGGTCAAAGCCCTGATACAATGATCGATGAGCCCGCCTTCACCGTACTGACGTGTCTCAACTGTGGTGCCGAAGCTAATGATGAGTCAGCACTTCGCGATCATGTAAAGGTGGGTCGTTACTGATTCACTATGTTGATACCTCTCTGTTGTTCCTAATAAACCTAACATTTTTATACGAATTGCGGAAAACATTTGTCATTATCATTCATGCTTTATTTAAAGATAGTTCACCTTAGTCTGGTGTTCCAACCTAATATGTCTAACTGATATAAAAATTATGTTTATTTTATTTGCTTATATATATATATATATATATATGAGGCAGCGCACAAGAATGCTATAAACAAGATTAATTGATATTCTTCACATATAGATAATTGCATTTCGATAGTACCTGTATTAACAATTCAAGTTACTGAATATGCATTGGTATTCCTAATCGTAAAGAGATTTATGGTAAGAAAAAAATATCTATTCATTTCTATTTACAGAAGGAACATGGCGTAGCGGCTCTTCGAAATTTGGCGCGTCAGCTTGCCCGTGAGAAGGCACGACCCAAGGGCAGTCGCGGGCGTTCCAATCGAGAGAGCGGTGCGCGAAGTGCCTCCGGGAATACGGCGGTTGCAGAGGGAATTCAACTGATTCAGATTGAGGCTACTGAAGAATTAGCCAAGAAAAATCCTCGTGAAACCACATCACTTTTTGAACGAGCCCTTATTGCCAGCGCCAACGATGTGAAACGGTATACTTTTCTGCCATTTTGTTTAAGACGCTTCAGGTGTGCAATAAAATTTTTGGGGACGAACAAAGTTAGTTTTCCTGCATTCATAGCGACTGATGTGGTTCTAGTGATCTGTGTTGAGGCTAACACAATTAAAGCCACTAGATTACCATTGAAGTTAACTTTAACTACTTAAAGATTTTGGTAGCGTTTGTCCTTTTGATCCTGATTACTTAGGACCATTTACGAGTCGGGATGATTTCGGTGATTCTCACGATAGTCCATCTGGTTTGACTTTAACTCTGAACACTAATTATGTTTTAGGTTAATATTTTATGCGTCCTTTGAATTAACTGCGCTTAGTTTTCATTTCGTCGACCGTCTTGAATGTATGAATAATTGCGCTATGCACCAGTAGTCAATTAGGGCGAAGTCTCAGTGATGAAATCATTTCAACAATAGCCGTAGTCTTCTTGATATGAATGGCTGCTCGTTTTGAAACTAATTTTTTTCTAAAACCCAGGTCCTTTTAATTACACAAATGGCGGTCAATTTTTCAGCACCCACCTTCTAGGAGAGGAGAGTCGACGGTCGTCGGCAATGATTGTCCCTGGTCAGCACTTACACAGATGCTCTGACTGCGGAAGGGGGTTTAAGAAGAATTCTGACCTTATCCGGCATATGAGAACACATACCGGGGAACGGCCATATTCATGTAGCATATGTGGAAAGGCCTTCACAGGTAAGCTTGAACGTTATACTGTGTGTAATAATCCCGGTAATAGTCGCTATTTAAACGATCTATGTTTATAGCGGGTGTAGGCATATACTGAACTGATGAAAAATTTAAGTAAGTATACATGGTATGGCATCGTAACTTTCCGGTCACTTAGAGCTTTGCTTAATTTCTTTCAGTCAAATCATCATTGGACGTGCACACACGAACACATTCAGGCCTACGTCAATACCCGTGTGAGGTTTGTTCGCGAGGGTTTGCTACAATGGGATCATTAATCGTTCACATGCGACTCCATACTGGGGCACGGCCGTTCGCCTGTTCCTTCTGTCCTGCGAGGTACAAACAAGAGTAGTTTTAAAATCAGCAGCACTTTGTAGCTTTGATCCTCGGAAAATTTGCTGTGCTTAGAAAAGCACAGGCTTATGCTGAGGTTGGCTACAGACGTATATTTCTTCACATTCTGCCCTGCAGTGATATGGAAACTAGTAATCAACGCATATAGGCAGCAGTTTAGGTAGTCTTTTTTTGACGCCCTTGAAATCCTCCCTGTGAGGATGAACTCACATTTCAATACATTCTGTTATATGTTTATACAGTTAGAGAAGCTACAGCATTTCGGAATTATGTACCTATGGAGAATATTTGGTTGTAATTTTTGAGTCACTTTCAAAAAGAAGATGTGCTTAAATTGGAGATTGTCTCTGAAAAGAAAGCCTTGATAGTAGAATAGGTATTTAAATGTCAAACATGAGCTCGTGGATCGGAGTTCGATTATCGATGTAAGAGGCATTCACTCCGCACTTAACTTGTTGATATCTAAATGCTTCTGCAAGGTTGAGCTCGCTTAGTTTTCGACCTTGTGGTGGTCTTTGCAATCTTACCAGCTTTAATTCTTCTTTCTGCAAAGATTAGTTATAAGCTTTCTGCAGTGTATCTGGACATGGTTTTATACTGTGGATTCATTGATTTAATTCTGACAAATGTTGTCCTGTAGCAAGCAGGAACTTTGTATTACGCATTTATTTACATACGTGATTCACGTGTGCTATACGATGCGTACAAATAGGGTGTAATTCAGCTCTAACTATGTTTGTTGATCGAAACAGTGGTGGGCGGTTATGTCACAACACCCCTCCTGCCCTTTTTCTATAACGGCTTGAGTGTCCGGAACCGATGTATTAGCTTAAATATCAGTTATGGGCTCATCTTTATATTTGGAGCATATGAAGAAAAAAGATTCGTTGTTAAATTGTTTAGGATGCATAAGTTATAGCCAATTTATTGCTTCAGTGGAGGTAGATCCATAAAAGTCGTGAAGCGACTTCTGTAAAGCCTATCTGGCTGAGCATAATATTAAACATCGTAAACTTCCAATAGTAATCTTCTCAATCAATATATCAATTCTGTTCCATAGATTCCGTACATCTGGCCATCGAAAAATGCATTTGCGGCAGCACTTGTCGTCCGATAATCCATCACTTAAGACTCAACGCATAAGTCCACAGGAGAACACATCGCCAGTGCCTAATGCTGCGCCACAAGTGGGAGTTGGCTCTACGACAGTACAACTACAAATGACGACCACTGACGGAGGCTCGTTTATGGCTGCGGAAAATGCGACTGACTCCGGTAGACGCTTCATTGCGATCAATCCAGATAGTAATGAAGAATACGAATTACTCGAGTTAGAGGAATTACTGGCTGCGAATCCTGCGTTAGCTGAGCAGCTACAACAGCAGGGAACGCTCAGTCTCGCTCTGAATGCAGCTCCCGGAGAACAGGTATACTAATGCGACTACAAATTATTGTGATAATTCACATGCGTTCACCTGTATCTGCAAAGCTCGAAATTGAAGTTTTAACTTCGGTGTATGATGTGTGCAACAAAACCGGAACGCCTTGAATTTCCCGTTCCGATATATACGAGTATTAAAATGTAGAATTTTTTTATATAGATAGATGGAATATAGATAGTAGCTTGGCATATATAACGTGTCTAAGAATCACTTACGGATGAACCAACCGACCGAGCTGACATGTCTAAGCTTTAGATTTAATATTAAAATGTATTAAAAAATATTAAAAAAAAATCGGCAAAGAGAAAATTTACTGTTATATTAAATTGACTATTACGTTTTATAGCCTATAGCGTCACATAGCAATAGACCTTTACAAGTGCCCCTATGAGCCTTGCAAGCCGTCGAGAAAATTCTTATCCTTATTTTGATGTGTAATCATCTTAGTGTTAATTTGTTAGTACACTATTTATGCGCAAGCTAATTTAAAAAATTGTATCCATAAGATCGGAGCTAACATTGTGTGATAGTGAATAAATAACATTGTTTTTTAATATAATATTAACTATAGGAAATGATGTTCGAACGCGATCAGTCTGTTAATTCGAATCCGACCGCTGGTGCGTTCATTGAATCGTCGGTAACGATGCCGTCAGTTGTATTACTACAATGCTCACAACCTAACTGCTCTGCAGCTTTTACAAAGGACTCGATGCTCCAGCGTCATCTAGTAACCAAACACGGAGCAAAGAAGCAAGCGCCCTTGACGGCTGCCGCCACACTAGTCAGGTAACAGATTTTACGTACTTTGAAAACAATAACACGATCTGAAGGGTAGGAGTGGGTAAGAGTAACTAAGACAGAAAACGGTATTCTGTATTATACCATCTTTCGATGGATAGTTAAATATATAGTTTGTTGCCCGCTGTGAAAGTGTTAGATCGACATTGACATAGACTTGGTTGATTTACAGAATAAATATAATGCTTGCTACGAAGATATCTAACATGCTATTTGAAGTGAAATGAATACATGGTTGCATATGGCCGCATCGTTCCGTCCATAAGGCACAATGTTTGGTTTTCTAACGGTTATTATTTGACAGGTACAAGTGCGGTGTTTGCAACCAGTCTTTTGGCACTCAGCAAGAGACGGTGGACCACATGCGAAATGAACACGGTGTCCTTGCAGCTACGGAAACTCAAGCGGAGTAAATGGGAAACAAAGCATATAAAGACACTGCACATTCCCCCCTGAAACTCACAATTGAAATAAATAATACATTTTTCGTAATCCGCCGACAAGCCATTTTACGCAAAGTTTTGATGCCAACAATCTTATTCTACTAAGCCTCAGTCCGTAATATATGCACTTAATATAATAAGAGATACGATAATGTATCTCTTATGTACGACAATCGGCTGCAGTATTAAGTATATGGAATACTTAATGTTACAACCGATTGTCGTAACCGATAGAAGGCATAAGAAAGGATCGAAAAGTTTGTATAACATATATATATATATATATATACATCTTTATATAAGCAAAGTCGAATTGTAAATAAATCGGTGATAGAATTTGTCGTCGCAAGGGAGAAAGGTAGGGTCAATTATGTTAGAAATAGCATTTATTTGGAGTATTGAACTGAAGTACATGTTGTTTAAGTTACTGTTTTTGTTTCACCTTCATCTTTTGCTAGCATTCACTGATCAGCTGTCATTAACGTTACATTATCACGGCCCCCCTCCTACCGCGTCTATTCAGCTGCCGTCAGACAGAACGCGCTTGGCATTAACAAACTGTCTGGGACGCACTTTCCGTTGTGAATGATTACAGCCAAACAGATGCATCTGAGGTGATTTATTTAAGTTTATAAATTATGTCAGGGATCTGAAGCGTAGGGATGCTCTAAATCGACTAAGAATATTACCAGTATTTTAACAGCTCTATGGAGATGGCTGCAGGACAATGAAATTGAACGGCCATATCTCATTGCTCCTATGGTCATGACTGGAAAAGCAAAAGTTGTTGAACGCTTTAGGCCCGAAATAAGCCAAGTGTAATCCTTGTCTAAATGATGGAAAGTCTAAAATATTCATTTTCAAAGAAATATACGTTATGTAGCGAGTTTCAATGTCGGGACGAACAGCTCGATGAACTACACTTACCTCATTTTCTTTCATTCATTTATGTATAAATGAATAAAGCCATTAGATAAGTGATTGTCTTTTTTGTGCCTGATTTACCTGTCAGCAGCTAGATATGATTCATCTTCGGTTTTCAGAATCCTTCAGTGTGATAAGTTTTGTGTAATTAAGCCAACAGATATTCATTGTAAACCGGTGTGCGTATTTTGTTTCCAAGAATACTATTTATTTAGCTGAGTGATGAATGAAGTAGCCGGGCTAGCATCAGTAATATCTAATATTTTTAAATGACAACTTTACCTCTTTACGTTCCAGCTCCGAAACATTTCGGGCACCTGGGTTATTTTTTCTTAAGTAGTTGGCTACAGAACAAGCTCAATGTCTACTCCTTATTAATGGATACAATAGTTGGGACTGCTAAGTTTTTGATTGAAGGAGCCTAAAGGCTTCAAAATTTATGTTTGGCTACTGGCGTTAAGTATCGCCTCTTTCCAGTACAAAACGAAGTGTGTTTAGGCCTGGCGTGACTAAGAAGTCTGAGATCTGCGATTCAAGCCTCTAGCATATATATATGAGAAAATAATGGTAGCGAAATATAGCTGAAGGTACTGAGCGCTGTAATAGGTGAGTGTAACGAAACCCTAACTTATATTATATGTAATAATTTTGTGCTTTATTTATTCACTTGCGGGAATTATATGAAATAATTTTGTGCAAAATAACTTGCATCTTCTTTAAATAAAGCTAAATAAATTTGTTTATATGGAGGATAAATTTATCCGCTTAGAGACAACCCCATTAGTAGGCCAGTGAAATTATTAGTTGCGCTTTTTTGCCGGATTGGGTAAATATCGGCAGCGGTTGTAGTTGATTTAGGCACTTCTGCACAGAGACAACCAAAGTCAATGTGGTTTCTATTCGAATTAGCCATTTCTATATGAAGTATGGCATATGGCCATATCTTTTTTTTAACTAACTCCTTGAATGCTTATGATGAACATTAGGACAGACCAGCTGGCCCTAGACACTTGTCTCGCACTCATGTTTCCATTATTATATTAACTGATTCTTTGGTGTCACACCAAACCTAGTGTAAACTATAACTTATAACAGTTATTGTGATCCACTTGTCCTGTTATTCGTGTTATGTTATGCGGATTATCCGAATCGAAAAATTCCTATTGCCTTGCCATGGTAACTTAGTCAGCTGGTTTTGATACGTCCAACCTAATAAAAGTCGATTGTGCAGCGACAGCTTTTACCTCATACACGACTGTGTTAATTGTCCCTTAATAGTTCGCTTACAGTGATCCTATTTCCCTTTTTTGCTGAATATAGTATTTTGTCCTAGCGAGCCCCTGACTGCTTTGGCGCAATTACCGTAAAATCTTATTTTACTAGATAGTTGTATTATGCTTAACCGATACTGCATTATAGTTGCGTCACTAACTTATTACCATGCCATGCTGATTCCGTTCTGCTGTTGAAATGACTTGAAAATATTATTACTCAATTGTCAATAGCACGTTCTGTTATCACAACTGTTCCGTTGTTCTATAACAATCTGAGCATTACTATACAGGTCGTTTGAGAACTTACCTAACCCTAACTTACGTGAAAGTCACTCAGGTTTTATTACTCCGTTAACCCTTTAATAAGGACTCAACTCTCTAGTTATATCGTTCTTACAGCACTTCCAACGATCTGCTGTTGTTTTACTTCATCTTTCAATTGCAAAAAATCCGTCTGCCAATTGCTCAGTGTTTTTTTCCACTACAGATAAGTAGTTATTTCAAAAAATAACATTTTTATGAGACAATTTTTATGTTGTGTAGTTTTTCCAATGTAAGGTAACTCGCCGAAAAGCGACAAAACCTGCTTAAAATTAATAAGGAATTGTTTTTTGCCGTCAATGTAAAATATTTTCAGCTCACAAAGAACACTTCACGCAGCTTATTTTAGCAGAACAAACCAACAGACAGACATAGATGTCTAGAAAATTTAGCCCAGTATCGAAACGATTGACAGTCTTTTTCAAAATATTGAAAAATATGTACTTTTTATAGACACGAAAGAAAAGCTCCAATAATATGTGACTTCACGTACTGTTAGTTCATTTCACTAACGATTCAGACCAAGGCAGAAAACAAACGCTTTGATTTATCCGCTCCGTCAGTATGTTTATTTTAGTGAAATAACAACTTGGTTATTAGAGTACAAAGTAAGTCTCCGTAATCAATACTTGTTTCACTGAAAAAAAAAAAAGCTATTTTTAACATTTTAGTACTAAGTAATCACTACGGGTAAGCTCTAATGATTGGAATAATTATTCAGATTTATTGCCTTCGGTTTAGTTTCTGAGCCCAAATGGTCGGCTTTTCTGTCACGCTAAAATAGACTTCTGGCTCGATTATCCCAAGCCTCTTCTTGAGGAGTAAAAACAACTTACTAAAGCGATCGGCCATTATTCCTCGATGAATAGCTTGCCTGGATTATGTCGTGCAGACCCCAATTAGGAGTAGTCACTCCTAATTTCAGTCAATTTTCTTTTTTACCATAGGCGGTAAACTTCCGCCGCTTACAGCTCAGAGCAGAATCGTTTTTGGGCGGACGTGTGGTCTGGCCAATTGGCGACCACAACCATGCCGCAGAAGTTCACATACCTAACTAATTCTAAAACTGGTGTCTACTCATGTCTTGGGTCTGTAGTGGGAAACTACGGTCCCGTTGATGCGTCCAGCTTTGTCATCTACAATTCTTACGACAAAAAACGTTCGCGTTTCGACAGTCGCTCTGTGATCCCACGACAGTTGGTTTGACTGACTGGAGGGATATCATTTGATTAACTCTGTGGAGTGATATCGATTTTTGGTGGCCCTGGGATTTGTACACGTTCGGTGCTGCTAGGACCCTACGTAGACGTATTGATATAGTGTTAAATAGCTGTTAACGATAGAAAAAAAAAAACAATTTAGACTTCGGTTACCCTAGTTTTTATTCAAGTAGATTTTTTTTCTCTCAAACGCAAATTCTTAGTGAAGAGGCAAACTGGTTTCTAAAGTACGCACGTTATACACGCTGGCGTCTTTGAATGCGTACCGACGTACAAGAAAAAGGTCAGCCACACGTCGATCATTTTTGTTTCTGCTGACGGCCTTTCCGGCGAAAAAAAACCGCAGAAAGATCTTTCCTAGAGCCGATCTAGCCTGTACATTTTGGTAAGTACAAGATCTATTAATTCAGGTGCGTATTGTAGGCAATAAAAATGTCGCTAGATAGCGGCCAATTATGCTGATGATGGTTATTATTGAGCTGATAGGCATCTTTATTTACATAAAGTATATGGTTGTATAACACCTGAGAAACGAATCATTAAGTATTAGTACAGAATATTAATTTGAACACAAATTAACCTACCGCTACCGTCGTCCACCATTGCGACGATACGATATATAGGCAATAACTTCGCCCTATAAAGGGATGGATCCAAAAGTCAAGTAGACGATTTTGTTACGAACCAGCAATTTGAGCAATGGATTTTTAGGCGGCCCTTTTTTCTGGCAAACTAGCGTATGAATCACCACTATTATTAGTGACATTGGCAGAATTTTACCCTTGCACTCCTTTTTAGTACCATTCTACACGGCCAGAAATATACCTATGGAGATCGAATATATGCTTATACATGCACAATTTATGCAAACTTCTCGTTATCATCTATCACCACTAGGACACATGAAACGGTAGGGGTCTTAGTAGAAGGGCCTAGCAGCAATAACGTTAGGTCAAACCAGTGTTCTCGCCATCTGAGCATTAACATCAGATAACGACGGTTCATATTAAAGGAGATCGTCTTCATCAATTGTCCAGTTGATTCGTGTTCGTTCTAGCCTTTGTTAATCACCACTAGACTTTTATTCGTTTTTTCCCTTCAATACGTCCCTCCACTGATTACTATAGAATATAGCGGTTTCGCGGCTAAAGCGATGAAGTCGACCATTTTTTATCCATATTTTTCTTGAAAAAGGTGAAACACTCCTTAGCGTATTTACATTTCGAATTATGTGCTCACTGAATAATTAACAGACCTGACATTATCTGGTTTGAAGAAGGTTAAGAAGTTTGTCTTGGTGGTGATTTTTTTTTTTAATTTTATTTTTATTATTAGATGGTGAGTTTGGAAATGAGAGAAAATGGATGTTCCGAGCGATAGCGTTTTTTTTCTAACCAGTACACGGACAAGTTCACTCGATACTTATAACAATAAAATACGGATATCATAACAAATATTAACAATACTGACAAATAATAGACAACAATAGACAGAGCGTGTACTATTCAGGATCTCAATTTTTCAATGGGCTGCTGAATGGACAATGAGCCCCTCGAACGCGTCGGCGTACTGCTGCGTGACTTGATAACTTTTGTGTCCTGTTGCAGATATAGTGTGTGTTTGTACAGGTCAGTCTCTGTCGGCACGAATGATGTTATCTTGCGAATTTCATTGCTGCCAGCAGTATGCAATTGGCGCGCAGTAAACTGCTGAATTTTCGCAGCATCGTAAACGAACGTGAGGACCCTTCGACAGTACACCAGGAATACATTACAATGAATCCGTGTACTTGACAATCTTGTCAAAGCTCAAGCAGGGCTGCTTTGATGAAGGCTCGCAACCGTGCGGGAAGCAGGACGGTCATGAACTTAAGCTGAAATGGAAATACCCTTTCGCTCGCGCAGTGTAATTCTGAAATTAATCATAAAAAGCGCGCAGCAACTGCTACCGTCGGCCTATGATACCTGCAGCTATGTTACTACGGTGAAGGCCTAAAGAGCTGACTTAAAACTGATAGGCTATAAACATTTTTTCTGATGCGCCATACAGGCTAGGGATGCGCAGCGTTGAGAAAGTGATGCGGTAACGGCGGAAATTAAGTAAGAGCCGACGACATTGACGACGACGAATGTTTAGATTTGGCCCAGGTAGTTGTGAATTATTTTTTTTCTTCCAGTAGCTGCAACAAAGCAATTAAAGGATTCTCCGATTTTACTTATTGTCCCCGCTGCTAACCATGCTCTGATGTGGCATGGGGGTACGCGGTGTCTTACGTGTTCAGTATTGTTACGTCAATGAAGATGATTTGCTTTACAAATCCGCATCCTACGGAAACTATTATATTTATTCGAATCGGTCAAATGTGTCGGGGCTTTTCAACAAGCTCCATCGCTTTGCCGTAAACAGATGACAAGCAGCCTCGAGATTGTTGTCGAGGGCCGCGATCGATTCGTATTTGAGTACTGTCATTCGGTATGAGTTGCCGATATAAGTCACTGTACCGTTGAATGGTTGGGGAAGAGGCTTTGTTTCTCTAGTTTCCTTTGTCATTTGCGCTAGCTGTCTGCTACTTGCGTCCGCTTGAAGTTATTTACTTTGGTATTTAGTTGCTGTTGTTAACTTTGTTCACTAGCAGACAACTGTCCTTGTAGTCACACATAGTGGTGCAAAGAAGTCAACAGTAACGTCAGAAGAACGAAAATGAACTTAATCATAATTTTGTAGATGACTGTGAAGAAAGGGTGTTGGTAGCTTCCACCGCCAATATGGTCCGCTATTTATTAACTCACGTAACTAATATGCTGAGCTAGCCAGTTTGTAACTCTTAGTCATTCCATTACTGGGTGATGTTCAGTAGGCTTGAAGCGGCAGTACCTTTAGGACACGTATTGCCTTTCGGCGACAGTCGAGGCTCCGTACATTTGCCCGCTTTGCATGTCTCTTTGTATAGAGGATTCGAGCCATATAATTATAACCAGCTTCTCTCCGAATCAGCCCAGGTTTTTACTTGACAGCATTAAAGGGAATGGTTAATGCCGCCAGCTTGTCAAGTCGAGGTAACCCCGGTTACATTCTTCACCACTCCAGATGAGCGAGCTTTTTGCAGAAAGGTGCGATCCCCGTGTCTTCTAAACGTGACAAAGCATCGCCGCCATGATGCTCAACCGTAAATTCATGACCCATTCTTTTCCTTCAATCTTATTTGCTGAGATCTCACCTGCTCGCTAACACTCTCGTCACTGATGATGGATGCAAGCCCCTTATGCAATTTCCTAAGGACAATCTAATTTTTTCTGTCATATGCTTTTATCTAGTGTGGGGGAGCGCCGTACAAAACTTTAGCGTGCGGTGTGCCGTATTTTTTAAGCTCGCAATGCAGAAAACACACTTGGGGATCCTATGGGATTGCCACTTCTGTGAAGACAGCCTCAAAATGTTTCGTAAATTGCCCCGAAGAACGCAATCGACTACATTCCTGCCATGATAAGCCTTTTCTTCCTTTTCCGTAGGCCATGAATATTTCTATAGGGTCTCTAGTAGACTTTTATGACAGCTCGTTTGTATGGTGCGCTCCCCCATTGTGTGATTGAGTTGAATAGCCCCTGATTTTGTATAAGCCAATCATAGTATGTGTTCTTTCATCTGTATAATCCATATCAAGATTTCTGAGTCCGATTTTTTCGTCTTTCAACTTCTTCTGCCATCTGGACTTAATTCTGACAACGAGATCATCTGTATAAGCAATAATTTCACCTCTAAAGGGACATTGCTTATATATATATATATATATGTATATATATATATATATATGTGTATATGTATATATATATATGTGTATATGTATATATATATATGTGTATATGTATATATATATATATATATATATATATTAGGGTGCTAGCTATAAGCAATGTCCCTTTAGAGGTGAAATTATATATATGTACATGTATGTATACATATATATATATATATGTAGCCAGGTTTCACATAAGAAGGCAGAGAATAGATCTTTAAGGAACTCTTGCAGTTATAGAAAGTATAGTTTTTGCACCGATTACTGATGTGCCATGTAAGCAATCTGAAACCAAAGAGACTAGGTGCTGGAAAACCTTTTGTTGCTTCAAGCATGCGAGCATCGTTTGCCACAGCAGGCTATTAAAAACATTTTGAACATCTTAATGGATTGTGAGGAAAAGTCTCTTGTTTGTTTTTTCATCTTTCCATATCTCCTGAGGACTCTATCGATTGTTGTCGGCAAAGTTTCTAAGCTTTTACTCTATGATGGTATCGATACCTTTCGCTAGCGTTTCTAGCTGGTGTATACAAGTCTACAGAAACCCTTGCCCGTAGAGATAAGCATGCATTTCTATTTTGATTGGAAATGGCCGTGAAATAGAACCTGCGCGGCAACTATAGCGACCATATCAAACACGTCCTTGAAAAGAGCCTTTGTGACTATGGGCGGGATCTCATCTGGACCCATCGCTTTACTCGTCTTGATACGTCCTCTCGCCTTCAATACCTTCTTCTTCGTAGCTGGTGGGATCTCTTACTTAGGCTTCAAGTCTCTAAACTCAGCTTGGTCAAAACAGCTAGCAAAAGAGGAACAAGGATAGTACCTGCATTTTTCCTTCTAATAGAATACATTTCTTCGTCGTGCCCGTTTTACGAGTTTACAAGCACGAACTTGGTGTTTCCTTGCAGGAAGTTTCTGCATCAGTTGTTCGTGCCATCTTTGATCTCCACCTTGGGTGCCTCTCTTCTTCGCCTGTAATGTTCAGTGGCTCCTTGGAGCACGTCCAGATCATCGAGGATTCTAAATCGTTTCTAGCTTATTCTTATCTAGGCTAAAAGCTATTCGATTCTGCGCAGTGTCACGCCTGTAGGATTGGCGGAAAGAGGCAGTTGCGCTTACTACAGTCGTTTCGAATTTGTCGGCCGACCTTCAACAGCTCTGATAGATGATCACATGAGGTGTCTGCGCTATTTGTCTTCTGTTCAGTTCCCTTCGCTCCTCTTGAATTTGGGAATAGTAAATGCGACATGATGAGATTATCGATTTGACGAATGCGATCGCAACCGTTGTTGACTCGTTCTATAGCATTGATTACTTCTTGCGGTTCATATCTACCACGATGGTGTATACATGAATGCTCTGCCATTGAAGCTGTATCGCGCTACGTCGTCTGGTTTGTTCTGCTGATAGCCCCTAGATTCTATCTAGTGCACTGCCACTGAGTACCTCTGCCGCCGCTGTAAGCCCTGCCATTGAAATGCGTTCAGTTTGTTCGGAATTTGGTGAAAGGCGATTATTACAGGGGCATATTGTTTCTATATAATACAAGGCACATTCAGATACTGATCAAGTTCATAATTTTAGAATCACGACCAGCCGATAATCCACAGTCACGCACACACGTCACTTTTGCAGGCCCTGCTCGTTCTGCTGATGGTACGATGCGGCATGATGCCGTTAATTTGGTTTACCCGAACTACGGGTTCCCTAAAGCGTAGCATTCTCAATGGTATCCTGGTCACGATGGAATATTCTGAAGGGATATTTGGAGGAGAGTGTGCTGCACGTAGTTTACCGTAGTTGTTTCCGTTGAAAATTACCTATATAGAAAACAAATCTTATGCTATTCTCGTGAATCTGAAGTTGCACGTTTTTGATTTATCATTTCTGTGGCGGTATTGCCTACTTCCACAGTGTACGTAAATGACCCAAGAATTTCGAATTAAATGACGCGCGTAATTTAGTTCGAAATTTATAATATACTCATCATGTAGCAACATATCGGTATCCAATGTAAAATATGGACATGTTATCATAACGTTATATTAGATGAGTATTAATAAAGTCGGCATATGGCCGATTCATCACAAAACGAAGTTCCTGCGCATAAGGTTCTTGCAATAAATATAGTTTTTTAGCGTCTACTGTGACCGTTCTCCTACACTCGTAAAATCCTAATATAGTCGAGAATCCAATTAATTTTTATTTAGGCACTAAGTTCGATATCGTTCGCTGTTTGTGTGGCATTTATACTTCAACTTTTCGCGACACTTCGTGCAGATTAACTACATGTGTTGAGACGCCGTCCTGGAGTCGTTGGAAGTTAACTGTTTGCAACGTATTCTCTAAGCTTTGAGTAACATAATATTGCTGAATCTAATCCTGTATTTGTAGCAAATGTTAATGTGCAGAAAAATACTCCTCAAATCATCAGCTCGGCTCTGGGTGTGTGGGCGCTGGGAGTGCACCGACTCAAACGCCCACACACTTCCTGTATCACGCTTCTCAGGACAATCAGGCATTTCGACAATAACGAGCACTTCAATGTACATCATTGACACCGAACTTTGTTTCATCAGGTAAAAAGCACGTTTCCTCTTGTCTTCAGATAACCACTGAGAACACTTCTTGACTTTTCTATTAACAAAAAAAACATTGTTTTTTGGAGGATTGGTTTGGCGTAAAAGTTGTGAAACAATATGAACGAACATATAATTATCAACATTAAAAACACTGAAGACATGTTCATGTTGGCTGCATTACATTTCTAGTAAAGAGCAAGTTATCCACCCAAGGAATAAGCATTTGAGAACGAAGAAAAGTTGGGAGTGTTATTAAGTGCTATGAGCCTGCCTTCTCCGTTCCAGATTATTGAGTCATCGCCTAGAACTTGATGAACGTTCAAAAAAAAAAACAGATAATCGATGCTGAGAATGAGATAGAATTCCACTATTTTGTGCCTGCAATATATAAAGGGAAATGAAGAAAATTAGGTTTGTTTTCGTCAGTCCTCCATTTTCTCCTTTAATAAAACTTCCGTCTAGCTTCGATAAGAGCTCGTTCAATGATTGAGGCCGCCAAATAGTTCAGACGTGTAATCACTTTTGACATACTTTTCACGCCACACTTGCCTTTCATAGGGGACGGGGACTTGCTACTTGACAGGAAAGCGCCGCTCGCTTTGCGCAACTTTCTGAGCTCATTTTGACGCGTTGTTGCACCAGCTGCTTTCACATGGAAGCCAGTTTCCCAAAGAATTTTGGACTGGCGTTTAAGTTAAAGAGCGATCGAAAAGTCTTCGGAATTTACCGTAAAACTTTGTTTTCCTTTGTTTTAGGTGACAAGAGACCATAACGTATGAACGTTGTGTTGTAGCGAGTCGATTTTGATATTTCAATTTCAGGTACTTTGAGATTATTTTCGGGAAACACAGGCACCTGGTCCAGTACGGTGCCCATAGCGCTTGATCGAGCACTTGTAGCTTGGCTCCATGCGAAACGAATTAATCCGATTACACTGGCTTACTGTTGTGATATCGTACTTCTTAATTAAAGTATATTGACCTTGGCGTATACAAGCTTTAACTTGAAGGCTTCGACAATAGGGGTGTTCTGTTCCGATCAATAAGATCATTCTTGTACCTTCACCGAACATCTGAGTACTAGCCGCAATTAGAAAAAGTATTGCCGATTCTTTGATTTGTAATATTTGTCTTAACAAAATTTCATGCGCTGAGAGGCTTGCAAAGCTAGAACATGCATCTGTTACTCGAAGTAACACTGCTGTTCATTCCTTTTTTTGTCTACCCACACCTCTCAGCGGTGCCTCCAAAGGGCTTAACAGCTTTATAGATTCTCGCCGCTTAAATGAAATAGTGAACAGGGCACTTGCAAGAGAATCACTTTGATAGATTGACTTGCGCAATGTGAGAGGTAAATGCACTCTTGAATTTTTTTTTACCACTAATTCTCGACTTGAGCGAAAAAATTGAATAAACGAGTTTTTTTTGTCATTATTTTCTAGCAGATCTCTAAATATACTAAAAATATTGTTATTTTGCAGGCCATATCTAGCTTTAAAGAGAGATTGGCACCACAAATGACTGGCGGCAAATTCGAAATAGTGAACGCGAAAGCGTACTCGGTTTTTTCCACTGAATTTTATTAAATAATAACATCAATCCTGATACTAATAGCTTTTATAAATCCTCATGGGTGCCTTGGATGTGAAAAATATGTGCCCTAACTGAACATAGTTATAAGACTGTTACAAGCTAATCTGGCAGACCTTGCAATGGAATAACTTACAAACTAGTTGGTCTATAATGAGCATTTTCTAAATATGTTAGAAAAATGCTCCTATATTTTTTTTACATATTTGTCTCAGCTTCTGAACAGCCATTTGCCTACCGTTCACGTTCCCATATGTAATTTTTGGATCTATGGTGTTCCGAAGTAAATCGATGGTGGGTTATGCTTATCTACCAATTACCCTTTTTAGGGCGTAGAAAGCCCTGTAATCACGTGGACTTAGAGCGAGATTATAAGTGGGTTGAAGCCAACGTTGGATGTTTCCTCGTTGAACCGAGGAAGTGATTGAAGTGTAGCATAGCGATTAGGTGTGACGTTACTACTGAGCGACTAGATTGCGTGTTTTCGATTGCCGTGCCAAAGGTCCAGAAGTCCCAAGGCTAAATTCATTGTTGCATCTTCGCCGAGTATTTTATAGTAACAGATGCCCCTGATGTCCATTGGAAGCACTATCGTCATTGTACATTTGAATCAACTCGACATTGCCACCAAACTCGATTTTTATTCAGGGCGGCGCCATTCTCTCGTCTGATTCTTGTGCGACTGGCGCTAAAGACTAAACGATGCCTCGTTTATAGTGGGTTTTTCGTTGACTAAGGTTCCGCAAATCGCACGTCGAGTACGCCGCACACTTTCGCCTAGCTTGATGTCCATTTACCGAGGAGTGGTAATGACGCGTAGTTCAAAAGTTATTCAATTTCAAAACACGTTGGATTCGCTTGTAACGGCTTAATATATTTTGCCTTAATATTTAGGTTTTTACGAGCATAGAATTAAGTGCTTATCCCATTAGACTGTTTTATGAGCAGCTCCAGCGTTATGACGGTTATCTTTACATTGAGTGAGGCAAAATAACAAGAAAACGATCCACTAACACAGCCGCGACAGTCAGCTTAGCCAGAGGGGCTTTAATGAAGTGCGGCTCGAGTATAAAAGTGCTCAATGTCGGCAAAACACCTCAGTGGACTTCTTCCCAGAAGGCACAACGGAAGGTGAATACTTCGCTGGCCCAGAAATCAGAGCCTAATTGAGTACTAACGAGAAAAGAGTGTAGGAGTCCTGCATTTAGGTTAAAATAAATAAAAATACAAATGTAAATATTGAATATATGCGTATAGATTGAATATGTACATCACAGAAGTACGATACGCATGTTAAAACGCTATTAAAGTTTCAGCTCTGATTAGCTATATGATAACATGATTTAGCGAAATGTTATATTTACTGGTATTGGTGAAGTATATACACAGACATTAGTGAATGCTGACGATGCTCAAATTCTAAAGATTTCTTTTAAAGCATCCAAAATCTTCATCATACTTTGTCCTATTAATCGACCATTTGATGCCTCGAAGCTTTTAATGGGGCATTCATTAAATAGCCCTCCTCTTAGATCCCGCATTTCGCCCACCGTATTTGCTTGTTAGCAGTCTGAAGGATAGCGAATTCTATCGTCGTTAAAATGCGATCTACCGTCTTTTTCAGGCTAACATCAAGCTACCGTTTTCTTCAGACTACATACATACAATTAATTAAAATTAAGAAATTTCCCTAAAAAAACTTCCGGGCGTTTATTTTTGCATGATTTAAATTGCTATAAGCTATTTTGTTGACTTACACAAGGACTCAATTTGCGGGTCTGATAGGTAGATATATTGGTATTGTTGAAGTTTACCTCTTTTAACCACTTAGAATAACGTTTGTTTCATAAAATAGCAGCATTTAATTGCGAACCAATGATAAAATGTCTGTATTTAAATAGAACTCAGTGTACATGTAGTGGAGTCCTCTAACGAGGTCTTAAAGAACACCGTTGGCCAGATTTGCCATGTTAACAGAAAACAAAGAATCTACTGTTGATTAACTTTAGTAGTGCGGCCTTGTAAATTTAAATAAATATTTTCACCTGAACCATCACTGGGTGACCTCATCTAAGAGCCGGAAGAGAGGGTGGAAAGTTATCAAGGATAACTGGTGAGATGGAAGTGTGTATGACTGGATAAACGCGATGGGTTCTAGCGGAATTACAAGACTGGATAAACGCGATGGGTTCTAGCGGAATTACAAAAGGCTCGTAAGCCTTCCTCGCCTTAATTCTCTGGGGGGTGAAGTAGTTTTTCTTCTACAGGTGTTACATTTACCGAATCGACGATAACATGGATAAATTTACGGAAATAGTCGGGCGGAGATAGGATGAATGATAGCAAACACTGACGAGGATTAAGGGCGAACTAAAGATAGCGGCGAGAACTAAATCACTCTCCCCTTATAAGCTGATCTCGACGAGATAATTTTTTGTAGAGGACATATCGTACTTGCAGTGGGACTAAAGGACACGCAAATGGGGACGTTTAGGGGCGACAGCTCGTTCAGGAATCTCGGACTAAGAGAACTTAAAATTCGATAGTAGCAAGCTGAATATCTTGAGTGTGCGCCGTTGGCTCTTACTACAAAGTTAACAATTCTGCTTCTTAAGATGGACGTCAAGATATCTGTAAAAATACAAGGTCACAGAAAATTATTTTTCTCTTCGTTGATAAAGGATTCTTAAAATTGGTACAACGTATGTATTAGGCAGACGACGTTCATGTCCTGGGTCCAGTTAACCCACAAATATTTTTCTCATAATAAAGTAGATGTTGTACTATTTTTTACGAGAAAAGTGGAGCATATATAGGCAATCATTTAAAATTCTAACGTTCACTATACTTTTATCGCGGTTGCAATGTTCAGTACGGACATATATACTACTGAAGAGACAACAACAAGGTGGTAAAGTATGATCGACTAGTGCAGATTATATGCGTCGCCTTATAGGTATTGCAGCGTGTATCAAACAATGTTACGGAGTATTCTATGAAGTATTTTCAGTTTCGTGAATACGACCGCATTCTGGGCCAACGTTGTAAGGCTGTAGAATAGAATAGAAAAAAAAAAAAAAAAGGAATAAAAATGGAAAGACACTGTGAAGGTACATGACGTCTCGACTGCATGGGTTGTACAACAGCAACATGGAATAATTACATTGCCCGCATGGGCGGTAATGTATGTTGAAGTAATGGACTGTTTAAATTTGAAGAGGAAGACGGCTTGCATATGTGCAGCTAGGTACAGTGGAAGTTGAAGTGGTAGGACTTCAAGAAGTAGATACTTTATTGGTTTACCCGAATTTGGATGAGGCATGAAGAAGGACTTAACTGAGGTATCATCTTTGTCGACAATGCAGATTATATATCTGTGCACATTCGAAGCAAAGTAGAAAATGTATGCTACGCACGAAACACAATTAAGAAAAAAAAGCCAAAAATATAGTTCTTCAGTTTATAATGTATCGATTTGATTTGATGTGATAAAAAGACAACCTTGTATGTTGGAGTGGGTCAAAACCACGCATCGAGATTAACCAATAGTAACGAGACTACTGATTTTTCAGCAATGAAATTTATGACTTAAGATAAGACAATCTAAGGTTGAAGCTTTGCTCTTCTATAGCATAGAGCAAGATAAGGGTTATGCGGATATCCCATAAGTCAAACGCTCGCATTTCCGTCGATGGAACCTGCGGAGCTGAAAGTTGTCGGGCACTCTAAATAATGTAATCCTATACTTTGCAATTTAACGAAAAGCGCTCTCCTGAACTTTTTCTGGCAGCATATGCTTTTCTTCCATACAAGTGGCAACTTGGCGAAGTTACAAACACCGGCCGCTTGCTTTAATTCCTAGAAATCGGTCAGAAGTTAGACTCGTTGTTATTGACACGAAGCTAGAGTGCAATTTACAAATGCTTTAACGTAATAAGAGATAGCATAGTGGGTTTAAACACGGACTTGCCATTACCATAGTTGCTATATCAATGCAGTCAAATGAACTTGCACATTTATATATACACATTGTTCTCCTTTGTTGTTATTATTAATTATAAGTGATATATTGATGGAGACATTTCAACACAGTGCAGTACTGTATTGAAAGGTATCCATTGGCCATTGTAATTGGCGGAACGTTCAACTGTCGTCGTTCGCTCGAGAGTTGACCGTGTGCAAACTTAATTTGGGTACGCGTTCGTGCGTTACAAATACTATGGAGTGGGTGTACAACCAACCTGAAGACGCGATGTTAGCAGAGAGCATTGACTTTTGTTGAGGCCCCGGCAGTATTTTTTTCATGTATTTCGTGACGTACGCCCAAATTGCATTTTCTACTCGATCTAAAAACTCCCAGGGCAAGTATTAAGTAAGTATGTTTATGTTATTCGTACATATTTGGGCTAGTAACCTGAAGAATAACACTGACGAAAACGTCTGGGCGTACTGCTATGTAGCGGAGAAGCAAGTAGCTAGATAGGGTAAAATTTTAGAAAGAAGAAGTTTTTTTTTAGTGACAATTTGCGCAGTAATTGTGGCGCAGTTTAATTGGGTGCATTTCTTAAACGTTGGGCGTGAACCATTTCAATTTATATACCATATTCCATTGGGTTGAAAGTTGCAATTAAAAAAATCACGTACTTATTTAACATGTGTATCGGATGAACAGCTAGTAGTTAATCAGGATGAAAGGTAAATAGCCTCTCTGCTAATATAGATAGCTGTTAATTGAATTGGCTTCTTTCTATATTTAGTAGACCGTGAGTTTAATGCAAGTTTAGCGGGGTTAATTTGAAGTAAAAACAATTTAGCAGGGAGTTCCTGAAGCTACCGAGGGCTTTCAGGCACGCTACACATATAACTAACACTTAGCTAATTGCTGAACCAAAAATGAATAGACTAAGAAAAAATAAAACTGAGGGTGAATATATTCAGTTGAACACTAACTTAATATAATTAAGTGAACATACGCGCGTGTGATAGAAATAAACGCAAGGTATCATTTTTTATACGGTGTCGGGTCGATTATCGCCAGCGCACGTGACAAAGGTAACTGACGCATCAGTTAATTTAAAAAAAAAAAAAAAAAAAAACGCTAGTTTTCGTACACTGCTGCCGTAAAGGATACACCGAAAAATAGACTCGTTTTGGGAGGGTGAAACACAAAACATTTAAACAAGATTAAACTTGCAGAACCTTAATCGGATGCATTGCGAAGAGTATAAAATTTTAAGTAGAAAAAACATGGCTGAAAAAGGAAGGCTATGGACGAAGCTAACTATGATGCTATATAATGATTTATGTACATCCTCCCTCCTGTTAGAGCTCATAAGCACTGTGTTTATGCTATTTTACTACGTTGATTGTAGCACAACAACATAGCAAGCGGAACAGTCCAATATGTAAAATCGGATCTAAGATATTGATTCAAATATTGACAACTATGTAAGTGGCACAATGCGAAACAAGGCGTCTCTTGTCTCGTCTACCGCTGTGACCGCCAACGTGTACCGAACAAAGCAACGATATTCCGTTCAAAAGCTTTAGAACAGAATCCGCCAGATATGAGGGTAAGCGTGTACATTTGTTGAGAGCGCTGAAACAGCCTGAGCATTCGACGCATAGACACTATATGGACGGCAACGATCGCTCCAAAAACGATCGCTGCGAGTGAGAAAAACACACATCTAGGAGACTGTACAGCGGGAATCTTCCCTAGATTATTAAGTTGTTTACCAAGCGCGTTAAGTTGAAAGTACTGAGACGTCGATCGTGCCAAGTGTCGATAATTAAAAGCTTAGTAACTACAAGTACGTAGCCTTACAGTTACAAAAACAGAAACGCTAATCCGTTGTGATGCTGGAGTGGCGCAAGGTAACTGCGAATAGAATTGGTTTCGCTAAAAATAAGAGTATGTATTTACGCGTGCCGATAGCTGTGCAGAGATAGACAGTGCAGAACAGACCGTGGAAATTAAAGCAGACAAACGAGTAAAGGACTAATGGTTCTGTCGTAAAGAGAGCGGTAACAACACCGAAACTAAATTTTACTCAAGGAGTATTTCACAAATCAACAGATAGCCGAATAAAAACACAGCCGTCACATAAGCACGTACGTTTTTCTGCTAAGTGCGTTGCATTTTAGGCCGACCAACAAGTAGCCCCTGCCGCTTGTGAATATATTAGTTCTGGCCAATTATATAATGGAAGCTCATCATGAGCTTTGCGTCATCTCGGAGATTGTATTCTTATGTCTATTGATTGTTTACATTCTATTTAAATACCTTATAATAAGCTAACCAGTAAGGGATTATTATTGAAACCAGGTGTAATTTAACCGGAGCTATGGTCGTTGCTGAAAAATAAATCAATGAATCTGCTACCTTTTTAAGGATACTGCTGATAAGGCACTTTTGAGTCACCCGTATCAAAATATAGGAAGGATCATCGATCGACTTCTACAAAACCAGCCAGTTTGTATGTAGGTGATGAACTAGGTGATGCAGAGTTTACTGGATCCGTACAACCACGAATCGCAGAAGTTTATAAGCTTGATTATTATGTTATGACCAAGCCTCTGGCTGAAAACGGTCACGCTTGTAGTCCCGCTAATGACACATCCTGTGTGAATAAGGAACGCTACTCGTATATCAACGATATTAAAAATTGTTTCCTCATGTACAATGGCTACTCAGTTACTAAAGGGTGTTCTATTCTAAAAGTACCATTTCCTAGTTTTTAAATACTTTAAACGTTCAGAAGAATCTATAGCAGGATGGTGGATTCGACAAACCTATACTTAATAAACGAATCCTAAAAGGAAACGCTCTTCAAGTATCTGTGTTCCTCTTATCATGATTAGGATGTAAACGCCTTACCTACCAATGCTTTGTAGGTTTTAAGAGATCATAAACTTAAGAATATACGTTTGAAATTCTGTTTGCATAGAGGGGTCAGGTACATTATGGAAATGAAAATAATTGTCTAGGTGTATTTACAGTGACTCCAAACGTGTCCTCAAACGGAATGTAAGTTATTCAATAAAGAATATGAAATTTCTAAAAGGACTGTATAGGACGTCTACACCCCTAAATAATTGAATCAAGTCAACGAGTGCCATTAATATATAGAAAAGGTTCACGGTCAGGCAACGTATTAGAAATCGAGAGAGAGATGGTAGGAAAAATAAAAAATAACCGTTATAGTGTAACTTACTTGTTGATGTATTATGGACGTTGGCCATGTAGCCCCTGGCAAACTTATATCTTTCGTAACTGTGGAGTGGAACAGCATCACAAAAGCAGTAAGCCCGGGATACCAACGCAGTTGTACGCTTTTTCTGTCTGTCCTTGATGAAGAGATGGAAATACTCATCAGCCTATAAAGTGCTATTTAAGTCGGTTAGGTTAAAGAGAACAGACTTGTGTGGCAGCGTGTGAGTCACATGAAAAAAACCCTTTACAATTTATATTGATTTTCGTTGTCGAAAATAATTGGATTCCGGTCCCATATAAGACTTGTTTGTTACCGTAATCAGTTGTCTAAATGACATTTAATCAGTATCGGTAGGGAGTAAACTCGAATGAATGGAGGCCCAGTCGGATCCACGCGAGACCTACCAGATGCTCAAGCAGAAGTTGCTTATACCGTTGGGCTCTACCTCGAAAGCCCCGACCTGCAATGCCATAAAGCAGTCGTACTAACCGAAATTACGAAGCACGTTTTGCATTCAGTACTACTGATAGTTAGTTATATAATCGTAAGTGATGTTTTTTTGTTAATTAGATTCTGCTTTTACGAAGTCTGACGAACATGTAAGCACATATTCATACTTGCTAGACAAGGACAAAAAGTAATTTACTTTCATAGCAGCAAATAGCTTAAGTACGTCAAAATTATAACAGTAACGAGAAGCGGAAAACCTCGATATCATGGAAGTAGCAACCTTTCCAACATGTTTGTACGTAAGTGGCGCAAGGTTTACATTAGTGCAGGCTACAGCATCACAGCTATGATGTCCGCTAGTTGACGATTGCTACAGGACAAAGTTGGCGCACTACCATGATCTGATCAGACTCCTTCGTTCGTGGTCGGATGAACTACTTTGTCCTAAATCGGTCATCTCCCTGTTGCCCTCTTTTTCCTTTTATTAATGGACGATGTTGATCATCAGCAGATGTTTATATGGCTAGATTATTTGCTCAAACAATGCGGTCCAACCAATGCCAACATATAAAACTATAGAAAAATATATAGAAAAGGCGGTAGCTAAATGTACTGTCAATACTTATGACAAAACATTGTAGATAATGCGTAAAAAAGGATCGTTTTACTAGAGCGGAAACACAGTGACGTCGGGATTACCGTGACCGACCCTGCGTATCAAGCAAAATACCCCACAAAGCAGTGGGTGAAAATACGGAGCGAATCTCGAACTGATAGCGATCTGGACATAAATGGCTTCTAGTTCAAAACCAGGATGTACATGTTCATGTCAAAACAGCGTTTCGATTAAATTCGTTGGTGAAGTTACGTTTATCTCATTTTTATTTTCGAAATGTCACGATGTCTAGTAAGATTTCCAGAAGCAGAAATATATATATATATATATATAAGCAGAAAAAAGAAGACACAATGATAGCACCTCTCTTGCGAATAACCTAGTCAAGGACGTGTAACGCTTAACGAGTGAATCTATTGCGAGGTTTACACTCGCCCGAAATACGCATAATCTATGTTTGTGAGGCGTTTATTTAATATCTAATATTCATGTTTAATATTAGTAAATGGCCTTCCTGTCGTCTGGTGCAAACAAGTGAAAATGCATGCATTAAAACATACGTTTACGTTCGTGAAGTCCAAATACTTTTCTGCCGTCTCTGAAGAGAGTCTCCTCCGTCGTCTTTGTATAAAATGGAGAAATTTTCGTAATGGAAGACTTCATTCGTTGGACAAAAAGCGTGTTCGGCACAGTAACTATCATCGCTACCATTGAATGGAAGTAACACTATGGTTTATTGATCCCGCCTCTTTCACTTTATAGCTGAACCATATAAATCGATTTTGTCCTTTATGATTATTCTATTGAAGCCTAATCGATGTTTGTGGCTCCGACATCAATTCTCCACTATTCGCCCGTCCTATTAGTAACTGACTGTCTAGTTATGCTTCTTTCTTTCCCTTTTTTCTTTCCGATGTATCCGAGAAGCCGACAAAGACTAACATGTGGAAGCGCTGTATAAAGTGCAGCTGATTTGAGTTCAGTTTCTCTAGTGCCCTAATATTTCAGGCCAGATTTTTTTTATGTAGGAAAAAACGTTAGTAAAACGTCCTAAACAGTGGGTGGATATTGCTGCTTGTGCTATGAAGGGGGAAGGAGGTAGTCGGGTCAAGCTCGTTACAAAAAGGACAGCAAACAATGAATGAATCATCAAAGTCTTTTGTCTCCTTCTTTCTATTGGCCTCCGTCATTGTATGCGCATCGCATGTATGTACACCCATTTGCCTTTTGGATTTGCCGAACTCTCTGACCGTTTTTCGTTATGCTTTCAGCTTCATTTCTGAGTTAGTTGGCTTTCGGCTTGTTTTTTGACGTTGACTTGCCGCTAGCACTGCTAAAATTATTGTTCAGTTTTCATGATTTTCTTTTCAGTGAAGCAAGCTCCGTTTCATCTAGTCGTTATTGCTTGCGCCAACTCCCGTGAACTGCTGGGTGACGATGATCCGTGGAGGCTACGTACGTAATGCATTCGCACAGCCCGCTTCTGAATATCGTCAAACTACGTCAGCCTGCGCCGCGCCTTCTTAGTAGGTTAACTGTCGTGAAAGCCGCCCCAACTTCTTGCGATTAAAAAGTTCAGCTGTTATGGCCATACAGCGTGAGCAGGCTATAAGGCTAACATACGTCAGTCACAGATCCGATAGGCGTGGAGGTATATACCGTTAGATGCAAATTTTTAGGTTTAAAGCTTTTTCGTAAAATTGTACTGCTCATTAAATAGTTTCTTTTCCAAAGCTACGAAACTTCACTTGTTATGCGTTCCGTGGACTTAAAATGGTTTTGACTTGTGAGGCCCCATACGACGGTCCCATGCAGCGTTCGACCACGGGAAGCCCAAATTTTAGAATTATTACGTCATTCTGCTGCAGTGAGTGGTGTTATATATCTGTGGGTGTCGACCACAAGTGCCAGTTGGCACTACAGAAAGAGATTCAATTTTTTTCTTCTAAACTTGTCCGTTATCCGACTATTGGGTGGTCTTCCTTTATTTTCTGGACCGATGGCTGCTTGACTTTCAGCTCTAAAGTCGAAAAACGTAAGTGGGACGCCATTACGTTGATCTATTTTTAACACGATTTGGACAAACATTTCCTTGAAAGGCACAATAGCGGCAGCAATCAGTTGGACGAGTAAAGACTTGTTCAGCGCGCGGAAATCTTTTCGACGCATCAACATCGAGTGGGCGCTATCGAGCGGTAAACTCGTCCATTGGGCTCCACTTCGCTATGGAGAAGAAGACACAATGGTCCATCTCAATGCAGCTGACGTACTAAATGCTGCTTTCCCCATTTCTCCTTCAATAGCAGCTTTCGGCAAGTGACGGCGGCGGCAGCAGCAACAGCAGTAGTAACAGCTCCGGGTGCAAAGTATCCGGGTTTCCTTCCGTCATCAAGGACAACATCAGTAGTAGTTTGCTCTCACTGGGCCACGACGTTCACCCTTACGATAGGACACGAAGGCAAAGAGATGGTGGACGATGGCTACCTCATACCCTCAAGTCACCCCTTTAGTGCTCAGCTCCGAAAACCCTCATCGTTTGCCCCCAACTCATTCCTCCCCGATCTACGGGCCCCGTGACGGACGGCAGGAACGCCGCCACGCCGCTTTTCACGCTAGATTCCTCTGCCATACAAAGAATCTTTGCTCATGCCTAGCAGTGGACGAGGCCCTGTGATAGCATAGTCGAGATCACACTCGACCTTCGTTATCCCATCAGACTCCAAGGTCGATTAAGGATACAGCGAACGGCCTCAGTGTTCTTATTATATTGGGGATGGCGCTTTTTGTGTTGTGTTATTGTTACTGTTACACTTACGTAGTGGCGGTGGAAGCTTTGCTAATCGGATAGCAGAAATAGCAGTAGTAGCAGCAGCAGCTCATCGAACATCGCTAATGCATCTCTTCGAAGCAAGGATGCCAACAAGAGCTCTTAGCTAAATGGTCTTTGTTCGTTCTATTACCGATAGTTTTGGGAGCACCGACGAATCACAGGCAAACAAGCGAAACATTTTCGGACAAGCACAAGCGCACATCTCCCATAAAAGCCTCGATGGTGAAAAGATATGTACTGATATTTCGTACGTGTAAGATGATCAATTAACCGCAGTATATTTGCCTTATGTTTAGCTTTTGTTTGCCTTATGTTTGAGTACGATTTTCCAGTGACCGTGCTTTTATAGTTTTTTTATGACTTCACACATGACAATGTAGTGCAAGATAAAATCACGATCAGCTATACTCAGATGCTTTTGAACATACGAGAGCTAAATTTACGTGCAGCCTTAAATGCTACTGATTTTATGTCGAAAGACGACATGATGGTTTTTGAGTAGTCGTTTTTCAGCAAGGCTGGATAGCTTGCACCTGTGAGGGGAGAAGATACATGTATGTTAAAGCAGTTTTAAAGTTAACTATCAACAGCTGGATACTGAAAGCGACACGTACTCACGTCCGCGTTGAGAAGCTGATAGAATTTATTTTTCATTTTCAGGTTTACTGGCCTATATGGAAAAACACACGGCGTTTTATCAGTATCGCCGTTTGTGCGTATTATTCATGACGCCTATATTGCGTAAAGAGAAAATACGGACTTAGCCGGGCCAAATTGGGGCTTAGTCGGGCTCCTGTTATGGGTTAAGTAAGTGATGGTATCGCCTATAGCGACACGACCCACTGTCCCACCCAAAGCCCTAGTTGACGCGCCGTTTGGGCAGCTACTGCTACTGTCTCTACGGTTGCTGTGGCTTCTTAGGGGCAATGGCTACTGAGACGAAAGGAAAATGACCGCACTGATACTGCTGCCTAACTTAGATGATTCGGCCTCGTGATGTAGACCCAACTCGGGAAAGGAAGTAAGGAAACAACAACAACAACAGCAGCAGCAGCGGCGTTACTTTTTTCGTGTACCGTTGCCCATAGTGTCTGCGCTTGTGACTATATGTATATGCGTGCGTGTGTTGTCTGTGTACGCGCGGCTTCGCTATAAGATTTTCCGCTTGGAAGGCCCCGACTAAATTGCTTTTTATGTATTAGCATATAGCGAACGACGCCCCTACCATTGCCCTGCTTGCCGTCACTGCCGCCAACGACGGCTGTGGTATGGCGGCGGCCACTGTCATACTGTGTCGTCGCTGGATCCCTCGATGTAGGCAAGAAAGCAAGCAAACTCGCTCACAATTCCCTACTTTATTCCCCTGCACCAGTGCTCATCGCTTGAGCCCTCCTCCTTCATGACTTGACGCACGGTACGAAATCCCCTGTAGTGAGCCCGAAGAGCCGCTTAGCCGCTTTTCTATAGAAAGCCAGTACAAGCAGAAGTGGTGCTAACATTTTGTAGCAATATCA
This sequence comes from Varroa destructor, assembly GCF_002443255.2. NCBI lineage: Eukaryota > Metazoa > Arthropoda > Arachnida > Mesostigmata > Varroidae > Varroa > Varroa destructor. The sequence continues at coordinate 38,477,720 of NW_019211455.1, read as the reverse complement.
GAAAAGAGCAAGACCAATAGCTACCATGGCTTTTTCCTTCCGACGACAGCCACAACAACAATTGCTGCTGCTGTTCCTATCAGCTGCTTGCGATTTTGCTTTTTTATAGATGGTCTATTTGAACACATTTATGTGAATAGCGTCGAGCAAAAGACCACTGGGCACCAGCCGATTATAACGGCAGTCGAAACGGTCAGAAATGACTCGTAGATTGATAGTGTGATAGGAAGACAACATTACTAGAATTTACGTTTGTCACTTGCCCTGTCCCTAACAATAGTTTGTCTGATGCCACAGGAGAGGGCTAGGTGGCAAACAAAACCATCCCAATTCTTCTAATTCGTCTTTCCAACCGGTCCTCAACCCATGCATCTAAGATAGTTGGACAAATATTGCAGTTTTTGCGTTATTCTCCTATCCCGGAAGGTATCTATCGCAAAAGTTTCCACAATGTTTTCTATAACAAAAGGCTTTCTCCGCCTCGAGTTCGCCTTGACTGCTCTTTGCGGCAAACGGTATTTAACGTCGAGTACAGTCGCTCCGATTCGAGCGGGATATGCAAAGTTTCAACATGACCTAGTGTCACGTTGAAACATAGCGAACCGATGTCAAGCTATAGTTAGCCACGTTATCAGTACTAAATTACTTTTCAATTATGTAAATCGTATCGTTCGAATTGACGTAATTTCGGCAAAGAGCAAGTAAAAAAAAACGTAGAATATACACCTGGAATATCCATCCCTGTAACCTGAACTAGTGGTAATATTTCGTTCACCGTATAATTTGCAACACGTCGAAAGCGAAAAAAGAAAGCCGCTTAAACGCTATATACTGCTATCTGTGTGCTACTGCTACTTAGTCAGTTGGAGATGATGGCCGCGGAAAGACTACGTTCAGTCGCTTGATAAGTACGGAACTGATTTTAATACCCCCTATCAAGAGTAAATTTTCAAAATACGTAACTAAGTAAAGGAGGTGGGAAGAGCCAGCGAACAAAGTGTTTGCCCCAAAAAAGTAGCTAAATAATCTTTGCTGGAACGTAAGTGCTTTATAAATGACACAGTGTTCCTTCCGCGAACATGGTTTTTTTTTTACCATTTTCTTTGTCAAATATAGATTGTCTTACGACGCGCATCTAGACTGAGGAACATAGAACGCTAAATTTTATGATTTACAAATAGGTCGACGTATGCTTGCGCAGTACCTTTTAATGTGAGCAATAACACCTCGTCATAAATTTTTTGTCGACATATCGTTCGTGACAAGTGTTATATATGGCTGTCCAGGCCATACATGGTTGTCGATTAGATAATTTATACCAACAATATTATGTGTACCGTAAGTAAAGTACGCCTCCGAAGACAGAAACTCGTTACCGAACATCTAACTCGACCCTGTGCGCTGCTATATCTAAGCCACTGTTTGAAATCTCAGATTAACTTAAGGCACTTCCTTGACCGACCGCTAATAATCAGCGTCGCCATCGTTCTGAAACGAATTCCTTATTTTTCTTCACGTAAAAACGTATGGCCTTTCTAATTATACCTCACTTTTGCAAAGCTACTGTTGCTTCTCCTTTTCCACATCTAACGTTTAGCTGTGAAACAAGATTCTATAATCTTGTTTCACAGCTAAACGTTAAAGACTTTCCTCACCTGAAGAGAAAGACGGTCCCGTCACAGGAGATCAAAAAATTCTATGACTAACATCTGTTGGATAATCTTTCAATGAGCAACCCCTAAAGTGATCCATGAGTACAAATTGCTCCGGTCAGAAACGGGTGGCACAGGGCACATCAGATTTGGAAAGATACGCACAATTACACCGCAGTGTGCCTTCAGTCAAAGGCTCATCTTTTTCTTTTTGTAAAAATCCAGTCACTTAGTAATTCATTTTAGCAGGTCTAGGTGGACCTGGGAGATCTGCGATCCTGCAAAGAGGAAGATTTTCCAATTGTCAGCCATTTGATTAAACTGTCAATGCAAACAGCAAAAAATAACAGTGCATCTAATATGTGCATGACAATATCTATTTCACTAGTATTAATAATAGTTGCAGTAATCTGAATTCAATAGAAAAACACTCAAAATCGGGATCCGTATATATCCTTTGACCAAAAATTTCGTCTGTTCTCGTAGCCTATGATTCTCAGCTACTTGCGATCTGAAAATGATAACATAGAAACCCTTCTTTCTTGACGCCGCGTCATCGACACAATTCGAATATCCTCATATTGAACAGCCATAGGGATTACGTCGGGTTCACACAATGATTTCACGTAACGTGAGAGAGAAATGAATTCTAGCTAAGTTGTTCGTATGATTCAGGACCAGCCCTCAGGGGCAAGCAGATTATTTCATGTTTACACACAACGTAGGCTCAGTGTATACTACTAATAAACACACGTATGTGTGAAAATAAAGTAGCAAATCAGCAAAAACCCTGCATTTTGAATAATTCCTCAAGCAACCGCTTGCATGATAGGATGCATTTAAGGATTACGTGTTGTGTCACTCAGCTCGTTAGCGCCGTTCGTTTTGTTGAAATAAAATGGGAATGCAACATTTGTTGTTTCTATTCGTTTATAGTATTACTCGAGTCCAGAGGGAACATGGAAGGTAAGTAATAACCGAATCCTGTGGCTAGCGGTTGGAGAAAACACGGGCCAAATGCGTCATGCCAGCATATGGATGACGGTGTCTGGCCTTCCAGATCTTCCACAGGGACCCTTTTCTAACGCCAGCAGCAAAAGTTTGCACTACTTGTTTTTATGAAAGGCGAATGAAGGCGCTCCAACGAGACCTATCTCTTCCGTTCTTTGCTTAGCACATTCGGGACATTCGGAAGATGGCGGCGGAGAGCATTGGGAGGGGCTCTTGGTCGTGCTGAAGGCTAGCAAACGCGTGCAGATGCACCAAGTACAGCACTATAGATGAAAGCGGCCCGAATAGGACATCCTTGAGCGTTCGTAAATGAAGCTTTGCCTGCTCAACACTCGGTGTCTTAGCATTCAGTCTATCATTAAATCTAACAAACTTCTCCACAGTGTGAAACCCGTCAATGGAAAATATCTATTCAAATTATTTATTAGTAACCAGCTAAATTTAGCTTGTAATTAGCATATATTTTATCGTGCATTATACACAATTTCTCTTTTTATACGAACCTCCAGATCACATCTTGCGTTCGTAATATAATTTATATATAATTGGTGTTCGAAGGTTAACGTCCAAACTAAATTATATATGTGGTTACGTAAACTGGAACATTTATGTTTATTCTGAACTTTCTCGACGCCACGTTTAAATACAGAACAAAAAGGAACATACATCAGGTATAAATGGCGTAATGTAACTTTAGACAGTTCTCTGTTACTATCGTTCAAGGTTTCGTACGCACGGAGTCGTTAAATATCCTCATGGATATGGCTCGATTTCAGAGGCCCTGTTAAAGTAAGCAGACGCGTATTTACACTATTAGGGCACGTTCTAACGAATTACAAAGATAATTGATCCCTAAGTAAGATAACTGTACCCCCTTTAGTCAACGTGCTTACACCTATTTCTATAACGTCAGTTTCAATATTGCGTTTATGTTTGTAAGAACACAGCATTGTTATCGAAACTAGCTTTCATTGTGGACGAGAAGGTTTTCTATATTGTTGTCTGCCTGCCTTCCTCCACAGAACCACGGATTAAATATGACGTAAAAAAAAGATGTAGCTGTTAGCGAAGTACACAGTTTTTACATGAAATATTACCTTCTACTTAACAGCATGATTATATGAATTATACTAGGTGAGGCTATTTGAAATAACACCAACACATATTTATCTATTTTCGTTAAAAGGGCAAAAAAACAAAATAGGTCCTCTTGACATCATATTATGCCCAAGTGAACGTCTAGATGTAGAACTAACGCTCAATGATTAACTTGCGGACTGCCCAAAGCCGCCCCATTGACTTCCAGTTCTTTCACATAATAATGTTTCAAACATAATTATTATATTAGACAAAACCAACCAATCCTATTCAATCAGAATGGTGTATTACTAAGGCACAATTTCTCTTCTCGAGTCTTGATTACCTTATTTTAGATAGTATAGTGCATACTCAACTGTATACAGAAGATATAGGCTTAAATCAATTGACAGGGGTAGAAGTTAGCGGATTCGCGGTAACGACACTACACGGATGGTGCCTCGCCTAACTCGCAACTTGTTTGATATTTATCAAACAACTTAACACGATAAGGAGCTTTACGGGTTCCGCAAGGAAGACTACGTTAAATCGCGTCAGCTATCACGAAGTTACACCAATTACAGCATATCTTGATAAATTTTTGACGGACATGATATAACTAGTCACAAATATCACGCTTATCAGAAATATCTAGGGCCGCAACACAGGTATCCTTTGATTCTGACCTCAGCTCTTACGACAGTCGCATGTACACATGGCGCTCGTTAAGATTTTGATGAACAATTAACAGCGCTAAACTTATCACACAACAGTATCAGGGCCGAACAGTTGCTGTTCTGTTTCTTTGATCTATTCAATCTAAAACAGCTCAAACCTGATCAAAGTTTGAACCCCATTTCGTTGGTGGCCTGCAATTTGATCCTATCGCCCTGTTTTAGTAACCCATTGTAATTTTTCAAGTTACTTCATTATGCTGTAGTGATGTCCCATCACGACCGTTTTTAACAATCAAACGATCAAACTACCTTAAGCGATTCTATTATGAGCGTCTAGTTATTTTCGTTCTAATGATCCCGTATCACGTTTTAATTATCTTGGGAACATGCCAATTATTCCCTGCTCCCATTGGCCTGTCATTTCTTATTCCACGCCCCGTTATTACTTGATCTCTAAAGGCAATTGATTTTCGAAGTACTTGAGGTTGCAACTTAAAAAGTAAGCTAGCCATGAAAATGTCAGGTCGTTGCAGTGCGAGAGCAAGCAGAGGCATCGATATTTCTACGCGTCTTCAACCAGTCCCTAGAACTAAAAACATAGGAAGTACAAGAATATACGGTGAAAACCGTTTTTTTAGAATTCCGATTTTGCAGTTGTTGCGAAGAGCTTGGATAACTGAGCAATAGTTACAAAAAGATGTGGTCCAACAATAAGGGATAGTAAGAAAAAATACCCTATTAACTCCCCCACTACCCTCCCGACTATTGACGCCTGGTTTACGTCACCGCCCATGCGTTTTCACAATAGTATTTCCTCATTAAGTCACGCAAAAAAAATCACACAAACAGTTTAGTCAATAAACTAATATCTATATATACTTTGTTTGTACGAAGACTTGGCTTTTTAGAGTTCAAATATTCTCAGTTAATTTGTGACCACGAATGATAATTTAAGCCTATGATAGAACGCCTTGACTCGCTAGATCGTTATGTATCGCTTTATGTATAATGATCTAGCGAGTGTTATTTGTAACCAATAATATTGTTTACTCATTTATCGGACGTGTACAAAATGGCGGAAGCCTTGTTTGAATCCAAAGGCAGAGGGTAAAACGCAATGTCCTTTACTACTTTCTGCGTTGTATATACGTTTTGTTGTAAGGTAACGTTAGCGAAAGTAGTGTTATTAGGTACTTCCTCAATAATTCAAGGTCATCATTATCAACTAAATCAGAAGAACTGCTAGTGAGCAATCGGCGCTTGGAAACCAATAAAAACTAAATTATTAAGGATTCATTAAAAAAAATGCCTCTGTTGCTTACTAATGAGGTCTAAGAAGATCATAACTTATTTTTCAAATGTTGAAGTACCTATTTTGTTATAGTAAAATAAACCATGACTACACTGTGTGATGAGATGAGACTCACAACGGGATTACAGCGACACCTGTGCAATGGCCCTTTGTATGAATTGTAAATGTTAACTCGAAACTAGTAAAATCGCGAGCAAGCAGTGGGCTTTCAGTGGTATTGTATACGACATTGCTGGCAATAGAGTCATGTTTGTAGTATAACAAGAAGCAGATAGGTTGCTCCAGCCGCATGATCAGTATCGGCTTAAAAAATAGCTCTGCTGTCAAATCCTTTCACCGAATTCCAAATTATACGAACATCGGTAGTCCCGTAGAGGGTCGCACAGTGATAAGCTTCGTCCTTCAATTCTCCGAACTGGACTCAAGTAGGACAGGGCACCATAGCTTACAGAAATAATGTCTAGAGAAAGAACTCCAAAGGTTGCTTCTTTGGTGCGTTGCCCAAAAACGTTTGTCTAGTCAGCGTGCAGGCCATCACTCTGTTTGCAACAGTTTAGCTTTGCCGCCTGTACAACGGTCTCGTGCCGAAGCCCCCTGTCTACAATCTCCTCCAGTGTGGCATTCCAGGCTCTAGCGTCCATCTCGGCAAGGCGCAGTACACACAATGCGTTTCCGTTCACGACACAGTTCGAGGCCTGTTGGGAGTGGACAACGAAACGGGGATGAATTCTGGGATGATTGAGATTTGGGAATGGTTGTGCTGGTTGTGGTAAGCGACAAACATTGAGCGCAGGGACGAAGGCGCGTCAGGACCAAATAGGTGGAGCTGGCAACGCCGGATAAGGGTGGACCGAATGAAGGGAGGAGACAGGAGACCGTCGGTTTGTGCTTTGAAATTTAAAATGTTGCGAACGCATCAGCTACGCTGCCAAAGCAGCAGCAAAGTCGTTCCTGCTGGTGGTGCCGTTGCTTGTCGCTGCCATTCCATCTTTAGTCCTCGATAGCCTACAAGCTAGTCAACCACATGTGAAAGACGCTGAACCAAAGAAGAGGATGAAGAAAAACGAAAGGCATCGAACCAGCTGGCCTAAAAAGACATGGACGACAAACGTTTCGTCGGGACGGGAATAGATGGGGAACACAGAGGATAAAGGGGACAAGTGGACCGACAAGGCCGGTAGACGCTACTGCTGCCCCAGCTCCTCTCGGTGGAATGTTGCTGTTACTGTTGTTATCATTATAGTCGTCGTCGTCGTTGTCGTTGTCGTTGTCGTTGTCGTCGTCGTCGTCGTCGTCGTCGTCGTCGTGTCGTTGTCGTCGTCGTCGTCGTCGTCGTCGTCGTCGTCGTCGTCGTCGTCGTCGTCGTCGTTGTCGTCGTCGTCGTCGTCGTCGTCGTTGTCGTTGTCGTTGTCGTTGTCGTCGTCGTCGTCGTCGTCGTCGTCGTCGACGTGGTCGACAACAAGCGGGGCTTTTATCTGATTATTTGCCGCATCGTTGCTCCCGGTGCTTTTTGTGGTTGGTCTGTAGCTTGGGCCGTTTTGGTCGCCCTCGGTGTTTCCATTGAAGCTTTATGACGCGAAGACACGCCTATAACCGTATCCCAACGGGAGCCCTCCAGTAAACGTACTAAGATGAATCTGTCTCGGGTCTTACGGAGGCGAGGCCTATTTGATTTAGTTCGAAAGAGACGTTTCAGATATTGTTCGTAAATTCTTGCAGAGAATAAGCCAGTTCCGTCACAGGCGTGCTTTCATATACATGTGTATATATATATATATGCATCAAGTACCATTATTCCAACGTGCCTAATGAGGTAGCGTTTCTGAGGTGTTGCAATTTGGAATTTCGAAATCAAGTTTTGACGCGATGAAAGACATAGATACATTTTCCGTACAATATTATAAGGATTATTCGGAAACTATCTAAGGCTCTGTCTTCACGAAATTTGCTCATAACGACTGATCATGGTCGATGCCATAAGTCTCTTCGAACATTTACCGAAGCATCGTCGTTGACTATGGACTTCTATCTTCTAAGACAACTGCTTGGTGACAAATTCGATTCTGCTGGAAAATAGTGGTTGGGGCCTTTTTAGTGTATCACAAATTGGACTTCACCTCACGATAGATATGGCTGTCGTGAAGACGAACAAGCTTTTTCTTCACTAACGGAATAGATGATCAGGTGCGTGTGAACTTATCACATTAAAAAAATAATTTGTTGATGCTGCCGAAAATTGTTTTAATTTTGTCATATATAGAGAAGTGATGCCATTGTAAAGAATCCGAAACGTGCAAACGGTATAGCGTTCGATCATTTAGTCGATAGAAATGGCGGCAACTTCATAGCTGTATTAAGCTGCAATGAACGTGAAGCCCATTACGAGAATCGCCTTACCCAAAAGACCAATATTCTCTAGATGAATCTATTTCTTTGACGATCATCTTCCCCGCTTACATAACATCAAGTAAATAGCTGATCACTAATAACAAATTAACACATATACTTCTTTCTCCTCCTGTCATTCTATAATTGAAGAAGCAAAATCATTAGGGGCTAAAAATAAGCCCCACAATTCATGTTTTAGACTTAGGGCTACATTAGGCTCATCAGAGGCTTATTTGGTTAAAATTTGGACTTTTGTGTGCTTTGAAAAAGACGATGTTGATGATTGCTAGTATTATAATTTTAATAGCAGCTTAATCCGAGAAATAATCTTTTTCCTAATTCACATGTGTTAACTTTGTCGTTTGTATAAGGCCATCTTAGTAAATCAAGTATATAGATTGGACGAAGCTAGAGATCTTTCTCACGACTATAAAGTAACTTATCCTGTTCAGTCCTGGAGTAACACATCCTGTTCATAGAAAATTTTCTATAGCTGTAACATTGCCTTAAAAAATTTTCCTATCGAGGCATATGAAAATTATTGCTATAAGCATTGACCACACGTGTTTCGGTCATAGCAATGCTAATGTTGTGGTAATGTCAATTCACACACGACGAAGGAGAACATTTTTAGTACTAGAAAAAGGAGCCTTGTTAGTACATGTCACGAAGCAGACAAGAAATGGTTAACGTCAAATGCAAGAAAAGCCATCGCTTAGAAACCATAGAACAGGAAAAGAAATCCTAAAAGGATAGCTTAATTGCATTTAGTCAGATACGAAGATGAAGAATAGTGGAAAGATGCGTTCTACCATGGCTCTTCAGCCACAAGTACTGACTGTCAATCAGATATTTGCACCGTAAAAAAACAAATTGCCATTTTAAGGTTGTTCAGCTGTAATGAACTAATTTTTGAGATTTTGTAAATTTGAACAAAGCGGCAGGTCACGAGCATATTGCACAGGGCAGGATTTGTGTGGCATAATTATTTGGCCGAAAAGTAGGAGAACCACAAAATGGCCTTCTTGGCAAACGATATGCATCGAATTATTTTTCACCGTCTCCTACCGATAAGTACGGTGAACGCCTTAATACGTCGTTAGGGTATGGGTAGTATTGCCAGGGTATACTAACCTGTCAGTCGCTGTTATCAATCGGTGTACTAAAGATAGATTTAGATACACAAAGCGGCTTGGGAGTTAAAAGAGGGATTAAACAATCAATGAAGGAATCTTCGTAGAAGTTTCCTTCGTTGCCTAAAAATGAAATTAGCTCTGCATAGCACAAAACTCACATAGACCCTAACCCAGATGACCTAGCAAGCACGACTCAGTGGCAGACATAGTTGTGTTTAGCGCTAGACAATAACTCAACGGCCACCGAATTGTACTAGTCCGTCACGCCGCTGCCCGGAATAGATTCTGGTCCCTCAAAAATAGCTGATGCTTCTGTATGCTCGATGCAGCCGTGACGGCGAGAGTAACAGGACTGATTAATGGAACTAACATGCCCAAAGCCGGTTACACGGTACCGACATTTAAGGTAATAGGATAAGCCGCGTGCCAATCTTTTAGCCGCTAACTATCTCAAGCTAGGGTAGGCGAAGAAAAAATACAGCGATCGATTGAAGGACACGCATTTTGTTTGACGAGAAAACCATAAATGATTATGTGATCATATGGATACTCCGCTGAGCTGAAGGCGGTCCATGACAATAGATTTCAATTTTAAGCGTTTTCTCTAATCTTCAAGCAGTTTATGTCGAATGTGGGCTTTGAACCAATAACTCCTGATGTTATTAATGATCCCAATTAAATCACTGTTTCAAGTTAATGTTTTTTCTTTTGCTGATCTATGCTGAAGTGGGAAGAATTAACAGGTGCATTCATGTACGCATAAGTTGCGAAGGTCGCATTAAGACATTCGAGTAGACTCCGTGAAAATTCAAACATGCAAAAAATATAAAAGTCCTAGCTAATATACTACTAAAGCGAAATGAAGCTCGGATCGAGTCCTCTGCTCTAGCAAGGAATCTCAGGAATGTACCCGCAATTCACTGAAGATACAGTTATCGGTGTATCAAGTATTCCAGAGGTCGTTATTATTCGTGGAATGCCCGTTCGTGGCAACTGAGGGGCAATCAGTGCTGCAAATGGTAACAACCCAACCGACAACAGGAAGGGATGGAAAATGGTCGTTTGTTACCAGGGACAACGGAAAAGGATGAGGTTGGAATATGTGAAGAATTCCTTCTACAATAACCCCTCATCACGCGCCTCTATCTTGGTGTAGGCGGATGTTAAAAATTTATATTTTGAATTTTACCTCGGGTGCTACCGCTAAGCAGAATACATCTACGTCCGCTTTCAAATCTAGATCGCAACCGAATGCATTGCTACCGCTCTATCAAACAGACAGAAAGTAAGCACCAAACAAGCACTCATAGGAATAGTATGAAACGTCTATTGCGTTGGAAATTACAATGAGGATTGGGACAATGATTACCCCCGTAGTATTTATCCGCACATTGCCGAAACCGTCAAGTCGTGGATATAAAGAATCTATCAAAACGATTAGGGTTGCTCAAGTGATATGAATAAGGAACGGTCACTGCAAGCAAATGGACGGTTTCCCATTTGAGAATATGCGCATGGCTTCATAGGGTCTACTCTAGACATCAGTAAGAGATAAACTTTCGAAAAAGTCTCTATTATACATACAATTTGCAAGCCTATGCGAAAGCCGTATATTGGGCTAAGATACAATAAAAAGAACAGTATATACTGGTAAAAGTGTCGCGAAATAATAAGAATCGACCCTCTTGAGCTGCGCGTCGTTTCAGGTTTGACGATACAAACAAATGAAGCAACAAGCAACTCTCGAGCTTAGGTTATTTCCCGAAGCGCTCACTTCCGACTGTTACCTAATCAATTTAATAGTCGGATTATCATAATCAAGTCACAGATTATCTTGACTCGAAACCGAAAAACGTAGTAGTAATGGAATATGTGAATATCTTCAGATAGTAAGGAAAAAATTAGTGACATGTACCACGGATGCGTGGAAAAAAGCCCACTCGTATCGGCTTCTACGGTAATGAAACAAGATGTACCTAGTGAGCTAGTAAGCAGCTAGAGTGAATCTTGGCGTGAGCAAAGACATTACTAGTACGGACATTGGAACTAGAACGTTCTATAACAGGAATTCACCGTATCTTTCGCGGCCGCAACTCATTTCCGAAGTGCAACGGAACTTTGAGTGAAGATAGAGTACGGGGCAACAAAGGAATTCTTTAAGGAGAGGCGCTTTCTCTGGCCCTGCTTGTGAGCTCCATTGTGGGCGTGAGCAACACGAGTCCATGAGGCTTCACGCTTCATAGTACTCTGAACATAGGCTAGTGTAGATTAGATTTGTCCAATCGCCACTCTAAAGACAAATGCAGAACGCACTTGTGTCTGTAGATAAAAGGCCGGCAAAACGAGGCTAAAGATAGACCCCTACGTACTAAAATGTACCATGTTCAATGGCGAAAAAGATCAGGAAGCTAACGCTATTGTTCTCACGCTGCACTGAGTTACAGAAAGTTCCGATGTGTTTTATTTCACTGCAGTAAACAATGGTGCAGTGCAACAGAGAAAATCTGACCACGAGGCGCTAAAATGAATACACTATAAGTAGACAGGTGCGAACTTTCATGTAAAGTCTCAGCTTGCGCGGTTATGCATGTACCGAATGTACTCATATGTTCTAGGATCAATTATGTATTTGAATTTGGGAGCAAATCACGACTTTCTATGTTCTCAAAGGGTTTCACTTACAATAACTTTGTGCTGATACAAAATCGCTTTACATTAATGGAACATGAAAACACAAATTGTCATACGGACAGAAGATAAAAATAAACCAAAGAGAGTAATCTGTACCTTTCTCACTTTATACGTGTGTTTATTATCTGTTGTTGCCGTAATGTTCTGCTAGCTAAATTCAATCACATTGGAGCTTTGCGTTGGTTGGTCGTATGAGTGTCGTCAAACAAGTGATAGTACCGCACCTAATAGATTTTGAATGGCGGATGATACATGCGAATGATCCTCGCAAGCAATAAGCTTTTTCTGAGTCTGCATATATTTTTCATTTGTGAGTCCAAATACGAGGGTCTTCTGCTTGTTATCAATCTACAGTTCAAGCGATCAGCCAAAGTTAATGACTTCTTAACCACTTCGCACGGCTCTTCGTTGTGGCTGCTGTAACTGAAAATGATGATGGTTACGCTGCCGAAAAAACGTCCGTGATTTTCTAAATGGTGACGCGAAAGGAGAAGGTCTATTAGAATAAGTCGTATAGAAACTTGTCGATAGTTACTTGCTGCAGCACTGCACTTTTGCAGACCATTAGAAATTTTATGACGAATTTCATCATGCATCCGTTGCTTCATTGTGGCGGCATAGCAGGTCGTCCTGTTTAACCTATCACTTGCTGTTATTTTCCGGCTTCCATTTTCCCTTTTGCAACCACCGCCGTAAAGGGAACGGTAGAGGCTAATATACGGGGGAGCTACGAGAAAATATTAAAAATGGAAATCGATGAAAGGAAAAGAGAACGAAGTGGTATTGAATAATCACAATGGACTGCCTACACAAATATCACTGTTGCCTACAGACCCTAACTAGCAGTGTTGCCCCCGCGTCCCTCACCTCCTTAGCCCAAAACTCCAAAGCCCCGTAACCTGTTCGTCGTACCCATCCTACAGAGCAAACAAAGATAGAGGAAAACTGCAGCAGCAGTAATGAGGTCAACAGCAGGAATGCGCGCTACTTCAATTAGGGTTTCCACATGGTTAAGCCATACAAAATCATAATCGCTGTTGAAAAACTGAATATACTTATATTGAGAGTGTCCCAAAAGTATATACACGGTTGAAATGACTACACGTTCAGTTTTCATTCGTATATGATTATCTTTAAATTGCAAAAAAACATAAATAAAATAGTAACTTTTCCTCAGATCTTGCGCATATTATTACTGCTTTGGTCATTACGCTGCCAATAGTGTAGCCTACTCTTGTTCAGTTGCAGCTTCAAAACGTTCCAGTTTTACTGGTTGTTTGGCATAGACTTTATCTTCAAGATGAGACCCATAAAAAAAAAGTCCCGGGTAACGGGCCAGATACCTCTTCGTCCAGTGTATCCATTTGGGAACTTTTCATCCATCATACCACGATGATACTGTGGAAGGGTTTTGTTTTATTGGAAACAAAATTCATAAAAATTCGCTTTAATGCGTAATAAAATAAATTCTTGTGGTAAACAGCGTAATAATTTTTTCTGAACCAATATATAGTCATTACTCTGTATGTATGCGTAATTGTTACCAATGGTGTGCAACGATGGGATAATTTCGAAATTGTGCACTGTTCATTTAAGCTTATGCTCTCGTGGTCTGCAATCTTTCTTAAAGGTGCTATTTTATTATGGTAATAGCTAGTAAGGTGCCGCTTAGTTTTCAACGATTTTCGTAAGGAGCCCTTATATATTCTGGATATTTTATATTAGTAGGTACAGGATAGGATGTTTCTTTGCGCCTGAAGTATGTATGGTATTTCGTTAGAATAGTGTCCGTGCTGTCTCTCTTATCCACACACAGGGCACTGATTTGCCAAAGCTCCAAAATCATGCGATACGCATTCCAAGTTCGTTCTAACTACATAATGCTTCTAGAGGTAATACGAATGCAATATTCAGAGAGACGTATCTCTTGTTTTCATTGAAGTTTCACATGAACGATTAGATGACGTTGGCCTGACGCAAAAGTTAAATTTCATACGTTAAAGACCTATATACGTCTTTGTTTAAGACTTACTGGTTATTTATCAGTAATGAATTCTCATTGAAATATGCTGCTGCTATAAATCACGTACGAGGTTTTGTACAGTCTCGACAATAGCGATTGTTAAGCTTATTTAATAGCAGCAATGGCTGGGATCTGAATGTGTCAGAAACACCTTATTAGCCCCCTTTCTTGGAATATCTTTGACTCACAGAGCCGATTTATAACAAAATTGAACTTTTCGACGAAATCGTTCTTAGATTTTCCGCTTAGCGAGCCATTTTCTTGCTTTTGTTTTCTCGATGCGAAAATTACTTTTGTTGCATTTCTCATATTTTATAATAGTTTCTGGATGCTTGAAAGCGTATAATTGTTATTGGAAGAGGTGTTGATTCAGTGGTGATAGTTTAGCTGCAGCAAAACAATTAAGTGGGGGCTTTCCAGAGCTTATTTGTTGGTTGAAACGCCTATGCGGCGGCCAATCCGCCCTTCTTTTTACGGCAAGTACGCACTGATACAATATTATGCCATTTACGAGATCGTTAAAAGTTTAGAAAATGTGTGAAAAGGTACACTACCAAGAGCCAGGCCTAAGTGCAATAGTCTCTCCGTCCACTTTCAAAACGCGTATTCACTTTTAAATGTTATACAGCCATAGAATATAACGTGAAGTGTTACGTACTGTTGAAAGCTTGAAATACCTCCAGGTTAGGTTGACAATGTGCCTCATGAAAACGAAACACGAAACGAAGTTTGCGCGATAGTCACGCTACAAAAATTGGGTACGAATCTAGTACTTGACGGAATATCTACAAAACTAGCACCTTAGAATGCCAGTTACAATGTAGATCATTAGGTGTGGAGACATTGGTCAGATATAAATAGGTATCAGAGTAGTGCATTAATAGCAAATATTTAGGAACCACTACTTACCATTCTGGGTTGAGGGCATGCTACAGAAATGTCCCCCTTTCATATGGAAAATGCCTTAGAGCCAGAGTTAGATCATTTATCACACGCCCGTATAAAGAGTTGGATCGAAGCTCGAATACTTTTTATATATATACACATGTATATAGATAGATATTGTGGAGGACACCTCCCTAGCCTTGGTTGATATTGATCACTTCATTATGCCCCTTTAATTGTTCTCAATTTGCAACTTAAGATTCGGAAGAGGTTTTTGTTAATACGTGTTCCTTCCGTTGAACGGGGAGAATAGCAGGGGTAGATGACTAGCGGTAAGGTACCTCTGCCATCTGCTTCGCTAGGCGTCGTCGTCTCGCATCGCACAATAACCATAATGGCAGCAGCAGCAGCAGCAGTAGTTTGGATTGGAGCGATAACGACGACGCGTGCAAGCGATTTATCCGAACTCCCTTCCGCACGGAAAACGTTTGCTATGCAGGCTCCATATGTTCCTAGAGCTAACCAAAGGACACACAGCAAGATGCGGAGAAAGATAGGGCTGCGATCGTTCAAAGACGCCTGAGAGAAGGTGCTTGTCCACGGTTTGGCGATCGGCCGCAAGATTCATGTCGACCGTAATCGGCCGGAAGGGAAGGCGAAAAAGCAAATGCGAAACTTAAGTTAAGCATGGGTACTTCATTGGGCACGAAGGATAAGACTCGCATGCCATGTATTTATCCTGATGCTAGCATAACAAAATTAACTGTAGGCGATATTATTTTTTACCCAAATTCACTCTGACATTTGTCGTTCCCTATCAATCACCGAAATGTATCCACCATGAACTTCTAGTATTTGCCTTCTGACGTTCCAGCTAATTGTAATACAATCCCAGTGGGTCTTGTCAAAATTACAGGTTACAGAGATACTAAAGTAGTTGACCTTAAGCCACCTGCTGCCGCCTACTGTTCTTGGTAATGCTGATAGTTCTGCTGTTTAGTATTTTTAACTAATAGCAGACATCAGTTAATAGTTCCATCGTGGGAAACTTGCGGAAATATCAAATATTGGATAGTGGGATGACTAGGGTCTCTTATTAGATTCTAAATATTGACCCTTACGATTGCTAATGTTACTATCCTGGATCCACTCAAAAGGAACAGAAGTTTCATCTTGCCGCTAAACCCTGATCCAGGGTCACTGCGTGCAGTCCCTTGCAAAATCCGTGCAGGGTGCTCGAAAGCTACCGATTACCTCATGGATTCTAGTGCTGTTTATTAAATGGTTTTTTCCGGTTCGGAGGGATTTTGAACCGAAACGGTTAATTCGAAGTACTTGCCTATATCTTTAGTTAAAATGACCACGCACGACCTTGTAGCTAGCCACTTAGCTACGGCTTCCTAATACCACTTATTACTGATAGTATTTTCGAAACGCAGTGCCATCCTGGTTTAAAAATATCAGGCTTTAGCTCGAAAGCTCCATGGCGCTGAAGTAATGAATAATAACCTGTCTTCAATTGATTACTGAAATATGCGAACGCATTTCTTTTGCCCTACATTTCTTCTCGTATAGTTAATGGAGCAATAGACCCAACAGCGTTTTGTAGTTTAGTCAAAATTGTGAATTTCTGTCCCTTAGAAACATTAGTCCCTTAGAAATCCTTTGATTCTGCGACTTTTTTTTCACAATTAACATCCGGGAATGAATGAGACCTCCATTACACAGGTTAGGTAAGTACTCCAGGTAAACGGTTGAGTATTGCTATCCGATACAACAGTAACCGTTTGCCATCCACTTTCACCTCGGCTGCTGGCTGGCTGGCTGGCTGGCTGGCTGGCTGGCTGCCTTCCTTCGACCATAGACATCAGTGAACTCCTCTGCTACGCCTCATTCGTATGTCCGTTCGCGATGCTAATTATGACTACGTTAATTAACAAAGGCCGCGTCAAACCCACAAGGCAGTTCTGAATGGCTGTTTTATTTATAATTATCGCCACCGTACTATCTAGCAGTGTAATCAGCATAATATAATATGCAAATCCGAGGGCGAGCTCGACGCCGTCAGTTCCATCATCATCTTCATCATTGTCGCCCCATTCATAATCATCACCACCATCGTCGTGATCATAAGAAAGAGAGGGCAACGCCGGCTGGTGCAGCCAAGCAGAGAAAAAGGCGTTATATCTGGTGCTCGTTCCATCATCTATGTCGTATGTATGATAATAGTACGTGTCTCACAAGCGCACGGTCGGCTAGTAGTATGCTTGCCAAAGACGGTACTTAGTCCAGTGGGCTTCTTAGCTTACTTACTCGTGCTACCCTCGTGTCTTTTTTCTTTGCCTTCGCCTTTTCTCTAGCCCCAACCAGGATGAGCAGGAGGACGAACAGCAGTCGATAGTAATGGCATCGGCGCACACACACAGACGTCCGCAGAGGGCCAGGCCGGGGTGCGGTCTCCTTGTGCAATCCTCTGGCCTTGATGCAAACAACGGAAACTCAATTCTGATGGTAGCGAATTAACAAATCATGAATATGAATTTATAAAAAGAAGTTATACCCTAGTGTGATATGTAGACATTTCGAAGCTTGGAATCTAACGCTTCGTAGCGTTATAGCTCTCTCAGCCGTAAACCTCCCAAACAAAAACCATGGAGTATAGAATGCAAGCATCTTGGATCGATCTATTCCAGACTAAGGCCCTGACTGGACTCTTTAGAACATTTTTCACTTGCTTACTTCAATTTACAAATAACCTAAAAATGAACTGTTTTCAATGTGCGCCATAGGTACAATGCCGTTGAAGTCTTTCGATCACTAGAGTGCTCCGTACGGTCAGGCCCAAGAAAAGTACTACTTGTAGGGACCATAATAGTGTTATACGTGAACATTAGAAGGCGCATGTAGCTCACGTCGTGTTGGCATCAACACGTCTACTGAAAACGGGTATAGCCGATGCGCCATTGATCAACAACGGAAACTCAGCAGATACAATGGTCGATGAAAGTCAACTAATAGAATCATAGCCCTTGAATAATGTAATCGGTTGTCGCCAATTGTCAATGAAACATTGCAAAAGACTCTTCCATTGGAACAATATTAATTTCGCTATAACTGACGCCCGGGAGACAAATATGAACTGAATTTTAATAGAGCTTTCTAAGGCGTTTTTCGACGTTTTAATAACAACCTCGTCATTTGAAAGTTAAGTTGTGTCATGATCAATTTTATAGGCTATATCTGTTTTGTGTTACACTGTTACGGAACCATGTCATCTATTTCCTACGCTTCGCCAATTTTAGTTATGTTGTTTTTTCTATGTACAGAAAAAATAAATAACGCGGTATTCTGTTAAAGTTAAATATTTTAACCTATATAATTGAATGCTTCCTTTTAAATTTTTTAGCCTTTTTATAATTGGAATTTACTATCTTGAAAGAAACTTCAGTTAGAGATTTTTAGGATTTTAGGGATACATAATCGTATAGCGAAACGAATTGTGTTCAGGGATGAATTTTACCCCAGATCATCTACAACTTCACCCTGGCAGCAGACAGTTAGGCTGCCACTGGGGGAGGAAAGAAAAATAAAAACATCGTAAATATTCTGTATTGAAGAAAATGAGTTTGAAACCACCGAACAATTACTCTCTACCACTCCTACTTCAAGTGTTCTACTAACGTTTGCTTAGAACATGTATATATATAAGTTCAAAACAAGTTAAAAAAAATTATATTATATAGAGAATTAATTTTTGCCTAGAGTTTAAATTTTAGATGCGGCAGGGTTGAAGATTATATAATGGCTAGCAAAAATGTATTAGTAAGGAGCGAACCCAGTCGTTGAATCGTAAAACGTTGATTTTATATACTGCCAGCGATTCACTTGATTACATTTTTGAAAGCTCCAACCTATGACCTAGTAGCTTGTAAGTTCTGCGATCAAACATATGTAAAAAATCAAAAGTATATTAAAATTATTAAGAGAACCAGAATCATGAAGAAATCATCGTACTGAAGAGCTGGCTACGCAAACAACTGCTGAAAGTCTGTACAAGACAACCATATAAGAACAGCTCTTCACACTTTTCTGAAGATTCAGAAACGCCTAGACAGAAGAGTAAGAGCGATAGTGATCTCTGCTGGAATAATATGTGAGGAACCACACAAACAGGCGGCATTTGTGTTCGGATGTGTAACGTTTTTCCAGAACAAGCCTGGAAATTTGTGGGGATATTTACATCGAATATGCGGCCTTTAAAGATACATGCCTACGCCTACCGTATAACAGTGGCACAGGCACGATACGCATTTATTTCATGTTCAAATGCATGTGAATGGTACGTGCAGATGGTTCCGCATAACAAAGTTAGCCCATGTTAAACACTAGATTACGCAAAAAATCAATGAACAATACTCTGTGAATTTACGTCCAGTCGTACGTTTGAAGCAAGTAGCAGCACCTTGAGACGTGTAGAGTTTTATCTTTGGCATTACACCTGTTCACAGTATTTTTAAATCTTCCCTTTTCGTTCAGCGTTCTTTAATGTCTGCAAGAGATGCTTCCGATTTTTTATGCCATTTGTTCTCACCGTCCACATAGCGGCTGGAACCGAAACATCTTGTCGTCGCTCAAGATCGACATCTTATCATACTCGAGTAACTCATTCTTTTTAAGCTATTGCCACGATATGGTTTGAGTTTCCATTAACTACTTCTATCTGCGCTCTTCCTTGCTATTCATTTCGTGTGTGCTACGACCTTTGCTTAAACCATAGGTATATTTTTCTCGAGCTGCATGATTTTGGTAACGAAGTCCCGATATAGTCACTTGCTGGGTATAAAATCAGGTGTTGCTTTATAGAAGACAGTTGCAAAGTTAATTGTTAGGATGCTAGGATTAGTTTATTGACAGCAAAATTTGATAGGGTTGCAGTTTTATGTTTTTACCGATAGGCACGCTTATAAAATTATATTTTGAGCATTTTTCCGCTTAGCTCACTTCGCTCACCGGCATAGTCTCATCGCTATAAATTTTAAGGTAAAATGTCGCATAAGGTTCGCATTTTATGCGCTTCTTCGAACTCGCCGGTGGGGTACTACACAACATAACACATTCAGAACGGTGCAGTCAGGCGAAACTTCCCGCCATACGAAACGCGCTTGGGAAAATCATAACTCCATCATGGATCATTTCAGCACAAAAATGTAATATCCTCACTGAGTCTATTCCCTTTCATAGATTTCGTTATGACAACCTGCATTGTCTCAGTCATCTGTCCCCTTCTCTATTGGCTGCAATCTTAGAAAGCATATAATAATAATGAAAGAAAGGAAAAAGCAGCATACGACGTAGACGCTTATATCTCTAGACAGAGTTCAGTGCAGGTTACAGGGTACAGTGTACAGGTTAAACAAATGGCGGGATTCTAAGCCGCACCTTCAGTAGTTTCTCTTGAATACGATGTTTACTGTTCCAGCTCGACGCTTTGTCAGAGATGTAGTGTTTGAAACAAACAGTTCCTGAAGTCGGCCAATATAGTACAATAAACAGACTAGGTTATAATATTTACAGCTGCCACTTCGGATGGCTGAGCTCAAGAACCACTACTCAGATCAAGTAGACTGTGTAAATATTCAGTTTAGCGTTTCCAATAACACGAACATTACGGTACCGTTTTGACCTAGGAAGGCTGATCTGGCTCTGACCTGCCGAAAAGGTTATAACTCAAACTCACTTCGTACGCGTGCAAGTAAAACGATGTCCCATCGATAAGAAGGCGTCGACATATTTCCATGGTAAGTCTGTTTTGGTCCTGCCCTGAAAACCCACCTTTACTAGACAAGCGAACTAGACTAGATCTTGGTACCATTTAGAATAGCTCTACCGATATAGATCTAGATATTTGAACTTTAAAGGTAACTGTAACAATGCTGATTGCGACTTTACGTCCATAATAAATATATCGTCCATGGGACATTCGCTCGCCAAATTTGTCATACCTTCAGCTTCTTGTGGATGCCTAAAAAAAAAAAAAAAAAAATGACTAGTTAAATACGAATATATCTATTTGACATGTGAATAAATAATTTAGGTTTGTCCTGCATCTGTAAAAGTTTTTTTTCTACCTAATAATCCGTGGTTCATGGTACACGTCGATAGCCAAGCTTGAATCGGCCACTTAGAACTATTTTTTCTCAGCCGTCTGACCGTCCAGGCCAATTCAGTTTATTATAACAAAGTAGAAACTCTTCTAGACGATTCGGATGCTCTACATGTAGTATGGGTAGAAATAACGGTTTGTTTAATTTAGCAGGATTTGAGGTTCTACTATACTGCGCTTCCTTATAGTAGGATATGGGCTTACAGAGTCAGAAATAGTTTAATACACCCTTGTGTAATGCGAGCTTATGTTCGAATATCCCTTTATTAATTGAATAATGCATCTGGAAAAGTTCGGCTCTTAGCAGAGCTGCAATCAGATGAGGAATTAAACCGATGAGAGTAGAAGATGTAACAGCAAAAGGAAGCACGTCTGGCAAATAAGAGTGAACGAACGTAATCAGCAAATGACTTTGGCGATTGCGGACCGTTTGAGATTTATGCGGTTCTTCATTCCAACGTCGAATTTACGTCGTTTACTGCGGCGACAATCCACTGTTGTCAACCGGACGGTCGGTAGACCAACCAACCAACGAATCATTGGCAAGTGAACTCAAAGCTCTCCGTTACCCTTCTTTTTTGTCGTTGTCTGCCTATTTCGCTTCTACCGAAAAGAAGATACGGCGGCGAATGCAAAAAAAGAACGAATAAGAAAAGGGATATCGCGAAAACGGCGTTTGTCGTAGACGTTTCTATTGAACGAATGACTTCATACGACTACTAGCACAGATGGTCGCGAGGGCGACCGGAGTCTGTATTCAACAGCGGCCGTTGCGATCCACGAAAAAAGCGTGCGAAGGGGCGGGGGACCCTGCTCTGTGTCCCAAATCGCTCGAGGATTAAATGCGGCCGGTCGATTCAAGCCGCCGGGTCGATCGATGGGCTCACCCAGTGACAGCCACTTGTCTACGCTCACGTTGGATATGAGTGGGAACGACCCCAGTAGGGCTTTCATTCTCTCCAGACCCCTTTCTCCCACATGGGTTTTCAGAAGAAGCACCCAGGAGTTACTATATATATGGTGCGAGCACGATGTAACGACATAGTAACAGTCACCGCACGGAAAAACGCGGTAAAGGCGCTTGACTACTACTGCATATGGATGAGGCAAGAAGGTTTGTTAATTTTAGTTCATGAAGTCACAAATATAAACTGTCCGCCCCTTCCTTAGCAGCATTAACGCTTAGAAGTAATTCGTGATATCCATATTTCAAATTTGATCTACTTAGCTTTTGATCTTGTTTTTCTCATCTACACCAACACCACTATATTTTTGCTCCTCATTAACAGCTTGATAAATTCCAAGACCATAGCGACATTCTGTTGAAGGTCCAATTCGAGACCCAGCTAATGGAAAATTCAAGATGCCTTTTGCTACGTGTATAAAATTCAAGTTTTTATATGGCCGCTAGATCAACGAGAAAACACGTGTATTGCAAATTTATTATGGCCAATCCCTTAACCAGGTCCCGATGCTTACTGAGTAACCGATCTATCTGTTTGGCGCTTTTTAATGGCCTCTACCTTTATTCGTGAGCCCACGCTTGAAAAAGATGCCCAAATTATAGCATTTCACAAACTATTTAAAACGTGTATTATTAGCGTTTGAGGAAATCTTCCCGGCAAAATGTGGTGAGACGATAGGAAATTTGCAAAAAATCATACGCTTTGGGTCCTCTACGGCTTTTGAACATTGAAATGCCATTTTGGTGGTTATTCAACAAACATCTTATCCACAAGCTGTACAGTATTGTAAAATAAACGCTTTTTTAATAATGATCAGCTCGTGGCTGTGACAAACTCATTAAAACAGTGAAATTAATTTTTTACAATCTGCGATATATAAGTAGGACATTCTAATTATTCAGCCTGTTGCCTCTCTATAAAGCAACGATTGTGCAAAACATACATGTAGGAACTGCCCTTGATGAGGTCTTAGCGAAGCCAAGTCTGGTTATGACGATATGCATAAGCTCGTAGCGCCCAGGAAAAAATAAATCGGTTAGTTAAAGACTTCAGATTTCACGACCTACGGTTATGCCATTCACTCTCTTCTATATATAACTTACTTGATGCGTATACTTCATGTGAGCGTTTTAAGGTTTGGTTTTGACGTCCATCTAAATTAGACTTTTTTTGTTTAACTTAATCAGTATGTATCGTTAATTATATCTAAGCAGAATGTCAGCGATAAGAGTATTCTCGCGCGGTCTTCTACCGATCACATAGTTTTTTCAATCAGTTTTCTGAAAAATACTTCTAACAGAAGATGAGTGGCAGTACGCTTTGGCGCAGTTCCTTCCTCTCCCTTGGCATAAAGCTCACTCCTCTCGTCTATATCCGGACTGTGATAAGATTTTGGCTCGCTTAGCGAACAGGCATCTCAACAATGAAACAAACAGCTCCTAACGAGCTGCCTCTTCTAACATCACTGCTGCTGCTGCTGCCTCTTTTCCTTCAGGAGGCAGTTCTATGAGAAAATGAGCCCTGAGCGTTTAGTGTCGTTCACCTCGTTTCGAGCTCACGGAGCTCAGCGGGTCTTCCGTCGCTGGGATGGCAGCTAAGGCCGAGTAAGCGCGATACGCCGAAAAGCATTCGAGATAACGTGGAGAATAGGACGGCAAGGAAACTCAGATGATTAAGAAAGGTAGGTGGGGGCGCAGGCGGGAGCATGAGACAACGAAACTAAGCTTTGGAGGGAATAGAGTACGAGGCTAAGAAAACTCCCTCAGGAAAGCACATCTTAAATAACCGCGTTTGGTCCATATATAGGACCACCCAATGACACTTTTAATTATGCGATACTGACCTGTGAACGCATGCGAACGACTGTATATGACAACAGATACAGTTATGTTTACGTTTCAAAGGGTCTCAAATTCAAGGATCGTCTGCCATATGTAAAATTTTAGGCCATTCAATTTAAGTTTTCCTTCGTCCCACATATCCGGGGTTGCTTTTATAAACCTTCCAACTTACCATAGCAACATAAGCTACTAGTAAAGCAGTGTTTCAATAAAAGCTTGGTTCCGGACTCAACAAGTGACTCATAATTATCTTCGCTATTATGATTTACTATATATAGTACTTGTGTGTAGTGCGGGCTGCCCAAACAACATGTACATTGTAATCATGGCGCAATGCGGCATATTCAGTAAGCTGTTTCGACAGATGCCTATGAATAATACTTGTAGTATCTGTCCAGTTTACTTCCCACATAAGTCTTCAGCATAGAACTTGAAAGCAAAGTTAACTTATTTGTTATGGTTTTACATATCATATATAACTATTTGAAACATTTTAAAAACTACTAGAAACTATATCCACACGATTTGTAAATCATCATAATTTCGGTGACCTGAGGTACTACAGGAAGGAAGGCAATTTCTCTTTGGTCTAGCTAAGAGAAATCTCTAGAAAGGGACCCTAATGACATAAATAATGAAAGACAAGTCATATACATACAGCTTTCAAGTATCACTTTCAGTAGCGAGCTCAGCACCTGTATTCTTATTGAGCATATATATATACACATATATATATAGAGAGAGAGAGAGGGAGATATAGAGCGTGACTTGTCTTTCACAGACCGACCTAGGTTACATACCACAGCCCCTACCTCATGGCGATGATGAGGACGATTATGATCAGTACATCATCAGTCGGACCACCTTATACAAGCCAATCCACCTTAAAGAGTGAGTGAGCTAGCCGCCTGTACATAACTGCTTCAATTTATCAGCGTCACTTACGCATACTCCGACCTTTTACAACTATGATTCTAACTGGTGGTAACGCCCTAAAAGGTAACTCGTCTACATAGCCCTCGAATAACTAACGAATAATGCTAGAAAAGGAGACATAACATCAAGCAAAAGAGACCTTCAAAGCACCATGTAGGCCTCACAGGTAACGGAAGCCAAAACCGTTCCTGAACAAATTTGTAACGATCTCGCCTTGAGGTGAGATCTAATTAGTGGCATTATATTACTATTAACCTTTGAAGAAACTTGAAATCTGTCTTCGCAGAAGAAATATAGCTTTTTTTCATTGATCCATCTTGTCAACTGAGTTTGTAAGTGCAACTGTTGGCTACTAGATGTTTTGTCCGGTATAGTACGGAGAACAATAGGACTATTTCTATATCACTAACTAACGTACGTCTCATGTATGTTTAGGGAAATGACCAGTTGCGTCACAGCAACGTGTGCTACGGAGAGTAAAGGACATAATAAAACGGTGGCCAGAAGAGAAGTGCTATAATAGAGAGCATTTAGGAACTTCAAAAGAGTCCGAAACTATTTTTTTTAATGTTTTAAATATTCTAAGTTCGAGTACAACAGTGAGAAGATCTCTGCCATCTGCCGAGTTTTCCTAAATAGAGAACCCTTATGGCTTCGGGAGAAATTATTCGTTGTTAGTGGATGCTTCGTCGGAACGTTCTTCAATTTAATTCAACAGAAAACGTTAATTTCCTTGTTTATCTTTATATCATTAATGTATGCCTTTATCCAAACATATAGTAATTATACGATTTTAAGCCGCTTCCCAAAGCTGTAACATGGAACCGATAGTACACAGTTAATGAAATAAAATCTATACCATGTCTATTATAGAGCTAGCAATATTTAGCAGCGTTTGAAAGACAAACTTATTGAAGGCTCACTTATTTATGCTTTGCGATATTTGTTACGCTCATACGATTTCACCTCAAACGGCGTTTGTTCTTAGTAACTTCTTGATATATCCAGTTGACTAACTAGGATGTTTCAATGCCAACACAGGAAACAAACTGGGGCTCATTGAATAGAATTGCAACTGCCATAATATTGACGCACTGAACCTCTGCTTTAGAACTTTCGTATGTGGCTACTATTATATTTGACGATTTATACCAAGCGACATGTCTTTTTTCTATCTGATGCCCTGGTCGACTTTTCATTCTTGTCTTTGATCTCGACACGGAACTTATCGGCCAGTTTCGCAGGAATCCGTTTTACTTTTTCTAGAAGATGCCTGCAATTTCAGGCGGAACCTGTGCTGTTCTGCAGCCCGGCAGCCCTTGTTTGGCAAACTACTACATATCGTAGTAGAATACGGAAAACCCCCTACAAAATGCACGCGCCTCTTAGAAACGTCAGCTGACACCCTTGTTAAATTTGGATCTTCCGCATAGCCATAAACGGAAGACGCCATTTTAGAGAACATGCCGCCCAACAGCTAAGGAAAAATAAAAAGAAGAAGGGTTGTTTTTACGGCAACGCGACAATTTCTAACTCAGAAAAGCGAATCAAATTGCTATAGCAGTACATTGCTGAAAATCCCACTGCGTGTGGCCTTGAGGGGAGAAACAACAGACGAGATGCCAGCTGCCAGTCCGACTTTTTCCAGTACAGGTTACTTTCGACCATTGCTATTGCATCGCACGAAAGAATCATGTAGGCTGCAGGCATCTCTGCGACAATGCTCACAGAGCGGTTAACTCGAAGGACTTGTCGTTCCAACAACGCCAAAGTTGCTGGAGACATATCTCGCACGTAGGTCAATGTCTATCTAACCCCACATCTCAGTAGGACACAGTTAGGCGTTTCACTGTTGCTAGTAAATCCGTGTGTTTAGAGTGAATGAGAGAGCCAATATGGAAACCAATAGAGTTCAACTATAAAGTAGTTTTAGCACACCTCGTATAGGAGGTATAGGCTGGTCCATCCCCGGTTTAAAAAACGAAGCGGCTAAAGAAAAATAGTTTTCTATTCTTTTAACCTGTAGATATGGTTTTACTTAATTGTCTTAAGAAAGAACAAGTTGTCCTTTGCGATATCCACTATAGATGTGCCGAAATCAGTTGTGTATGAACTCAAAGTCTCGAGTAAAAATAGCGAGTGCTCACAGGCCTTAACTAGACAGGCAGAGATCGTTTTTGAAACGAGCCTAATAACGTAAGGCCATTAGGTAACAAAAGATTTAAATAAAACGCATAATAGTTCGTTCTTTTGAAAACAAAACGCTGATAAGCGCAAAACAATTTTACTGCAGCATTGTAGAAATGTACGGATCGGAAATAATGAATGCCCTATATTTTATTATTTTCGAAGGGTGGTGGCTTTAATTTTGGATTAAACTTTGGAAGAGGCGTAAGATTAACTAGTTAGACGAGGCCGATCGCAATACATTATGGAGACCTATGTGTGTCTCAAAACAATACGATGACACTAATATACTTGATTGCCTTTGTGCTTCGTGCCGCTGAAGTGATTCACTTTTTCTAGTTCCCAAGCGCCGTATTTTCGACGTATGAGAGAAGTACACGTGGCGTGGCTCCGGGTGTATAAAAATTAGATTTCAAGTGCCAGAGGATTTATCGCTTGTGGATAGCGAGGGATTAATCCCTGGTGCGGGTTCTTGCCGAAACCAAAAAACTCATTGAAGTATCCTTGGAATATTTTTTATATCGCGGCGATTGCTCTGTCGTTAAGACGGATGGTTGAAAAAGGCGTGGAAAGTTTAACGACAACAATAATGTATTTGCTTTAACGGAAGCGGAGGATAGCCATAAGATGATTCGAGCGTTAATTGACAAGATGTGCGGTACATATATATGAGATCCGAACGTCTTCACTCAATGGAATTTACACATTGAGTCTTTCATAGCAAAGATGAGGTTCGTTGACTTATAGCAACACGGACGAGCAATCTCCTTAACTTTAAATTTGCCTTCGTCCACGGCTCAGGTGTCATGGGTTCCTCGGTAGCTTTCGAACGCGTTGGAAGGTGAGTTAATTACATCGAAAACGCAACCTATTTTTAATCCAGGCAAAGTTCCTTTGTCACAAAGATCGGATTCATAAATTTTTTTGGAAGAAAAAAGCAGTCTTAATCATAGTTTCAAATAGTACATAACGCTTAGTCAGCAGTATACTGCAATTCAAAAGAATGACAAGAGAAAATTTGACCACATAACTTATAGTAGGGTATCTATATTCAGAATGATCTTAATGCAAGTCCCTATCGGTGTAGCGGTCGAAATTTAGGCCCGGATTTAAAAATCAATGCTATGAATAATACGTTATCGTCAACGCGACGAATGTAGACAACACCCTCATCTGAGTGCTCCGGATCTTCATCCGTTTCAAACTATCTGTAGCACTGTTCTTATGGGTGGAGAGTTCCATTTGTCTGGTGTTAGGACTTCTTAATGAACCCGCTAAAAAAGCAAGCTACGATTTCAAGTGTTTTGGCTATAGCACAGCTACACACTTAAATGTTCGTAGGTGACGAGTTATTTTTTTTATTATAAGAAATACTGGTTATTTATATAATTTATTGAACTAAGCCAATTTAATTTTTTCGGTATAATTCTTAGAATGTTTATTCAGTGGATTTAGAAATTCGAAAAAATATGTCACAAACAATGCGTGAACTATCTTAGTCATAGTTCCCTTCTGTCGGTGCCTTTTTACCACTTTATGCTCTAATTATAGCTTTCAAAACACAGCTGGTTAAACTGCTTCTGGTAATAGCTGATCTAGTGTAACGTTTCTTGCTGAAACTTCTGCTGCGAACGATTATTTTCAGCTACTAACTTGATGGCTGTGTGATCGGTGTGGATGGTGGCTTATTTCGCTAGAGCAAAGGATAAATCAGTTTTATTCGATGCAAATCGCCACCAACCGCATCTGCATTTGCGTGGCTTCAAGCTAGTACTGCCCATGCCGCTATTTCTGCTGCTGCTGCTGTTGTTGGCCTGCTTAGACCGTATGCCCTTAGTGCAGCGAGGAACATACACACGTACGTATATAGCTCAGCTTAGATAGCCATTAGGCTCTCGTATCTCACTATGACAGTATCTGCTATGCGTCTATTAAGAGTATCTGACGGTAGTTAGTCATATATCGAAGCAATCTCTCTATTCGGGTCATAGCCAAATAGCGAGGAGTAGGGGGCGACTAAACGTAATCGAGTAATTTCGATGATCCCCTATATAGATGTATGTTATAGATATATAGATATACTTGCAAGACGTTGGACACCCCTTGGACAGTTTTCCTCCTTTTATCCTTTATGTTCCTGTGTTTAGCCGCTTCCATGTTTCCCGGCACTGTTTTATTCGCTTCATAGGCCAGAGTCTCTATATGTCCTGCTTCACCTTATATAACTCCTAAATATAGACGATACGGAGTGTAACAAAAGTAGACCTACGACTGGAAATGATGTGGGTTCAAAAACAGGAGAGAAATGCTTGAGGTTAGAAAAAAGTGGCTTTGTGGGTGAGGCATTACCTGACTGAACTAGAAAGTAGGCTTTTCCCAAATGTACGTCTGTTTTTCCTAAATGCATCCCATCTTACTAAAAACCTATCTTTGCTTCACCATATATACATATATTAGGTCGCCAGGTGGTCCCTTCCATTACCTTAGAAATGAGTAAAACGTGTGTTCGGTTAATACAGTCATATAGTATTAGTTCGTTATGTAGTACCCTGTGCTATTAACGACCTCTTGTTTTTTTTTGCCGAACTTCGCTTCAGCTAAAACCCAGTGAGGCCACAGCCACCATTTCAGAAACGCCGGGTAGTTAGGATTCGAGCTTTGTCGCACTTCTAAAAGTCTGGCCGCTTTTCCGATTTGATACACAGCGAAAAAGTTCGATGAACAGGAAAAATGCTGAAGCATCTTTTATTCAAGCTCTTGCACGAAGACGCTTTTCACTATGTTTCCGGTGCGCGCCCTAGCGAAGCGACACGTCTGAGTCCTGTAGAAGTCGCTTCTGGTAAATAGTATTGTTAGCTATATGCGGTTGGATAGCGTAGAAATTTAATCAGTTGTCTGCCCTTTTCGAATCTTTTGCAATGTATCGGACTCCTACAATCTCACCATACAGCCACATAATGATCATTTTCGAATGAAAGTCCTGCTTGAGTCCAGACTGATAATTGCCGTTTTAAGCTATCCACAACACGCTGGGACGTTGAAAATTTAGGAGCCAGCTTTTCGAGTGAGTCCTGTTATCAAACAAAAGATTACCAAAAATTATTACGTAGTCATAGTCCACCTTCACGGCCAATAATAGGCTCAAAAGGTTGGATCGCTCCATCGTTTTAGTTGAAAGGGCTCGGGTCATCGAAGCGAGATGTATTGCTCTAATCTAAATTACTATTTCTGAGTTTTGCAAGCTATTCTCGGTTCGGCTGAGCGGTCGCACTTGTTCCGTACCCAGCAAATGCTCTGGCCTATTTCAACTGGCTTATACATCTCAGCGAAAACCATTGTGAAGAAGCTATCAAAAATGCATCTCCCTAATATCTCAAAAAGACGTATTTTTTTGACTCACATTACTATGTGCTGTATTTCTGAACAAAACGGACAACAATATGTTTGTTTTGTAAACACGGCATATTTAAATGGCGCATGTTCTCCTTCGTAGAGCGGCGCAATGAAACTGCGAAAAAGGAGTTAAAATGTGGAGAGAAAAAATCTTGAATATATAACATAGGACAGGAGCAACTCTACGCTTAAAGAAAAAATAGATTCAGCGATTAGTGCGGAAAGTTTATCCCCAGTTCAATCGCCATAGTGAGCGTTCTTTTGTTTCTTCCTGTATGCTATTCGCTCAGGGCCAATACAACGTAAAAGGAACTCCCGCTCCCATGAAGCGAACACCAGCGGACCGAAAACAGTGAGAAGAACTGAAAAATAGGTAGCAAGGTGGGAAGGGAGACCCAACGGTAGGACAAATAGGTTTCTACATATATCCATAAACTATAACAAATTGAGCGTTGAGTCGCGCGTGCATGACTTGTAAGAATGTATCTTATATTACATTTATTGTTGCATTAGTTATAGCTTAGACATCTATGAAGACATGTGGACTCCGAAGCTTTAGTTAGCTGTGTTTCGAGCTATGCTTGCTACGAAATATTAGACCACTGTCGTATCAGAAACACTGTCTAGAGAAAGTGTATGTACGTTGGTGTGTTACTTGTTGGGCTGTCCGTTAGTGGGTTGTTGTTGTCGTCACTGGTATTATTATTGTTGTCGGTACGTTAAGCTAAGCTTGTAACGGAAAAGAGTGAGAGCACCATTGAGTTGTTCGTTGGCCGCCCGCCAGCCTAATGCACCAGTATGAGCAGGGGCAAAAAAGTGCGAGGAGTGGGTGGCAGGAGGAGGAAGGCACAAACGGGGAACATATAGGAAAAGCTGCAGTAGCACCAAGATCAGTGGAACAGCACTAGCTAGTATATAGGTAGCGATCGTTGTAGGAGCTGGAGTAGTTCTGGGAGAGACACGGGGCATAAGAAGGGGAGCGAGTTGCCTCGTCGGCAACGGTAGCAAACAGGCGACAAGCGGGTAACGAGAACGTAAACGTCAATGGACCGAACTAAATGAACGAGAATGAAGATGCCGGTGTAGGAGAAGGTAACTAAAGGGAATAAGTACAGACGAAAAACAGGAAAGCCGACCACGACGACGACGACGAAAACGGCTACAACAACGATGGCCTCAGGCAGCGCAATGGACGGAACCGCGGATGGTCCGAAGGAGAGCGTACTAAAGAAGAAAAATAAGTATAACTAAAAAAGAGAAAAAAACTGATGTGGAGAAGTAGTGCAAAGGACTTGGATAGCGGCGAGAAGAGGGATTGGGAAACAGCACTTGTGGGAAGAGTATGACAAGCGGTAAAGATGTGACAGCGAGGTCAAGCAAATGACGATATCCGAACACCGATCGTGATCCTGCTTATAGCAATCGGGGAAAGAGGAGTGGCCCTAACAGGTTTCAAAGCATCACCGTCGCTGCAGATAATAGATGCCCCAAGTTCTCACTGGTGTATGGAGCACTTGCTCTAAGTACTGATCAATACGAAAAATTCAAGGTAAGGCATAACACGGCAAGGATAACGAGTCAGTGAGAAGTGAAAGCACTATGTCCACACGGCTGAAGTGCCGTATTGATGACCTTCATATAGTCAAGTAGGAACACCGCCGATTGCAAGGGATTTGTCTTGGGCCTGTACCGCCATTATGTTACTATTATCGGACTGCAACGAGTGGTCGCTGTCATCAACGTAGCTATCCACGACCCAATTATTGAGCTCAAACTGTTCACTACTGTAAATACGCCAACCCTTAGTCGTCAATAAGATAATTCGAGATTTTTGCGGGTCAATCAGTTTTCGTTATATCTCCTTAACAACCGAAGCGGAAAAAACTGCTATAACACCCTTTGGTATCGCTCAATCGTCCTTGTAAATTAATAATTGAACCCAATGAGCCAACTCCGCCGTAGGGATAGTAGCAACAGCTGCTGGTTGGGTCAACTCGCAGACGCTACTTTCCGTTCGCCGCTGTTACGTGACAGCAAGTCTCGCTGTTAATTGTTGTTTATAATAAACAAGCAATATCTATGAAATTCATGAGCGCCTAATTAATAATTCTATGACAAAGATAAATTAATGCAGCCTTCGGTTTATTTCAGTCTGTATGCCTTACAAGAAGCCCTCTCACTATGCCTGGCAAGCACGCCAACAGGATATGCTTTGACCTTCGTCGTTGTGTACCGTTTATCCCGCTCAATTGACTAAGAAATTTCAACTCTACCGACAAACCTCCAGTTACTAAACGTAGTACTCAAATACTGCATTAGAACTGCAAAAAAAAATGAAGATGTAAGAGAAGCAAAAATTAAATTCATAGTGGAGAAAAAATATCCAAAGAGGGGAAGTCGCTAAATATGATAACTACAGCGTAGTAGAACTTTGCACAAGTTTAATAATAGAAATTTCGAGTCCTTTCGCTTATTGTTGGCCATCAGTGCGTGGCGGTTGACTGCTAACGACTACTAGCGTGTCTGTACGCGTCTGAACGGGTGATACATACGAATTCACTAAGACGCCTCTAAATATTGACCGCGCTAGCTGATTCATTTGTTCAGAAGTACGCTGGACCGACAGCACTTCATATCGTCGTTTGGCCGTTACTACACTATCGGCGCGCATCAAAAGTGTTTATAGAATCGATACGACGTAAGCGGAGGTGGGATCTTCAATGCTGAGGTGAAGGCATAGTTTTTCAAACTGATTCGTCAAGTCTAAGAAATACTTTCGGCTATACCATCCCGTTTTGGAAGGCTTTTTTTTTCTTGCTATTGATAATAGTTATATATAGATTTCGTAAAGAATAAAGGTTATGTACAATTTGGCATTATTTCGCTGATCAAACTACCAGTGGCTTAGTTAAGTGTTTTCCGAAACCTCATATAGGTTTTATTTGCAATTGAATTTGTCAGCTTACGAAAGACCCACTGTGAATAACGCGATATTGACATGTGCGGATTTTTCGAAGTACTGCTCAAGTACGCTCCGACCAAAAAACTTAAATTTTAATTGTCAGCAAGCATAACATTGCAGGAACTTTAGGGCTTGAAAAAAAGCTCCAAAAATAATATGAAGTCAGAAAAAGGCCAGCTATTGGTGATGTCCAGCCAACTTATAGATAAGAGGCACCGTAGTGCCTGAAATAATTCGAATAATAAAAATTTCTTTTTCAGGGTTGTTGAATTATCAGAAATTACATTTTCTTAACTTTAATATATTTTTAGCGCTAGTCCTTTTGTACATGCTATGCCCTTCACGTTAACGTCTGGACACCTTCTTCGTTTTTTTTTTTTTTTTTTTTTTTGGAAACCGCCAAATAACTAACAACAATGTCGACGTCGATCTCGTGTGATCAAGAGTATTTACTTCTCTTTTTATAAGAATGAAAATGTTCGGTAGTTCAGTAAATATCTGAAATCCGGCGCTTTACATATGAAGACAGCCAATAGTATTTGGGATCGGAACGTACCATGTGGCCGGGTCACGATTATTGCACAGTGACAAAGGGCCTGCTTATTAATCTTAGGAGGTATGTTAGGGGAACTGAATTAGGGGACGCAGATCCTTGTGTTTTAGCGAAACAGACTCTGAGCAATACGATTAGCAAAGAACATAGTAATCCTTTGTCTAGTTAGTTTCTCCCGACTGTTCGTATCAAGCCTTCAACGCTGACAGGTCCTTGAAACACTGCTACACCACAGTATCGAAGCATATCATAGAAGAAATAGATACAAGTCGGTCACGGAAAATCTTCTATGGACGTTTTGTCGTACTTATATTTTAACCCACGCCAGTACTACCGCTTGCTGGAATAATTGTAAAAGTGTAACACCGGCGATGCCGTTTCTACTATTATTCTCTACGTTGGCGCTTGATCTTATACAAAAAAAAAATTACGCTTCCACACATCTAATCCGGACGCACTTTTCAGCTGTCAAACATGCTGGTGTTTCATGCACCTTTAGACTTTAATTTTTCTATCACTTTGTGAAGAATAAGGAGTGCTTCCTTATCACCGATTGTATTGAATAATAAATGCCAATTATCTTAGCATTATGGCAATTAGAGTTTTGCCATAACTTAAAGGGAAGAGTGTATTCGATTAACTCTCGTTTATGGATGCATAAGAAGCCTCTGTTAAATTTGCCAAGAATCAGCATTACCTCTTCATTTAACTCAGTTGGCTATTCGTTTGGAGCCGCTCTGCGGCAGTCAAAGGCCAAAAAAGACAGCTACGTCAAAAGAGTACCTTTGAAAAACTGCCAACTACTGCTTAAAAAATAATAAGCTCGTGTCAGCACATCGACATCGGCATTAATATCACAATTCAGGGGTTCCGTTAAAATTATTTTTTTTTTTTTATTTTTATGGTTCCGCCTCGTTAACGACATTGGTCCGATCATTTGTGTGTCGAAAGCGATAACACAGGGATAAAAGTAGCAGTGTGATCAATACGTTGAAGGATCTATTCGTGCCGACCCTTAGCAAAGTCAGCCATTGTAGGTTAACGAATAGAAAGCAAGTTGAGAATACTATAAGATCGACCTTTCAGTTACTCGGACACTCACACAAACGAGGACGTTCTTAGCCCCCCAAACGCTGTGTATGCTCGTTGGGCAAGAAACACCGAAAAGATGGTGGAGTTTAGGTACCAGTGACTATGAAGGCACGAACAGTGTTAGTATGATGGTGTAGCATCATCTTTTGGTTAGTGAGTGGAAGGAGCAAGGCGACTATTGCGAAGTTGGAGTAGCGGCAGGAAAGGAAAGACACGAAGTCGATGAGCGGAGGATCGAGCAACGTCAGTGACTAGAACAGAACAGCGAAGAAGCAGGAGGAGGAACGTTACGAGCGGTTTATTCGAAGCAGTCCGCTATCTGGAACTAATAACAAAGAGACGAGTCTTCCGAAAGATAGTGGATCATAGATATGTCAGCTAGTGTGATGGGCTTCCGCTGTTTGGTTCAACGACGAAAGATTAACAAGTATTAAGGGAAGAAAGAAGCTGACTAGCAAAATGGCCAGACATAGTCGTTGTAACTATTAGCGTATAACGGATGACAGTGTTAGTATTTCGCCGAACGAATAAACTACGACAGGCCGAACTTATCATAAAAACCAGAAGTTTTATACGACTATTGCAAATTATGCATCATTATGCAGCTATATGAAAAAATCTCGCAGATTTTTGTGGGCTCATAGCAAAAGGTGCCCAAACACCACGCCTAGTTCTAAGATCGCTCGCTGCATCCTTCTATCCGCATTACTAAGCAATGCCTACAAGCGGCGGGCGCGTTTTCAATAGAGAATGACTTCCGGTACTATTTTTGTTCTTATACTACGGCATGCTAACTTATTTTTAATTATCTTAAGCGAAGCTTAACTACGTGCGACCTCAATCGTTTCCATCTCTAAGCAGCGGATTTGTTCCCTGAATTTGATCTAGTTATTTTTGGAATAACGTTTTGCGCTCATGTTTATTAACATCATTATGGGCGGTACACTGGTATTATCGATACCATGAATATTCCCGGTTCTTTAGGTAAAACCTGACTTATCTAGATAACCAACGAAGGTTCCTAGGACATTTCTATGTAGGAGCTTTTCTAGAAGCACACCATTGGTGCAAAACAGATAGTTCCTGCGCAAACTTTCCAAAAAAAAGCATATAGGACTGAGAAAAGAAATTCTTCGATTATAAGATAAACCGAACGGTTTTCAAATATCTATTATCCAATTCAAGTCAACCAAGCGCACAATTTGTATGGGAGCAGTCTCTTATAAAAAAAACTAACGCATTCTAAGTTCTAACGTATTTCTCAAATAAAGTTAATCGCCTTTACCATTGAGAAGCATGTGTTTGTGAACTAATATTAGTGCTTATCTGAAAAGCACTTATGGAACCCCTGTGCAGTTTGTTCGATCTAAACACTGAACTCACGCTGCAACGACAACGACAAAATGGCGAAGGTTTTTCAGCTTTTTCGTTTATCTGTTGTTGTTGTTGATAGAGAGTGATGATTCTTAAACGGATGTTGTGCTGGTAGCAGCTTAATATAATACATTATCTACCTTCATGTCATAAAGTCAACGCTTGTATGATGATATATTGAAAGAAACAAATGGCTAAAGTATGTGAGAATAAGTCGTAAAGCTACTATTACAAAGGCAACAATAATTTTTGTCCTGAGCGCTGACACTTCAGACACAAAATATGTCCCGTCCGTCTTTCTCTATGCGAAAAAAGCAACAACTACCTAAGTTACAGGGAGCCAAATCTACAGTAAGCCTATCTCCGGTTTAGTTGGGTAGCATGCATCCTTTTAGTTAACTTAGTCAATAGAGAAAAAAGCCAATACCTTATGAGCTAATAAAGCTTGTACTAAAAGCCAAACCAGTCAACTGCTACCCTTAAGAAGTCTGCAGAGATCACTGACGCCATTCGTGCTTGACTGGATCAGAACATTGTACTACCTTTGCATAGCTAGACCTATTTAGGCACGACGTACATCATGAAGTCGAATAATGTGATTCATAGAAAAAAAAAACGAATATTTGTATACACAGTAAAATACTAACGAGTTCTAACGCATTGCTGCCTGTATAATAGATACAGACTTGTTTAGGATTTAATTCATCTTTATTACGGCACTTGCCCCAGCTAAGAAACGCACGCTGTGCAGAACTATATATTGGAACGATGTATTTACAAGTATCAAAACTGCTATCGACGCTTCTCTAGTCCTCCAATATACTAGCTGACCTAGTTGGCCTTTTCAGGCGTATGATTTTACAAAACCTCTTTTCAAAATTAACCTTACGGAAACAGCTGAAACTATAATTTTATAAGGATATTAATTTGTTTTAAAAATAATTGTGATTGTAAAACCTTTAATATATTTTTTTAAGTATAATTTAATTTTCAATAATTTTAGTAATTTCGTTATTTACACAGGTCTTGTGGTATGTGTCGGTGGCGGAACTTACGCAAAGACTTGGCCATACAAGCCACCGCAATGTCTATCTCATATAGATGGCTATTACCATGAGTTGAATAGTATATGCTCTCAGCCAGAAAATTAACTGTCGAACTTATTGCATTCTAATTAATGAACGGTTGGATTCAACCATCATGCGCAAAATAGGTGACTGCACGACTCCGTGTCGTCTCTAGCAATGGTCTATAACAAATCACTCATGCCATGGATCCTTTAAGAATAAGGCTAGTTAATACCTCTGGAAGAGCTTTCTTTTTCCCTGGGTCGTCGATTCATCTTTTTTCGGCCGTTACGACGCTGTCATCGTTGCGATACGACATCCGACGAGTCAGATCAACGATGACAATGGTAACTTCGAGCGAGTGCCGTCCGCTTTCCGTTGACAGAAGGCCACTTGTCAATCGTGAAATGAATTCACAAATTAGCCTCTGTTAATCGTTCGGCCATTTGGCGAAGTTAGGCTTCGAGAGGACCAAGCTACAAAAGAAAAAACGACAGCAGCGCAGGGCCTTAGGCCTTTCGTCTAACGTGCATGTATACAGGATGGAGCATTCGAATCCTGCCTTTTCGTCCGAATTATTTTACTAAAGAAGAACAGCTTTTTATTAAAATTTTTTATATGTGCGACGAGTATTATTCCTGCCAGTCATACTACTTAGCGTGACCACAGTCCAATGCGACTGTGTCTTCAATTGGGAATCTAAACTATTCAACAGCCATATTCATAATAACTTTTGTTCAATCCACAAAAAGCTTTTTAACAGTAACCGCACGGCAAGCTATATTGGGGTTCGCTCGACCTTCTCGACTCACATTATTATTCACACAATTAGCTAGATGTAAAAAACTTCAGCAGAAGTATATTATGGGTGAAGAGTCAGAAAGTTTACAAAATGTGATGATGGACAGAGAAGGTCTCAAGACAGCTAACCATCGAAGCTTAGTTGAACGACCTGACTGGCAATTGATGCTATGCTCTTTAGAAAATTGTTCATTGTTATATAAAAATCCGATTGTATCACTTTAGAGTCATTTGACGAATTTTCGAGCCTTTTCAATTTAAACTCTTTTGAGGATCTTCAGATTTACTCATGGAAATCTTCCTTAGATTTTTTTAGAAACCATATGAAACCTGGCAATAATGCAGATCGTCGATATTGAGCAAAATAATAAGTTTTCAATTGACGTAAGAGTCTATCCTGCGTGAAGGCATTGTATAGTAGTCGATATTCACTCAAAAAGCAGCGCACTGACCGGTTCTGACCATAATGAGGCTGTCACCTCGTTCTAAAAGGAACTGGCTTTTAATTTCAAAAAGGGGATAGAAGTTTGCTCACTCTGACGATAAACTTTGTTCTTTTAATCTTAACATATACGCTCAGTGTCAGGTTTTCAAACTAGCCGAAAATTAATTCAGACGTACATAAAAAAAAAGTGCTCAAAACACTAGTCGGATATGCGCCACGGAAAATCAATTAGCAAGGCTAGAAGGACAAAACTGATAGGTACAAAGACCTTTCCTGAAGCGCACATAGAGCAATGGTAATA
Organism: Varroa destructor; assembly: GCF_002443255.2. Taxonomy (NCBI): domain Eukaryota; kingdom Metazoa; phylum Arthropoda; class Arachnida; order Mesostigmata; family Varroidae; genus Varroa; species Varroa destructor. The sequence continues at coordinate 38,438,788 of NW_019211455.1, read as the reverse complement.
AACAACACGATAAAAAATAATGCTACTTAGTATAATACATGCGGGGTGTTGCCATGTTTTTTGTTGGCGACATTATGGAGATTTTCTTGTTTTTCAGTGCTATAGAAGTGTAAGATGTTTTATCCTAGCTGCCTTTGCTTGAAGCGTGAGTCATTATTGTTGAAGAATTAAGACCAATAAAAATTAAGTTATGTTCACTTTTGCTCACAGATTGCTCTTGGTCTGCTCAAAAAAGTTTAGCTTCCGCTGTAATTGTTTTTACATTTGCTGATCTGTCATTGGCGTTGTGGCACTTGTGAATGTCTGGCTTAAACACTTCTATTGCTAAATACTTCTTATTTCTAAATACTAGTAAGTAGCTTTTTCAGTGTGCATCCTGCTTTCATATCATTTCTGTCCCTTTTTGTACATCCCCAAACCGATGTATCTATATCACGTATTCATTTTTATATATAGAAAGCTCTGACAGCCTGTTCATTTGGTTATCTATCTGACTATCGCTGGCTGACCTTGCTATTGAAAAGATATGACGTGTGCGCAACCTTAGCACTTTACATCCGGGAAGGCCATCTTTATTCAAATCCAATTGATTTTTTACAAACAGAGTAAGACTATAGAGAATAATGTTCTCGTGAAAATATCTATTGAATCCGCTATTTCAATCACTCAATATGATGAAACAATCAAAGGAATTCGTTTTCACTCGTACGTTTTGAAAGCCATTTTCCTGAAGGTTAATAACTGGTCTGCAATTCATCGCGAATCGCCTTTGACTCACGTACAAGTTAAAACTCATAAAATGGAAAAGGATGTTCTAAAGTTATGACTGCTGGCAGTAAAGTAACCCCCTGTTGTTTAGTGAACTTACCTCTCAAACAGCTTGAACGATTTCCTGCTCCCCGCAACGCTATAAATATTTGCCGGATAATATATAAAATGTTTACGATATGAATCGATAGCTGACGGGCAAGGTCGTCACTGGCGATGTTTATCTACACTCGCCTGTACGTGATCTGCGGTTGAAAGTAACTGCTACTATAGCGTACATAAATGAGAATCAACGGGCGGCGGCGGCGGCGGCGGCGACAGCAGCAGCAGCAGCAGCAGCATGGGGAGTTGTTCTGTATAAACGGTCATCCTGTCCTTTTGTTTGTCTTCGTAACAGAGGCGCCAAATTTAGCGGAATACCTTTCTCGATGACTGCTCCTCATGAACCAGGCAGACGAACGGACAGGTGGGCGGATGGGATAATCGGATGTCTTCGAAGCGGAAGTTACCGGTTGTTACCAGCTGTGGAAGCACCTGCTGGTGAGAGCACCAGCGTGTTTTTTCCCAGCAGCAAAAAGTTCTATTGAATCGGCACATCCGCCATTCTCTGTCGCTTATGAAACAGCCTATTTCACTTACACTGCGTCTTCGCACGCAAATGGAAGTGTGCAATTGAGTGAAAATAGATGGAACATCAGTTATGTCTTGATAATGATCCAATTGACGCCTGTTAGCTTTTTATTACATCAATGTGTGCCGTTTATTGAAAACAAGTTATACTGACCTATTTGTTATCATAAGCATATTGTGCTTTCCAATATTGCTTATGGTTGCCCCATAAGTATAATATTACGGTGACAGCGTGACGGCCAATTCAGCAATGGCGGCACGTTTACTAGTTTTCACTTTAGGTTTCACGTTTAGGTATCACTTCTGCTTGAGACACTTCCAGGTTTTCATAGCTTCGTCCAGCTGGACCAAACACCGCTGCCAGGACAAACTTTTCATTAACCAACAAACTGTGTAGGACAAAATACGTTAGTCAGATAGTTTTAACATGGTAAGACAATAGATTACAGGGCTTGTTCGGAGTGCAAATGCCTTCATATGGAATTAACTTACTAGCCATACTATACTAATCTGTGCCATGTCATGGGTTACTTTTGATACATAGATTTAACGATATTACCATTTCTTCTAAGAAGAACAACTTCTTAAGCGATGTATTTTTGAACCACAAATTATAGTGTTGGTACAGATATGCTTGCTTGTTCGATATATTTATGCACAAAATAGTATCTCTATATAAAAGTAATTTAATATTTTACTATGCTCACGAAGAAGAACACTGTGCAATGAACAATTAGCTGATTCAAACCGATCGATCAGAGCTAACAACAAAGCAGTCAGAAAAAAGCTCGCTGGACGAGCTACGGCGGAATAACCTAATAGCCAAAGTTTGCAAAAACGTTATACGCAGAAGATTTGAATGAAGGCCAAGACCGTTTTGAATCAGGATAGTCTCCTGGTTCTCATTATAACTTTTTGGTCACAAAAACTACATTACAATGTACCTTTCGCTTAATGTGGCGTAATAAACACTGATGGCAGTTCGGCTCCCTGAAAGCTCAGTGGTTATTTTCGCACCCAGTATTTGCAAGACGTGATCTATCATCTAACTGTATTTTTCCCGCCAAGTTATAACCTTCACTACTTCTACAGATTTCTTTAAAAAATAGATTATATAGATCAGTTCGCTCATTGGGCTCAATTCCAATTAAAAATTAACTTTGTTTCAGAGACTAAGCTTTTATCAATTTGAAATAATTTACCGTCGACTAGGGACGGCATGATGGTCAGTTCTGAACAACCTTAATTGTCTCACTGTTTCCTAAAAACTACTTAGGCCATTTTCATAGTAAAAACATAAAGCAGCTGGTATCAATATAACTGAATACCGAATCATAGCGGTAACTTGGCCAGCCAAATCTCCTATTTAAAAGGCAACTTTCGCTAACTTAGACTAGCCTTTTTAGACCTCAGACATACTTTTACGCTTAGCGCGAAACAAATGAAAACCTTTCAAAAATATTGAACAAAGTCCGCTTTAACAAATAGAAAAAACGTACCTTTGTGTTCTTCTATTACGGGATTTTGATATTTAAACAAATGATATACAAACTCAAACCTATACTCAATCAGTTTATTTGTCACAAAATTCGGCAGTCGGCTGCCTTTATTAGTAGTGCTGTGGGTGCAGCATCCATTAGCGGTCTGCTGTCCAATATTCCGTAGCAACTGGATTGCCGGCTTAACCGTTCAGCTGAATGAGTTTTGCCGCCAACATTGGCGAATCTGACAGATTTTCTCGTAGGGTTACAGTTCAGTCGGTTTCCTAACGTCAGCTAGACAGGAAACAGGAGCAGGAGCCAGTCGCGTGAAGCTCACTCAACTGGCGACGGCGGCAGCGTCGGTCCGCGCCGGCCTCGGAGCCATCGAAGGCTTAAAGGATCTACAAAAGCCAGACGACGACCTCTTCGTAAACCTTGCCTCCTTGTGGGGGCCCGGATCTATCTATGTCGTTTCGATGTATAGACCTCAGCCTGGTTGGACGCAAAGGCCTTTTTCCAGCAGCTCGGTATCCCGATGCCAATCTAACATCCATTCCGTGTGGGATGCGTGTCGCCCTCAAGATGGATCATCTTGTCATTCTTTGCTACAACAAGAAACGTTTCAAAATGGACAACATGGTAATAGAAGACGTCCGACTTCGAACTTCCAAACTGAAAAAGCAAGAATGTGCCACGAAACGAGGGCACGGGCAAGAGCTAGAGAAACGGAGGGCAAAGAATTGCCGACGGTCCTCCATTTGCACAAGAGCTAACTGCTTTTAATATATTGTATAATCTGCATAAAGATTCCATACAAAGTGCATAGTACTGTTGACCTAGGGACAAGGTTGAGTTGCAATTTTGAAAGTACTAGCATTCAGCTGCAGTTTTAGCACGTAGACGATTTGCAGTATGCAAGAAATAGAAATTAACTTATCGTAGTGTAACAGTCATTATAAAGGTTTCGAATTATATCGTAATTATCGTTTAAATTGACAAGCTTTAAACGTTTCAATCATGTCATGGGTATGTTGGAACTCCGCCGCTCAAGAAAATCTCTTTAACGGTCCTTTATGAGTCGCGCCAACATCTGACGCATTTGAAGTTAACTTGTAACAAACAACGGATATTTTTTTATAATTCAGTAGCTCATCTAAAGAGGTTTTCCTTTTTTTCTTATTTTATCCTTTACTTGAGACCAGGCACAGGGGTGGAAAGTAACAATAAAGGAATCAATGATATTTTTGGTCCATTTAGTGGCTTTGCCTTAGAAAAACAGCGGGAATATTCTAAGTTTGTTAGGGTAGCGGAAAAGTGAGAGGTGACATGTGTACGTGATAAATTCTTTCGTAAATAGCACATAAAAGCCCTTTGTAACCATCAAACTCATAGTGAGACTTAGTTTAAGAAGGGTATGCCGTCACATTCTTTAGGTGTATCTTTGTAGTACCTGGTTGTTTTTGGAGCCAGCCAATTTGGGTGGGGTCAGCTCAACGGGTGATGTATCGATTAGACGGTACATTGCTTATTGAATCAATCAAATCACTTATGTTTTTAGGAGAATTTAGTGTGAGTAACTGAGAAGTTTTTCTGATTATTAACAATTCATACGGTTTTTTAGGATACAGCCTTGTAATTGTGACTATATTAAAGCCGTTCTCATAGTAGCTTCCCGCCAAGCAATTTTACGCGTCTAGCCTAGATTTTTTTCGTCTGAATCATTCGCTTGCCTAAAACGTCGTGTAATGTTTAGGATTCACCTTCGTAACTAAACAGATTTGGCAACTTTAGTACGTGTCAAGCCAGTATACCCCATACATTGGCATCCCTTTGGTTAAGATAGACCTGTCTAGAAAACGAATGATTCAGTACTGCTTAAACAAATGATAAGTTATGGCTTTTAGGTATTTGTTCATTTTTCAGTAGCTAGTTTTCTTAGAACCGTTAAAACTGATTTGTCTTGAAACAACTGAACAGCGATAGGGATCAAAACAAAATTTAATCAAAGAACTCGCTGGTATATATGGTAGTATGCATGCAGAGTACCAGACTGAACGGCACTATGAACATTTCTCAGTCATTATCTAATACGAACGTAGAAACACTTGGTTGCAGGTCAAGGGGGTTCGCCGCTAAAGCGATGCGTCATAGTGGTACCAAGAGCAAAACCCGTCGGTAGAAATTAAATTAGAGAGCTCTGAATAACGAAGCTGCGGTAGTTCGAACTGGTGCATTGTTAGCTTTCTCTATGTTACGTCCGCTATCGCCGCTGTATATTCCAGCACACGGTTCAGCACATAACGAACTTAGATCATAACGTGATCTTAAAAGTTGTAATTAAGTATATAACCCACTGAGCCTGAGCGTACTGAGTGGTTACCGCGGATGTTTTTCAAGATATTAGTTATTTCGAGATCTTATCAAACGCACAAGGTTCTACATATTATTACAGAATCAAACTTTTTGAGAATAAGTGTAGCAGATACCAAAGGTTTTTTATAAATGTCCACTTCGGGGTGGTCCAGTGCGTCATATTAAGCTTTTAAGTTCGCTTTAAGAAGCTCGAACCAGCATTGTTCGAAAACCTATCGAAGCCGAAAGTCATTTAACTTTCCTTGTAACTACCTTGGGCGACTTTATGATGCTGCTTAGGATTTTTTTACAAAAAACAGTAATTTTTTTTGGGGTATTTGGAAAAAATGAGCTATCTTAGAAGAGTACTCAAAGGGATGCGCAAACGTAAATTCAGAATCCAAATGATACAGGCAGTTACTAATTCTCTAATACTGATTCAGCACTTGTTGTTGTTCCTTTGACTAAATAGCAATATTTTTATTGAATATATTCCCTTATAATATATTCTGTTAGATGTCTTTGCTGTGCAAAAATTCCGTCCCTTTTGCTTACAGGGGGCGCTGCTGCGTCGTAAAAAACCGATGTTTAGAAAGTCGAATAAGAGAAGGACCGCAGGATAGTAATTAAAAAGATTAGATTTGCCTATTTCAATCAGTTGATGGCTATAGTCCCCCTAAGGCAAAACAGGACTTTCTCTAATGTCACCACGATGCGCTAACTGCACGCTGGCAGTATATTAATTAGGGAGATTTGCGGTATGTGCGTGCATTGAATATCAGCCACCAAAAAAGTATCGATGACAACCGGATCATCACTCTGACGAAGTTGTTACCAGTTGTAGTCTAACATTCAAATCTAAGCCGGTACTTCGTCGACTATGAATAAGATGTTTGACTACGCCATTTGATTTTAGCTTTTTATCTCCAGACAATACTGCACCTTGAAACAGTTACGTTTGTATCTATTGTATGTCTAATGTGCTAAATAAACGGTCAATTTCCCTAAAATTTGATGTCACTTCCTCTTCGTAGGAACACGCTACGATGAACATAACAGATCCAGGTCCATATTGCAATATCTGTAACTTTCAACGGACTAAAACGCGTTATGATAGACATAAAATTGGCTCTTGGACCTATTTTTTCCGTGTTTTCCATGAAGCGAACCGTGCAATCAAATATCTAAAATTGGCTCATAACATAAGAATATAAGCGATTGAATTAATTAATAGGACGGTCAACTAAAGTCGGGTAATGTCAGAACTGCAATGGAATCATTTCAACAGAACGGTAAGAATAATTCGGTCACAACGGAGTGAAGCAGTGCAGTAAAGCGACTCAACAATACGACAAGCTCATCCAAGTTTAAACTTACAAGTTTCGGCAAGATGCGGGGCACAAAGCTGCTCGAAAAAGAAGGCGGTCTTTATATGCGACGCTGGCGATACTGGAAGAAGGGAAGTTGAGCAACATTAGAGACCCAATCACGAATGCTAGAAACGATGATGAAGGTGCTCCAGGTTATTCTAAATAGGCCCAATGATGCATTAACGCAGAACAATAACACACGATACAAAATTGACGTACGCTCTGTTTGAGAACTAGATAGAGTCGCAAAAGAAGTATTGATTGACTGATGTTAGTTGAGATATCACACCAACGATTACCACACCAAAGAGAAAAGGCTGCAGAGGAGACTAAACGAAATAATGGATTGTTTGGAGTGGGACAGATATATCTTCAAAGACTAGCGGCGAAAATTGCTCAAGGTTCCTAGATGGGCTAGGAAACAACTTGCGTGAAGCAACAAAGCTAAGAATTTCTACGCAGTGGCCATTGACTGAAGGCACAGGCTCATGTGACTTAAAAAAACGCTACCCTTACAACAGTTGGCTAGAAGATACCGACAGATAATCAATTACGGACATAAATTCATATATACCATCTATAGAGGTCGTTTTCTATATAGATAGCGACGGCACTTATGCAGGCTTACTGGTAGAAGAAAATGTGTTTTACACGTCTGATATTACAACTGGGTTTTATCGTATGACATGTGTGTACGCAGAGATTCAAAAATGAACTACCACATGTTCCCGACTTCTGTAGGCAAGCACGTTACTAACCGCGCTATCATAGAGAGATGTCGCAGGTGTTCCAGGGAGCTTCAATGATCACAGAGTATAGGCACGGAAACCAGGTTATCAAAATGATACCTTAACCGAATGGGAGGCCGGAATAGATTCGAATCCTAGCCTTAGAAAGCCGATCAATAAGGTGTCGAAAGACGCGATCGGCAGAGACTGTAGTGTAGTTTAGAATGCCCCCAAGCACAAAAACATGGTAATAATACTGATTATCATCTCTAGACCATCAAATGGTATAGTATATCCAATGCTTAATAGGCGAATAAACATTGTTTGGACAAAATGGGACGCAGTTACCAAAGGACTTTTCTTTGTCCCAAAAAAGCGGAAAAAAACTTTAGGCGAGTAGATATATCAAAGTCTGAAAATCTTAACGTTTGTACAAACTGGTCTGCCTCCCCTATGTATTTTATATTTGAAGCTTTTATCATGAACAGGCTGCATAGCGAAATAGACGAACGAAGAGCGCAAAAAAATTAACTCGGGTCTAAGAGGCAACGACTAGAGTTGTAACTGCCCCTGAAACCTGCCAAAGTCCATGGGTGTCCGCCCAGCAATTTCTCAGGACGTAAGGTACACCTTGAACTTGATGATCTGAAGCGTGATTTCCGACACGCTGGTGGTCAAGGGAATATCTCCTTATCTCCCTTTTAGTTAGCTACCTCGAAGATTGAAAAAAAAGGAATAGTATTGAATTTTGAATTATCAACAGTGCGAGACATCAAATCCATCCTAGAAGCAGTGGAGCTTTGCCCACGACAAAGTGCTCAGATTATCTATGCTGGGAAGAATAAGAACTATATCTTTGGTGATCATTGTTAGGAGATGGAACTGCAGCTAGAGAAACACACCTCTGGATGACGTGGCGGGCTGAGGTTGGTACCCAATAGGTGCGGTGTGTCGTTTCCTTAGGATCTGACTGAAATGCCATATCTGAAGCAAATGACAAGAAAGGTGATTCTGAGAGTACAAAAGCCAAATGGGCTATTGTCGGAAGTTAGGAAACCTGGCCGAAGAAAAAGAAAGCGGCTTTACTGAGTAGCGGATCCTACGCGGCTCTTGTGGAAGCACAAGTTATGAAATCATAGAGGAGCAACTGTTTTTTAAAAAAAAAGAGGTACTCACTTTCTGAAATAATATAATGGACTCCGATAAACCACCTCAAGTCCCCCCGTCAAAGTCCAGCTTCGGACAACACTATGAGACATCGCGGGCGCGGAGCAGTTTGAAATGTATAAGGGTCAAACGGTTATTCGAAACGAAGCATAGTTAAAACTTTCTCCAAGAGTTGTAACAGCAATGAGGTAGTAGCACAATAGTTGCTGCATCATAGTAGAATACGTAGCGTAAGATGAAGAGTGTTGCCAGGCGGCACCTTTCGAGTGTTATAAAAACAATGAAACTGAAGGAGAAACAACAGTGAAAAAGAAAAAGGGGGAGAGCATAACCTTGTCTTGAATGTCAAGAGCTTCTCCCCTTCCTCCCAACCACATGGATTCGAAGCCGTATTAAGACAAGTACTAATTCGGGATTAGAGGTAAACGGGAAATGTGAATTTAATGCATACTGCAATAAAGTAATTCTAGCTGAAGCCCCCGATGTCAGAGGCAAACGCCTAAAAGTAAATATCAACGTAGTTTGCACAAAAGCCTCTTCAGGTCAAAAAATGGCTCGATATTTGCAATGTGTGCCCGAAAAGCTACGGCACAGATCGAGCGGCGAGCGCCATTTAGCCGTAGTACTAATAGACAAAAAAAATTAGATAAACTGTACCAGTTTTGGCACCTTAGTTAGCTTATCTTCTTTCGCTAGTAGCTTTTAATATAATTGTTGTCAGATCCGATTATCTTATAAACATCTTTCAAAATATATTTGTAATTATCGTTGCCTTCTACAAGCTGAACTATGCGTATGTCTGACGATTGCGAGCTGAAACAACGTAGTAACATAGTGGATGGGCTTTCGGCTAAGGACGAGGTACAACGCAAGCTCCTTCTAATTCGAGCTACAAATATTCTACCGCAGTCAGCGTTTCGTGCAAAACAAGAACCATGAGCTGGCGCCTGTCTGTCGTTACGAAAGGGTAAGTGACCACTCGGGTTCAGGTCTATTGCTGATTATTTGCAGTAAACATAAACAACTTGGTAATTGCGATGACGCTTATTACCCCGGAACTTTTATATTGCTTTTCTTAAAATGTTCTGTAAATGGTTACATATCGAGAACTATTCCTATTGAATTATATTTTTATTCAAGCCGTACTCGTGCCAGCTCAATCCGGTTCGACTCAGAACAAATATATAATTATAATTTATCTCTTATTGAGTAGACCTATTATTCAGCGTTGGATGGCAAAGCTGAATGCGCGTTGTAAGTGTTCCCGCTTTCTACGATCCTTGTCAGCCAAGCTTCGTGAAGACTGTCCAGCGGATAGGGCGAAATGGACTACAAGGTTTACGATAGGTATCGCCGATTAGGACAATAACCGGGAGTGAGCCTATTGAGGTAATAGAAGCGTCGCGACATCCTTATAAATGATGACAGTAGGCCTTATCGGGATACTCGGCTGGATGTAAAGGCAATGATAGCAAATTTATATGTTTCTGGCATCGGCGTGGAAGTATATCGAGATCGGATACGGCGATGTTAGTATGATATTATTATACCATTTGAAATCTGGCGCCACTATTATCTATCGACAGTTATCTTCAGGTAAGCCTTATATCACTGCTAGCCCGCTTTAAATATACTTAAAGCTTATACATATATCTAAAAAGAGCAAATATTTAATCATTAACGAGTACGCGCGCAAGGTCTAGCGATAGCCTAAATTGAAATTTGCATTTTTTGTAACGTTTCTGTTAAACCTGTTAAAACTGAGAATGAGACGCTGCCGTCAGTTTTACTAAACTTATTTATTACCGAATATTTTAATTGTTGTATTTTCAATCAATCTGCTCGTTGGCATCAGCAATTTTTATACAATTGATTTAGAAAGCTCTCGCATCAGCTGATCTAATTATATGTGTGATGCAAGCCGTTCTTCCACGTCCCGAGAACGTTTTCCACTTGGCTGTACTAAAACATATTAATGACTACATAGCATCGGTTAGAACAACGCTTTCCCGTAGAACACAAAAAACTAACCATGCAAACCTTCATAAATTAGACTACACGTTATCACGTAAACGTCAATTGTAGCAGGCAAGTATGTAATCTATGTGGTTTTAATTAACTCAAGTTATTTTTTTGTTTATTACGCTTGTGTGTATACTAATATGTATGTCAGCTGGGTTTAGTCTACTACGCCTCTTAATAGCTCTGGCTTTCAACTTTCAGCTAAGATTTTTTGATCGTGTTATGTACGTGCACACTATGAGGCCACACCCTAATTCGTTTTACACACCTATCATATAATCATCGAGTTCATTCGATTCATCGGGAAGTTCAGTGTGGGAAGCAGATGTCGTCGGACAAAATGGAGAGTCGTTTCAACGCATTAAATCAACCGTCCCCTTGTTGTTTTCCATATTTTCGTCTTGTAAACGGATAAGGGGTGCATGACCGACCGACAAAAACTTTCGCACGACCTTCTCCTCTTTCCTGCCTCCAAAGCAAGTTATGAGCGAACTTGCCACAACAATTATACCCTGCTAAAGCTTGTATGGCATACGTGTCGAATCGGTTACCTAACGAGCTAACTACGTCTCGTAAAAACTTTAGTTCTAGCGCGGTCAAGCACGGATTTCGTAAACGAATGTCACTTTTTACATGCCCTCAACATATTCTCCTTCTGGCATACTTGCCTCAATCCATTATATATCATTAATACATCATACTTTATTATACACACGTAGTAAAGGTGTTTGAATTGCGCACATACAAGAGTCGAACCGAGCTTGCCACATCAATATCGCCAGCATCGCCTCGATAGCATCTCACAGATGTTGTCTTTGCTGACCCATGATCCGATTTATAGTGCCTCAGGACTTCTGGCCCTGTCTACTACAGAAGCGGTTATGTAACTACATTTAGCCTTGTAACCAGGTGAGCTCTTCTGTGTGCGTGAATCTTTGTCGGTATATTTCTCGTTAGAAGTCCTCACAGTCAAAGAGCTCTGCAAAAAAGTCCCAACCTTGAACAGGCGCATATAGCGATTCCTTGCCCCCGTAGAGACTATGTCAAGTGATTTTTTTCTACCTGGAATATGCATATAT
>NW_019211455.1:38317918-38427091 GCF_002443255.2 Varroa destructor | reverse complement strand
CTGTAAATTCTTTTTGGCAGGTGCGTAATAAAGGCTATCCAGTTGAGCGCATGCAATTAACGGCCAATAAATGGTAAAAAAGATTGCCACTTTCAACGGTTTGTTTCTTATGATAATACCAGGTGCAATTCGAGACAAGAGGAACACATCGCCGTTGCAGATGGATGAAGCAGTCACGTACCATCCACCAAACAGCGATCAGGCGAAAAAACTGGTATAGAACCGGAGAGGAAGCAATTTAGCTTGTACATAGGTTCAGGCGTAAATCGCAATGGATCTAAAGGCCGTTTGTTATTACGGAGTATTGTCCAAAGAGGAAAGAATCAATCGTGCTAGATAGCTCGGGATCCTGAGGAGTTAGTAGACGTTCCTCAAGGATACATCCATGAAAAAAAGGCAGAATGAAACGATGTTCGCTATATAGCCCCAGATAATTTGATACTCACCTAGAACTAGTAATGGAAAACGCTATCCAGTCAGCCGGAGCCATTTGGAAGGCGATGCTGATATGAAACGGCCGAATTTATGTGAAAAGGAGTGCAGATTAAGAAAAGTTCGAGTCACTTGGCCATTGAACGTAGACTAGTTAGCCGATCTCTTAATGACCTATAGGTGTTTTGTATATGTGCATAGAAATGTAAAAATTAGCGCATTTAATCATAATTGAAGAGTTTTTTATGATAAAGGCCAGTGAAGCCCCACATGCTAAGTTGGTAATTCGGCCCTTTGGATGCGATTATGAACCTTAAAATGCCGGTATCAATACATCGAAAAAGGGCGCTCTTAGCACGACCAGTATGAAGAAAAGGTGCAACTCTGTTCCGGAAAAAGGGGTTCATTAACTTAATGCCGAACAACTTAGTATTACAAAACTTCGTATATACTAATCGTGTAAGTAGACAGAGCGGTTGCAAAAAAAATGATTAGCATAGGTGAGTACGTAATAACTTCGCGTAAGTTATAATGACAATAATCACACTCATCTATCGAATCGATTTACATAGTGATTACTACCTCTGGACATGCATGCTTATGATCAAAGTGCAATTCAGGTCCATACACATATTGCTGTGCTAATGTTCGCACCTTTGCAAACATATACGCTATCTGTATATATTTATTGTATTATATACGACTACAGTGCCCTAGAGGTAGGATTCCCCTTAAAGCATGTCACGCTGGACCTTTTCTTATGCCTCCTTTGAAGCCCCCAAGTGGCTCCAACTGCGCTATATGAGTATGTATCGCTATCGCAGCTTGTTTTCTGTCTGACTGTTCCTAGAGTATATATTTCGAAACTTATAAGCATGGGTATCATTGATGAGATCAAAGTAATCTTTAATCGATTCAGCGTGCACATCTGGGCCTAATATGTTTAACCTATGGGACATCCGAAGACTTAATTAGCTTCAGTTAGCGTTTCATCTCAGACATCTGCAAATCTTACCTTTGATTTACCTTTTTTAATTACGGGCCTTAATGCTTTGTGACAACCAGTCCTACCTGCTGGAAATAATTTAAGAGTCTAGTGCCCGTTGTGCCTTGCTTTTTGACACCTGTTCCCTTGTAGCTTGATTTTCTAAGAGACCGACATATGTGCAATTTGTTACAATTTGACTTGTGGCATATATTCTGCTAGTGATAATTTCGTTTGATATATGGATTCTTTGGATCAAAGGCGCTGTTGAAATGGGTATAAATTGTCCAGCGGCTCATGTAATATAAATATATCTAGTTAAACTCTACAGTAATCTAGGCCTTTGAGACATCACTATAACTATATAATATATTATTATTGAAAACGCTCGTCCGATATTTTTGTTGAAAAAACAACGTGGATGACTGTACCTATTTGCAGCACGCAGCATGTTAAACCGTGATTTATAGTACGTGTGATAAAAATCAGATCCTCCTATGCCGAAGGACAGCTTTTATCAAAATTTATATTTTTTACCAACTATATTAGACTTCAGAATTATATTTCGCTGATTCCTAAAGGGGCCTATTTTTCAAATTCCTTATTAAAAACGTAGGCCTTTTTCTTTAATGATGATAATAATTATATTAAGTTCTCTTTAGCCACTACGAACTAGTACCATAAAAAAATGAATTGTTGTCTCTATATAAAGTTATTTTGTTCTGTAATATTTACATTCCAAACCACAGGGGTGGCAGCAGTTGCATTTGTTTGAACAAGCAACTCTCAAACAAAAATTTGTAAACAATACACGGTCCGCTATGTTGAAAGATACCTATAATATGTCCACATTACAAGACAGTGCTTCTTTTATCAATTACTAAGATATAAATTATGCAGATTTATTAACAAAATCATATAATCGTACAGCGCTGAACAAATCAATGAGTTCTTTATCGGTTCATATAAATTCGTCTTGAAGATCAGTGGAAAACAAATAAATATATGGAATCAAAGCACTTGTTACACGTGATGGGGTGGAAGGCACTTCGTCCGCGGAAAGTAGAACATCAAAAAATTTTTTCTTTCTGTATGTCTTCGTAAAGGCTCGTAAGGTGTAAAGACATCTACCGTTTGGCATTCTAGGAACATAGGAAAACGGGCACCTGCTTTGCCAACCAGTCTTTTAAGGACTTTTAAACCATACTGTTTTTTGTAGTATCAAAATGTCATATTTTATGCACAATAGTGAACAGACATGTGTCTAGTTAATGGGTATAGGCGTGCTAATAGGCATACTGTCTTACCAACTTAGCAGTACTTACAGCCCTTTAAAGACGTTAAGTTTAATTTAATGTGTAGAATTCTAGAATTATAGATATAGTAAATAATCGAAAAAAAACGCGCCAAAGAACGGATGATGTTTAATGTAGCATAGCCGTAATAGGATATTTGGGAAATGGTAGGGAAATTTACCTTCTTTCGTTTTACATGTGTACATGTCGCACTCTTTGAGGAAAGCGACTTCTTTGATTGTTTGGTTCTGTCCAGCCGCAATTATTTTAGGAAGACGGGAAAATTTTATAAAATTGCTATAGTTCTCCCGATTAGCCGTTGCGTCTATCTATATACCATATCTATATACAATAGAAATACAATTTTCTATTATTTGTTGTTAACCTTTTATTTAACCCAAATGTCGTGTTTGAGTATCGATTAATGTAGATTTTTAACGAACTAATAAAATGATCAAGAAGTAACGTGATTGTCTGCCGTTCGGACCCTTTATCATCAGAGCACCGCCACAAAGGAAAAGTCTCGGCATCATGCATCGATGTGGCTTCAGCGATGCGCCCAATGGAAAAAGGAGGAAAGGCGGGGAGGAAAAGAGACGTTTGTTTAAGCGGACTTCGTTTGCAGCATCCGTTGTTGCACTCGGCCGCTGCCTCTCTGTTCGCCGTTACTGGTCGGCTTTAATGCGCTTTCCTCTCCTTGCGACAAGAGGAACAAACGTTGTCTGAACGGCAAAGCGAAATAGATAGAGGGAAGAGGACAGTGGTGGTAATGGGGTTGAGAGGCGGGGTGTGCGGTGGGACAAAAGCAAGCGGCCGGCCAGTCGGTCGGTCGGTCTCTCTGTCTGTCTGTCTGTCGACGGCGGTTGTGTCGACGTGGCAGTGAAAGTCCACCAGCAGCGATGGCGCTTGATGTTTACGGCCACCACAGAGTTGGGAAGCTATTTGTTGTATTACTATTATGGCTTTAATATTCATGAAATGCATCGTCAGCAGAAACAACCAACAAAGTTGCGCCTTGAGTGGTAGGGGAGCAATAGTGGAAGAGAGCTCTTTCACTAGAACTACTATAGTGAGAGGTGAAAAAAACAAACACAGAACGCGAGAAAACGCAAAAGAAAAAAGCAGAGAGAACGAAAAATTCTGTACAAAGTATATGCGGAGGGTTTGGAAATAGGGTAACAGATTAATTGAAAAGGGAAGGCAAAGTGGAACAAACAGAAAGGAACAGACTGGAAGAAAAAACCGTTTCTAAGGAAAAACGAGGAAAGTAGCTAAAAGAAAAATAATATGTATAAAAGAGAGCGATAAACAAAGCTGATCGCACATATACAAGCGAATTAGAAAAAAAAAAGTATGTCAAGAACTTATTAAATACCTATTTTAAATGAAAGTTCGAGAAATCCTGTTGCTTCGACTTTATTGTTTCATGGGTTCACGAACGAGCTTGGCCCTTAACGTTAACAGAAGGAATCGACAATTTAAATATGAATCGATGTATGTACAGGGCGGTTCACTTAATTTAGGCTATCTATTGCGGCGAAGAGACATTTATCTTCTATTCTTAAAGAGCGAGTTCTTTCTAAAACAAAACAGCGAATTCACTATAACAAAAAACGGGGCACCGCTTTCGTCACAAACATCAGCTATTATCCGGTCTCCTTACACACGACAAAGTTCTACCAAATTTGAGAATGTTCTGTTTTTCTCGCTGTGCGTTATTGTAAGGTTTCATGCGGCATGTGTAGGAAATTTATATCAGGCAAACCGGAAAATCCTTTATAAGACGTGGATTGAAAGATTGAGAGGGGCCAAAAATTACAATACAGAAAATAACGGCCGTTTTGGAACGGACAATATCATTGCTAAATGCGTCATCCAGATAAATGTTGACCGTTCATTTTGTGAGACTCTTTGACTTTTATAAGCTCTTTCACTTTTAAAACTTTCGGCCTACTGTTAAGTGTAGCTTTTATTAAGTCGCATTTTCTGTACCACGCGTATCTAAAGACGGTTCAGTAAATTCACACCTATTAATATCGCTTAATTGAAAGCAAGTAAAACGCTGTGTGAGAATTAAAGCAGGAATATTTTTAGAAATTTTGCGAGTAATTTAGGTCCCAAACCGAAACTGTAATTGTTATATTAAATAAACATGACCGCCAAGAGTGACACCTTCATCGTATACAACATATTAAATATCTGTTTTTGTTTAACTACAGAAGGAAAAACAAGTCGAAGTGGGTTAATACATTCACATATATGCTATCTATATGTGTGAGGGTTAAAGCTGCACCTGATGATCGCTGGTATTTATTCAGAGGCTATCCGCGGGTAGCAGTACATGTGAAGCAGAAAAATTGGGCCTATTCAATCTATTCAAAGGCAGCTGGTTGGTTTCCCGTTAAAGTGAACGATGTCGTGGAATCTAGCAGCAACCCTAATATAGTGATGTATTTTGGCTTTGCATAAGGCACCAGGGATCTTAAGTGACTTGAATGGTATTTCAGATACCGACCAACTGTTGAGTCGCATCATCCTAATGGACGGTTAGAGCTATTTTCTCCTCTCTTGGAGTGTTCTTATAATACTGATACTTTACGACTCTTCATCTTGATATTATCTTGTTTACTAACTATACCTACCTTGCAAATCTTTGCTTTTCTGCAAGTGTAGTCATGTTGCTTTATCGACGGCTAAAACGCGAATTGGTTTTTCCAGCGTCAACTTTCTGCCTATTTTGCACAGCTTGAAAAAAACAAGGAACCTAGTGGTCTAGTTCTTTATCAATGGGTACTTATGAAATTGCCATAAAAAAAATATTAATTTTGCTAAAATAACAAGAAACTACCTCCTGAAAATACTCGAGCGATTTACAAAATGTAACACACAATCTGTCTTTAGATGAGGGTTAGTCAAAGCAGTATAAAACAAAACTGATCACTCTGCGTGTTTTTTTTTTTGTGGACTATTGATATATTTGAAGTAATGCGAAAGTTCTGATTTAATTGAATAAACGTATGATGCGTACACGGGGTGTTTTCAAGTCGTCAGCTTGACTACACCTGAAAAAAGAATATAACTAATTTTCGGCGCAATTGCGCTACAGGCTGCGTCATCACAAGAGGAGCCTAATGCATAAAATATCCGGATTAAATATGGCCTTTTAGTTCATAGGTAGTTACTTCCCTTAATTCGTTTGCATAAATATTATCTTGCGTAACTTCAAAGCAAGTTTAAAAAGGCATTGGATCGCAGAAACGTGATGACCGTAGAAAGTTCCCGCTTATCAAAAGAAAGCGGGTAGGCAGATTGACAGCCGGTTATCGACGCAGAGTTCTCTATCAAGGATATAGACCAGAGTGCTGAAAGGTTCTGTTGCCTCCAAAATGGCCACTTTATCTTTTTATTATAGAAAAGCTGCGTTTAAAGCAAATTCGTTGAAAACAATAGAATATCTTATATATAGATAAAATACATATATAGGCCTTGTATATGTGGTACATGTTCATCGCATAAGCTGTCTATAGGTCTTAAGATCTATAGGATTTGCCAAAATAACTATTTTCATCTTTGTTCTCTATCACAATCTTTAGGGGTATCATGATCCCAAATATTAACAATGGAGGTCGGTGGTGCTTATAGAATATACAAAGTTGGCATCGTCTGCCCATATGGCTTGCAAAAGAGGAAAACTTACGGATATTAACTATCCAACAGATTATATAGAACATTTAATAACTTCGCATCCTCTTTGTGCCCCTTTGCTCAACCCAGGAGGCAGTTGAGGCATAGTGACAAGGCCTAACACTTTTATCAAGTAGGCAGATTCCGTGCTGTGCCTTTACTTGCCGAATGTCTTTATTGATCTTTAATGAATCTCCGCAGCGCTGTTTCCTTTGAGAAACCAAAACTTAACCACTAACCGTTGATTTCCAGGGCCAAGGGATGTTTTTCCATCTGAACTTATTTTTCTTACAGTAAACAAAGCCAGTTTCCACTCAAAAGTTTCTAGGAAACTAGGGTCGCATTTCGTCAGCGAACGGCTCGGAGTGCAAAAGTTTCAAAGCTCGCCGAATCAGCTTGTAACAGTCTAATACATAATCGAAATTAATTGCAGTATATATCGTCCCTAGTCGAGCTAAAGATAGGGCGACTTCCATAAAACTACCCGTCGACACTGGATCTGACTTTTATGTCATACAAAAATGTAGGAGCTATAGACTGTAATAACGTTAATGCCAGTTCGTCTGAGTGTATTTTATTGATGTTATGGGAGGCACAGTGTCTAGTGATGAGCTCATAATTATGTTTGCTTCTTGTTGCACACGTGCAGCGTTAGACGAAACAAATGATAATTGGCAAGTATATACTTAACGGAAAAGTATCGATCTTGTGGCCCGCCACCTTAAAGGTAGATAACATATTGGAACAGAACCTGATTCGAACAAATGAAACGATCAGCGTTCAACGTTTTTCGATAACTTGCTTGTCATAACATAGACCCTGTAGCAAAAAATGTGTGCGAGTCTGTTGACTCTACCCTAAGCGTTCCTGAGAACTCTTTCGCTCGACCTAAGTTTTGGGGTCTCCTATGTTTTTTTTTCTTTGGGCATAACAATCTGTTTGCTGCGGGCCTATAAGACTATCGCTCATTTGCCCCCTTATTGCCCCATTATTGAAACATACTACACTTACAAATACATCCATCTCGATACTCCTTGCGGTAGAAGATTAGTGGTCATTAGGTTCCCATCATATAATAACATTCTTTCTGAAGTGGTTACGATTTGTCTGCAGATGAATTTACTCATAGGAGGATACGGAAGCAGACACTGAGGCAAACTGAAATATTATAAAAACCAACGGTTGCTTGAAAGAGTCTTTGAATCTATGATTGTTTGTATTAGTTATTGTTACTATTCAGTAACGGTGTGAAGATACGGCCGGGAGTACAACAGTTAGCTCAGCAATATCACCGACGTAATTATTAAGCGCTCTGAAGGACCATTCATGTCACGATCCTCTTATGCTCCTTCTGATGAACTGGTGCTAATTGAACTCTTAGTAATATGCAAAAAAGTCTTATGACTTCAACGTAAGTACCATCACAGTAGCCTCTTGCATACACTGTTTTTCCAAGACCATATACGAGTGCAATACTTTATTTATTTCCGAAGATCTGTCACGTCAAATTTGGCATCAGTAGAAATATCAAAAATCGTGATCCTCACAAAGTGAGATTTATCATTTACTATTATTAGCTTACTAAATAAAGTGATAGGAAATTCTACGCTACTTTTCCTTTTTTTTTTTATTATGCTAGCTACTTAAAACCTATTTATTACCAAACGTTCCATCGGTTCTTCATAATATAGACATCGCGCCGCAAATCCTGTACTCGAAGTATCACAGAGACTTCTATCCGCCAAGTAAAGCCACGTACGAGACCGTAACATGGTTATATTACGCTCAATATTTATATCGAAAGTATAATCGAAGGTAGAATCATATGCATAATGTTAAGAATAACGAGCCGCATTAGATTTGAATTCTTTGGTTTGCTCTCTTCATTTCAGCGCTTCACCGTGACATCACTGGCACGTAAACAGGGAGAGACTAAGATAATGAATGGCAGACGAAAAGAGTCGTCTGTCTACGTTCCTTTCTGCTTTAGCACTGACGTTTTCTTGTTGTATTTTGAAACTTTCTCTGCCCTTTAGAACTTAATAGACGAAATGATTATTGTATTGATGCTTAGCGGCTTTTAAAAATGTCTTCGTAGACGCTCGATCAAGGGAGTTTGCCCTTCGTATCTCGACCCGCCCGGAAAACCACTGGCATATAACTACGTACACTACGGCACACATGACACTTCACACGCACCCTGTGGAATCAGGTAGACACAAAACTAAACCGTGCTGTCTTTTTGCGAAAGCCACAGAAAGAGCTCAATCCAGCGCGAAGAAGAGCTACAACAGCCATCAAAAATAAGGCAAACTACTGTCTCCATTACTACAAGCTTTATCGACCGAAGCAGACCCCGTTATCATTATGCAAATAGGTTACTGCCGCATGAACAAAACTACCTTTCTGAACGGTTGGTTGTACAAGCAGAAATTGCAAGTGAGATCTATGCGTGCCTGCTTTTTCTCCGTGCCCTGAAGCCAACCGTTCCGTGAAGTCTCTTATTCCTGTTCATCCACCCCCTTCCCCCCACTTGCACACAGGCGCACATCCATTTACCTACGCTCCCAGTCCGCCAGCCACAAACCAACAAACGAACCCTATTCAGCCTTTTTTCTCGCCCCCGTTTCACTTCGTTTCGTTCGCTATTTCGAGCTCCTTCCCGACAAAAGCGGTCCCCCGATGATTTGTCGCTTTTGTGACTTCATTTTTCGATGCTCCTAGCCTCGCAACAACCTCTTCGAACGACGTGTCGTATAGTATAGATACCGAGTGGATCAATTCCCGCGTCTCGTTGACGAACGTAAACAAAAACAGCAGCTCGTCCCTATGTTTGTTAGGAAGCTTTTAAAGATTTATGCTGAGGGGAATGCTTGCAGACAATTTAAGTTATTCAAACTGTATGTTTTGCTTGCTTCTATGTTTATTCGCTTTCATGATTACAAGCGTATTGTAACTGGGGAGAAAATTACATCGAGACTTAACCGAAAAATGAATTTAGCCATAAAAGTCTATAAAAAGAGAATATTCCAAAGAGAACAGAACTGAAACACATCATCAGTCACGGGATAAAAATATTCATTGATTCGTACTATTCACTTGGGGTAGATAAAAGACTTGTTTGAAGACTGCATCCAGTTTACTGCAGTGCGTTAACTAAGCTCGATATGTTTACGGTCGCTGTTAATTGCAGAACTTCATTGACGAAGCTTCGGGTGAAGTCGTACAAAGTAGTAGAAGTAGTAGCCGGATAATGCGAGCATCACGCTGTTCGAGCAAATCCATATAATATAGATGCGTATATTATTACAACTACGTGACATGAGCAGATTACCCTTCAAATTTTGTAGATCACAATTTTGCCTATGCTGTGATAGACAGGCCATTTAATGCTTCATTTCATGGCTAGAAGTTTTTGTACTGTAGAATGCAATTCTGTCTTAACCCACTCATACTTTTTTTTATTCCCAGTCACTTTAATTGAAGGAAAAGAATGTTCTATTGAGGTCTACATGAGCACGGCTTGGTGCAATTCACTTGCGGATAAACGAAGTATTTCAGGCACAAATGTTGAACCGCAAAAAGGCAGTCCGATGCTTCAGCCAGAATACCGCGGCTAGCAGCCGCTAGCCGGCTCTTTCATTCTCATCTTCGTTCGTCACTTCCGGCGCGGTTCTTTCTTTTGCCTTCCGAGTCAAAAAGTAAGTAGCTACTACTGCCGCTATTCTTCTTTGGCTCAATCGGCGGACCCAGCCCGCGGGCCGCTATCTGTTTCCCGTGTTATCCTCCTGCGGCTTCTGGTCTCCTTCCCTTTTCCTGCCGCTGCTGCTGCTGCTGCTGATGATCTGCAGGCGACGGGTGGCGATGGCAGCGGAACAGTCAGTCCCCTGGCGTCGACGGCAGTGACAACGATGCGCATCCAAGAACGCGTGGATCAGTAACAGCAGCCGGGGGCTGTGGACAATTTTTGCTTCGTTGCTTTCGCGGGCCTCTTTCTCCTTGCGTTCGTCCATTGCTGCCAAATCGACTTTTCCATTACTGGCTCTGCCTTACCGCATTCCGTCTGCGGCGTCCATCTACCTTCACTACAGGCGACCTCGAACAAGGACATCGAATCGTCTTCTCGACAGACAAAGCCTGGACATCGAACCCCCTTTCCGTCTTTTCCCTTTGTCGACCCCCTGAAAGCCGCGTTCAAACTGCTTTGTACTGCTATCCCTAACTATTGTACCACAAAACTGTTCCGTACTACATATACGTTACCTTGCGCAAACTTGAATTAGTAACCCGATCCGGTGAAGCTGGCATCAGCTTCCCTGTTCATTAGCTGCACATGGTGAATCTAAAACCCTTCGAAGCTGTTATACAGAAAACATAAAAAGCCTGCTATATTACGATCTATGGGTGATACATATAAATTAGAAAGAGAGAGATAGGTCAAGCAATAAGATAAGAATCAACAGGCGATCTTCGTACTGCTGCGGAAAAATCGCGTTGCGCTAGATGCCTTATCGAGCGTGGCCCACCACAAACATAATGGACCCTCTTGCATGCGTATTGTCGAATGAGACTCGTTCGGCAATTTCTAGCATTTTTTTTTCCTCGATAGCTGGCTATATTTTTCGACATATAACGACACAAACTTTAGCTCACTTCGTGGCTGGAAGTGGTGGCTGTCTCACTCTTCAACTCGTTCCGTTTTATGCATATGCTTTTCACTAGCTGACACTCTGAACGATGAAAATAATGAAAAAGTATGGATCTTACGGTTCTATTAGTTGTTGGTAGCTCGTATAATCCTCACCTACTTGGCGTCATTGACAAGTGTGTATACAAGAGTATATAATACAGGGACGCTTTTTGTTCCACAAATTTCTTAATTTCTCCGTCTTAAGAGCCGACTTCTTTAGAAGATGAAATTTACAGCTAGAAACATAGGAGTGCAAGCCTGAATGAGCTACAAATTATACAGTGACTTACATGTATACGCACCATAGCACACCATCTCGATGCTTCATAATTAATCGTCTGTCTGTCAACCTTAAATGAAGTCAGGTTCAGGAAAAAGAGACAGGATGACAGGATTGCTAATGCGTCAAGGGACCTAATGTCATACCATGCTACACGTTGCTAATACGGGCTGTGCGTAGAAACAGAACGTGGAGTGGATGATACGTAGTACAAATATTGCACTTATTATATTAAATGTTCTCAGCGAACATAATTGTAAGCAGACAATTATCGTGCTGATACGCAAGGCTATGGGGATATCTTCTCATATTATATATCTCTATGGGTTTTCATATTTGGAGATTTAGATAAACGATTTCGGCCTGCCCTAGTCAAACAGCATGGCTTCAGCTGGTTAACTCCTACCACCGTCAGAATCTGTCTACGTCCGATTTTGTAATAACAAATTTATTAAACACACACTTTACTATTGCGGGAAATTGTATTCTTCAAGTATAATTTCCCGCAGTGTTAATAAATGATTATTCTTTGTCCCGAATCCTTTCGCCTCGGCGTCTTTGTGTCGACGTAAAATACACAAAAAATGAGGTCGATGATGAATTTCTGGGCATAAATGTTTAGAGACTAGCCCTATCTTTATCCAATAGAAATTATTTGTACTGGATACCGAAAGGGTCGGATTGCGGAGATCGCAAAACTGAACCACTAGACTGATGTCAAAAATAGATATGACATAAACATTTCGTAATAACGATACGGAACCAAAGCGTCTGTTTTTAGGGTAGAGAAACAAACAAACAGTTTTGTATCTCAAAACTGAAACGATGCATAGTTTTATATATACATATACCTACTATCTCTAATATTTTATACTCACCTTTTTCTTGGATCATTACTACTAATATCATCAGCTATATACATTTTTTATCCTGCCATATTGGTCGTTCATCAAAATTAGCAGACAAGAAATTCAAGGTCACCTACCAGTACGTCTGCGACCACTTTAGGCACTATTCGAAAACACGTGTTCGCCTAGAATTGGCGGAAGACTAAGCATAAGGATTTGGTCTTCTCTCGTAAGTAGAAAGGCTGTAAGTGCTGCTGTAATATTCTATCGAGCTAAGAGGCACTTATCTAATATAAGGAGCAAGTTGAATGCGCGCCGAACACAAGACTCCTTGGCTCAATCGAACTTCAGATGGAAACTTATTCGGATTTATGGCTTTCGCATCGTGGCATCAACAGGAGCGGGAAGAAACGCGCTTACGCTGCAACGTAGAACGACTATTATTACTATGATTATAGTGCTATTGCCGCCGCTACTATGGATTCGAACAAATGCAAACGTACTATATTCCAACGACGGCTACTAGCAACAATTAACGATGAAATAACGCTAGCAGAAGGCGTAACGCACAACCGTACAAAAAAGCCACATTCAAACATAAAGATGCGTGAAAGTTTTTCGTAGTCGCAGAGTATACCAAGGGAGGTTAGCTATCTAAATGCTGATAACAGCTATCATACACAAAGGAGAACGGTACAACTCGTAAGAAGAACATAGACAAAAAAACGAATAGAGCAGGAAAGTGAGTCTAGCTTGGATAGACGCAAGAGGCAAACGGGGGAGACACCGTGACTAGCTGACTAGCCGGCGCATTGGTGGACAGTCAAACAGGCGGATATTGACAATTTGGTATCAACTTGAATCCAAAGTTGCCGGTTGGGTTTGTAGTGTTGTATCTTCCTGTGTTGCCCGATCAATGCTACTGTAGGGAGCACTTCCACAAAGGCCTGGAGCGCCATAGCAATAAGACTTCCAACGCTTAACATCAAGGCGTACAGTTTCGGTAAGCTCTTCACGGAAGTATCGCCGGAAACAGTCCTATTCGTTCACCGGAAGGGAACAACCAGATCACATATTGCTTCTACTTTATTCACCTGCAGCCGGTGTGGGCCTAATGCAAGCAAAATCCCAAAGTCGAGAAAGCACTTTGGTGAGCTAAGATACTACTATTATATCGCGTTTCGAAGCCAGTCGATTTTTCTCTACGGCTGACGTATAAATACAGAGTGACAAGGACGTATGGCATAAAATTTACCCGTGTGACCTAACGGCTTCACTAATGAGCAATTTACAAAGGGCAATCACCAGCAAATAGTCAGTTACGTTTAAGATACGCATACGAATATGTGCTGCGGTTCCATGAAAAAACAGGTGTGGCAATCTAAAATATACCGAATCAGTACTATTTGTAACTTGATTGCATAACTTAAACATGTACCCCCTTGTACGAACACCTTAGATTTTCAAAAACAATAGGAAATTGTGCTGGAAGGGTAGCTCGATGGTTTAAATAACTGTAAAATAGCGAAAGAGAACGTATTTGCCCTGCGGTTTTCCTTCGTTTTCCACTCCCACCTTCTGCCTTGTCGTACCACATTGTGTGCTTATTATTTATCAATGGCCGACTGACATATTTTTATCTGAGGCTAATCTGCAACTCTGCTTTCTGTAAAATAGATAAGTGTCTGAAGGGGGCCCATTTCCTTTCCCCATGCACAATGGTGCTGGGTCAAGGAGGCGGCCCGTTGTT
The DNA here is from genome assembly GCF_002443255.2 of Varroa destructor. Lineage (NCBI taxonomy): Eukaryota > Metazoa > Arthropoda > Arachnida > Mesostigmata > Varroidae > Varroa > Varroa destructor. The sequence goes on along the minus strand of NW_019211455.1, from coordinate 38,413,127 downwards.
GTTCACAAAGCTAGTGAAAATAATGATACGGCAAAAAAGCGTCTTCTCATTATATGACGATTTTTTTTTCAACTTTGCATAAAAATCCTCGATTTAACAGTGTCTTGAAAAGAAAAGTCTTGTTTCACCCAAACGGTTCAAACAGCGAACAAGCTTGTTCGGCTTTCAATTTTTAATTTCATAATAAAAAAACGTCTGTTGGACGTCGCGGATAAAGTAAAATAAAAAATTAACATTTCAATCATGTCAACAGAGTGACTTTATCAATACGACAGAATGATTATAATTTACTGATAGAACTTTATCTTACTACCGTACGCTATTTTTTTTTTTTCTCTGTTTATAATACTTTCATTCTGCTCTATTTTGCAGTTTCTGAAGACCGCGAGGAAACTATAATGTTATATAAGTATAATATATTATTGTAAAGGTCAAGCTGCCGGTGTCTCTAACTTTTGCTGCGCCTGCTGTCAGAAGACTAGCCAGTAAAAGAAGAGGTTGCGGCCTACTCAAGTTTTCGAAACAGAGCTATTGTATAAGTAGGTCCACTTTCGTTTGCCCTACGGTACCTGGCTTATGGCCGCTGCATCGTCTACTAGCCCAAATCGAGCGATAAAAAAGACAAATGTATTGTTGCGCTTGAGGCGTAAATGCATTATTAGCAAGTACATCGTCTCTTTCCGTACCTTGCGTCATTCTGGATAAAAAGCAAAAGCAGATAGATTTATCGTCGAACTGCATTTGCAAGTTACCTCACGACGAGGACAAATGATGAAGTGTCGCTGATAAAAAACAACAGCGACAACATAGAGATTTTCTTATTTATCCTCGAATAGCGAGTGCGGCACAATGCGGCTGGAATCGAAATCCTGTGTCACCTTTTCACCCCGTGTAACGATTTGCAAGCTGATGTAGTCGCGTTTCCATCGCTTCAAATATGTGTTCGAATTCATCCATCATATTTCTACCTTCTCTTCTCGTCCGCCGACTGCGCGTTCCTCCGCTGCCCGTCTGCTGTTCTTTCTCACTCTCCCGAAATACGTGCCTGGTATAAGTTTTATCCAGTGGTGGGTCTTGCAATCTCACTTTTCACGCAAAGGAACCACGTAACAAAGCGATGGGCGTGATTTTTGTCATGCAAAAGCTTGTTTTGATTACTTGAGCCTGGCCTTTGGCGACATCCTTCAGAGCAAACAACTCTGCTGCGAGGAATGCTAGAGTAATGCGGTAGAGGCGCTTTTTCAATTGTCGAACAAATTTACTTCAAAAGAAGAATAATCTTGAATCGAATTGCATTAAAAAGATTAATCAATGTATAGCTCTACTAGAATTCCTCGATTTCGACCCGTTCATCTAATTTTTCTCAAAAGAACTTCATGAAGTTCTCGGTTGATTTTGAAGGTATTTGGAATTTTCATAATACAAAGGCAAAACTTATTACATAATTACATAATTGTGTTATCATTATGTGCACAAAATAGGGAAAAGAATGAAATATACGTGCAGCAAGTAGATAGAAATCGACGAATGCCCTTACGGATGGCCACTAAGATAGTTTCTAGATCGTCTATTTTTTCTACCTTAGAATATCTTTGGAAAGTCAGAGGTATCCTAACGACTCAAGTGTATGCGCATGGAAAATGGAAACTAACTCTGACATTCTATAATATGTAAAATAAACTAATGGAAACGGAACCGTTATTTAGGCACAACATACAAAAGCGGAAATCGTTTGATTCGCTTCTGGAGACCCCAACCGCTTGCTAAGTGCTGTCTTTGTCGCTCCTATTAGCACGCCCGACGCCGCCTCTGTCATGGCACCCTGTACTCTTTGTTTCCTTTACACCCTCCATGTGTATGCATATGTGCGCATCTGCGTGAGCGCATAGGGCTTCTCTTGTCATCAGCTTTCCGGTGATCTACTGCTTGGTCTCCCACTTACCAATATCACCAACGCGCGAACCGTTCGTGTACCGCTGCTCTTTTTCCCCTATGCTAGTTACTGTTCCCAGTCATTTTAGGGAGATTTATCATGCTGCAGTCCTGAAGTGACTAAATTGAAGCAACGCCCCACCAGCGTTTCTTCCTTCGTTATGCTAGCGTTACCTCTTTCCATGGTCGTTTCCAACCAAACAGAGCTACTTGCGCATAAAAAAAACATCGGCGAAGTATATTTCAACGGTTCTGTGCGGCTCTATGATTATCACATTGCAACCCGTGTTGGTGCCTCTATGTTCCCGCTTGCCTTCCCACAACTATCTCACAACTGTTTCTACCAAGGATCCTAACGAGAACGTGCCGAAGAGCTGCAGGCGGCCGCCTGCATTGGTCGCTCTGTTACACTGCTTGCTACTTTGGCGCGACACCTAAAGGATCGCCCAGCGAAACGCGGGTGAGTGAGCGATAGAGACAAACTACCGAGGAAAACCGGAGAGCGTAACCAAAAGAAAAGGAAAAGAGGTGAGAAAGAGAAGGATAATTATGTGGAAAAGAAAAAAGGACGCATAAAGGCTTGAAACCATCTAGCCAGGCTGTACTAGTCAGCCAAACCAGGGAAACCAACCAACGCGTAAAACGCGTAACGCTTTTCCGCCGTCATAAACACTTTGCTAATGGATGGAACAGACTGGCTTAATTGTCAGAAAGAAAGTCGCGCGGCTGCTGGCGCTGCTTCGGGCGTCCTACGAAATGGCGGTGGCAGTGGCAGCAGCGGTGCTTCGACTGCAGCCTCTGTTACTAAGAAGCGGAAAGAGAGTTGAAGAGAAGAGAATCGCGCGACACGGTCGCGCACCTCGTAACCGCGAAAGAAGGACCATGAAGGGCACTTGAGGGGACCGGGAAAAGGGCTGGCCTGACTTGGTGGGTTTGTGGTCAAGAAAAGTCACAAGCTAGAGGACGAAACGCTTGGAGGGGCAGTGAAGCCACCACGTTGAAGCGTTACCACGGCCCCCATCACACAACGACAACGAACGCCGCCGTATGGGGCAGGACGCGTTCTGAAGCTCAAGCAAACTCAATTCCTTCTGCTTTCAGTTGTATAGGGCATGTCCGGCACTGACTTCCTTTTGATTGTGAATGGGGTGCTTTAAAAATCCTTTGAAATGCCACGCAGATTCATTTTGTTCGCATTAGTAACAGCGCTGAAGAGTATTTAACCACACCAGCGTTATTGTTAAAGGGAAGATTGATTGTAAAATAGCTAAAAATAGTGATAATCATATCACGGTTGAGAAACTAAGTAAAAAGTTTCATTTTAGTAAACTACTTCGTTTGGTTGTATTGATTTTATAGTGATTTGGCGTCGTATATCTATATATAGAACGCATTTTTCGTTCCTTAAGATGAACATTGTACATTACTTTGTAGTGTTAGGGATTATATGATCCTCATGAAGTATGAATTGTGTTCTCTGCGAAACATCAGTGTAGAATTCATCCATCCCTTAATCGCTCAGTTATGCTTAGGTACTGCATATCTTGTAAGTGTAGCGAGACAATATCAATACGAAGCGAACATACAGTATTTAAAATGATAATCTTAGAAATTTAAAGTAAACATCTTACCAACTGAAGTGTTGCGCGGCAAATTTTCGAATTTAGAAGTATGCGTAGATTCACTATGGATTTAATTGCTACCGCTCACCCCATCCCAACTACGTAGTGGTCTTTACTCTCGGTGAGATGCTAAACTCGTCTTCAGCACTGAACTGATTACGCCAGCTTAAGGTGATCGTGTGAAATTTGATTAATCGTAACCTATTCTACTACGGTCTATAACTGCAAATGACATATTTGAAGTTTATCCCACAAATTAAGTTAGTAAAGAACTTTTATTTTTCACAAAAAAAAACTTTATTATTATCGCCTAACTATTTTTGTCGTGGCAGCAGCCGTGCAAGTGCATAATGGAGTTTGCCATGGAAGGCAACGAAATGTTGGACAACGACACCATAAGCGAAGTGTAGACAGGGACGCAGCGGATAGCTGGGGTCCCTTTTTTCACATAACTAGTTTTCTTTCCTTTTCTTCTTGTTTTGCTGTACGAAGACAAAAGACAGAAAAACAAAACTAGAAGTAAAATATTTTTCCCTGTCCGGATCACTGTTTCACTTATTACTTGTATTTTTGTGGTCTTATTATATTTATCTCGATTTTTCTAAATAATGCGAAGTTCAAGGTTTAGGAGCAGCGGCAGCCGCTACAGTTTCTATTGACACAGTAACGGTCTTAGCTGGAGCAGCAGTGGTAGCAGTAGCGAACGAATGGCCAATTGCCTGACTTGGGGAGCAAGACGAAGGCAGAACAAGAAAATACAAAGTCGCTTGCGCGCTTCTCTATGTGATGCGTGATGCTCAAAAGGACAACGGGCGTGTCTCTTGCTTCTTGTCATTTTCTTCCTTCTCTTCTGTATCGCTTCGGTATTTTGGACACCGTCAAAATCCCTAGACGTCCACCCATCCCATCATACCAATATTAGCGCCGGGATAAGTCAATTTCGCGCGTGTGCGCGCCATCGGCCTTAACTCTTCGTCACCAGCGACATCAACATCAGCAGTAGGAGACGGCTTTCCCTTGGGCCCGTACAAGGCCCTGTCCGTTAGAGCGAGCGATGTCGCAGCGGCGGGGTCGCTCAGTATCCGCCCATGGACAGACAGTTAGAAAGGAAAGCCCTTTACGCCCGAATGCGTTCATTCGTTTTTTATTAGCCTGCTGCCAGATCACAACGGACTCGAGGACGGAACGATTCCGATTTGTTCCATGTCGTCGCTTCATTGTGACATGACGGTCTCCGAGGGCGCGGAAGCTAGACTGCACTGAGCGAGGCACTATTGCTCTGCACCAAAAGCGCCCGACGACAGCAAAAGCAACGGCGTCGACAATGATGGCGCATCGTCATCGATGAGTGGGCGTTTCAAAAAAGCCCCACGAAGCGCCTCTTCCCAGTCGCGCCCTTCGTCGGATCTCCCTACTGCTGACCCCCACTTCCATTCACCGCACCCTAAGTGCACGGGCCCAGTTTTCCAAAGTGGCCGATTAGTAGCCCTCATACCGACCAGTTCCGATGTTCGTATTTGGGCCTTTGCCATGTAATGTTTTACAATGCTCTGATGGCTCCTCTTCTTACTAATGTCCCTGTTTCCTTGTAGACAGATTCATTTTCTATCTTCAATGTCTGTGGCTAAATTGGTTTTGCAAAGCTACAATTTCATTCAACTGTATGATTATGTTTGAAAAATGCCCCGAGCCACATTTACTTGTTGACTAACTTGTAGTGCGAAGCGAATCGTCCATATCTCTATTTTCCCTACTTCTGATCTACTTCCCTACCTTCCAATTGGGTATTTAGCCCAATATCCAATTATAGTTAAAGCTAATTACCGAGTCTAAACTCGGCTTAGTGTTTTATTAGAGATAGCAGTGCGTCTAAAAGAAGGTTTTCGGAGTTAGAATGACTTTTAACTCTCGAAATTGATTTGATGATTTTTTTTTTGAAACGGCCACCACTGAAAATAAAAAAAATGGTTTCATGGTTCTCATCATGTTATACCACACTGAACTATATTTTAACATTTTGCTTTGTAAATAACCATAGTTAATTGAGAACAGGATTAGTTATGTTTTTTATTTTGTTCTTCAGTTTTATTTTAGGTGTAAAACTAAAATTAATCATAATTTAGGTAGCCTGAAGTAAAGAAATGCCTACTATACACAATTGCATATTGATAGTTTTGATTCCGATCCATTAAACGTACAACAGAGCCTAACAACAAAAGACTCCAATATTTCATTGCTCCACGTACATTTGATAACCAAACGAAATTTCGTTTTCCCGTTGTATTAATGACACCATCCATAGAAACCGCATTGAAAAAACACTGATTTTTTACGCCAATATATTGGATTCGTTGCTTGAAGTAGATGAAAAAATAAGCGTGATGCAAGATCAGTTTTCGTCGAAAAAGGTCTTAAATCTGCAGCTTCCTTATTTCTTTACTTACTAGTGCGTGCGCCCGCAAAACTCTCAAGCGGGTTGCATCCCTCTCATCTATCAGGTGTTTTCCATTTAAAGGTTGTTATAATAGTACAGCATATAATAATAATAATAACATACCGGGCTGTCATAAACGGATCGAACAGAGTTTAAAATTGATTAAATTTTGAACTGCGCGCCTCTAGTAGACAAAAATTGGCTAGTAAATACTCCAGTCTTCTAGACACATACCAGTTAAAATCGACTGAGAAGGAGGTTCAGATGGAAAAACATTTTGTAGCCTCGATAATCAATGCTCAATGAATGGTCAAGTTTTTGTTTCTCGAAGGCCACAACAGTCTAGAAATTCACGATAGATTGGTAAGCACATTAGGCAAAGAGGCCTTAAACGAAGACACAGTAGGCGAATACTGTGAAGGTTTCAAGAACGGAGGCTGAAGTATTGAAAACCAATGAGATTATGAGCCGATGTAGGTACCCGAAGGACAGAAAAGCATTGCTGCAATTGAGAACTAGTTTTTAAAAAAGCAAGGCCTGGCATCTCTGTCAGCCAAAACATTTCATATGCATCGCGTTACAGAGTTATTGCTAGAGTATCGAAGATGTGGAAACTGAAAAAATGGATTACCCCTGAATTACCTCCACGCTAGTTGGAAATGTATTCTATCTCTAATTTGGGAAACTCCGATCAAAAGGAGGCATACAGTCGCCATGCATAAGGCGTGCGTCAAGTTATAATAATTTCTACCATCATCTAAAAAGAAGGAAAATTCGGTGACAGTATTTAGTAGGCTCCGACGTAAGATGATGCTAGCACTAGCGACTGACACCAGAGGCAATGAGACAACTCGCTAGAAACGGAACAATGAATATAGCCTGTTATCTCGAGTTCTCTTAGAGATTTGTGAACAGGTGACAAAACAATCAAAACCACGTAGTCTGGTTACTTTATGACAAAGCTATTGAATCGGAAGAATAGGGAACGATTTGTTGAGTCGCTGCTTCAGTACCACAACAACAATAGGCAACATCCGTCTGATATGATCACGGTCATGTTTATACTTTTAACAGCATTTTTCGACGCACAGAAATACGCACAGTTTGTTTAAACATGTATATCTATCAAATGAACATCCGAAAGTGTTTGCCTTTACCGTCAGGCCTTTTAAGTTAATAACGGCTAAAACCTGAGGTAAAAGAATGTCTACTTTGAAGAAAAAAGACATATATATATATATATATATATATATACATCTTTTCTCTGGATGTATATATATACCTTTCTACACACGTTGTTGCCTCCCATCATAGTGGTGAGATGTATGTATACGGCCAACTCGAAAGAAACTGGACAGCCAGAAATCGCTGTTTGTTACAATCCAAAGGTAGGATTATTTTTCCGTGGGTGAGAATCGACATCCTTCTCTAAACGCGTAAAGATCTTCATCATGCGCGTCCTCCATACTTCACAGCTGGTTGTGCCGCAGTTTCGCCACTGCAGAGCGGAGTTTGTTGAGCCGTAGGACAAATCCAATCCGATTTGGCGGCGTGATTTAACGGAAAATGCGTAGGACGTGCAGCAATGTCTGTCACTGCGAACCTCCTCCTCTCGACGTACCATAAGAATAGTTCGGCCATAGGCTATATATAAATGCTTTGTAGACGACTTCTGAATTAGCGACTTCACGCTGACACGGTCGCATATAAACAAGAAAGTTCTACACGCATACTGTAGGAACTGAAAACTATTTCAAATTGGTCCGGTTTTCCATGACAAAGAGCACTTGAAGACATGCACTACACTCACATTTTCTATATGTTATCACTAGAATATATGTGGTCCATCGTGTATGTTTTCTATATATATATATATATATATATATATATATATATATATATATATATATAACAATCGGTATCTACACAGGAAGAGTTAGCGAATAGCTATCGCTTAGAATATTAAGCCTTTTGCTTTTGTCTTTTCTAGAGCACACCGCAAATGCTCTAACGTGGTATTTGCTTACTGCCTTTTATTTACTTGTATCTATGTCGGACCATAGTTAGTATAAGATGAAATGAAAAGCGCCGCTCTTAAATGTATCTTATTGAGCTCAAATAGGTTAAACAGAAATGTCAGAAAGGAATCAGTTTATTGTCAATGATCTTGTATTCAAGCAATCCTCAAAAAAATTTTGACACCTCTAGGTTTGACATAGGCACTTTTGTAATTAAATTGGAGCTTTGTGACACAAGGGTGTTCATTAACGAAGAGAGAACCAAAGCAGAACGTCTGACATTCGAACCTCAAAAGAAATTTACCATGGGCGTTTTTGTTGGACAAAAGTTAAGGAGACGTGGTCGAATACGAAAAAAATAAAAATGGCTATTTCCACTTATTCCACCTCTGAAACTCTTTTGCTTGGGCCTTCGCCGAATTTGGTTTTCTTTGATTTGCTCTCCTCGACCACTGTTTTAATTGTCTATGGATAGGGTTTATTAAGTCGTTATATATAGCGTGCGTGAAAAGTTGAACGGAAAACAAGAATAAGTTTGACGTGTCTCCCGTTAGCCCAGCTCTGAGGCTTCAATTTGGGCTATGCATGGAAAACAGTGTCTATCGTAGATTCTTTCAGGGACCGCTTGCATAATTTTAGGTGTTCACCGTAATTTTGAATCATCGGCACAGTTTACAGATGCGATAATTATACGAGTAATCTATGTTTGTGCTGGTTCTGGATCTTTAACAGTCACGTTAGTTGTATCGTCTAGGGAACTATTTTGCATTTTTATGTTCCTCAAATGTTATGCTCAAGGATCTTCTCCTAGCCAATGGTAATTTATGAATAAAATCTTCATAACCTACGACATATTACAAAGCGTCTGGTTTCTGTAAATGCCGTGTAGCTTCATTGATATCAAGTTTGTGTCACTTCACCACTCCTTGCATCGCTTTGGCACTAAAAGGCCTATCATTTGTCGCGTGGTCTTCCTCTAAGCTGCCAGCTGCTCATGACCCAAAGGTTTTCTCTAGCTGTACGTTGCTCTTTGTCCTAGCTGTTGCTGATGCGCTAGTTCGTTTCTATGGATTCAATGCATGAGAAGGACTCCATTCATCGTCACTCGCGTCGTGTTGTCCTTGTTTGTGTTCTCTCTCCCGCCTACCTAATACACAGATCGCTACGTGCTGTCATGCCATTGTTGTTGCCAAGTTGTGACCCGATGACACTAGTTGTTGTTATAGAGGTAGTGACTGTCCCGGTGCCGTTGTTCCTTGACTAAGGAAAAAGTCGAGTAAGGTGTACTGGAGTAGGAGACGAAATAGACTTGAGTCGTCGTTGGAAATGGAAGAGCTAGCATGAGGGGGGAGGGGTAACGTTGATTAATGGAGAAGGAGGAAGCAAAGAGGAAGAAATGTTTCTACGAGGTCCTGTGGCCTCTTACGAAGGATAGCAACAAGCAAAAAACACTTCCATCTTACTTGACACAGATCTCAACTTTGCAAGCATAAGACAGCTGAAAAAACTGATCGAGATAGTTTATCAAGTTTAAGCTATGGATATAAGTTAGTGTGATATAAATAAAATATTTTCATGGTACGCTCAATCAATCTCAGGTTTTAATATTAATTAGAGTATTTATTTTAAAGACCTCAAAACAATTGTGCCTCCTTTGAGTTTGCCGTCAGTCTTGTGTCTGAAAGAATCGTTAGACATTAAACCAAGGCCTTTTCGTTATCTTGGAAGCTTTTAAGGTATACAAGAATGACAATCCAATTACGACATTTGAAAGCTTCATTTAATCCCACATATATATATATATATATATACACGTGTAAGGTCTACTGCTTGAAGTCCTTCAGTTGATCTTATGAAAAATCATTTCAGCTTGCATAATTCAACGTCATTTACCTTTCATTGATCAATGGGTTCTATAATATGATTTTCAGTTACCAATTTGGCGCACGGGTTGTGCGCTTGCATAAGCCTTCGCAACTATGGCAACGTCCTCAGTGGACCAATAGCTTGACATGAGATTACAAATAATTCACCGCGATATGCTTGCCCTGTTTAGGAGCTTCTCTCGAGGACACTGACTTGTTACCTCTACAGCGTTTATACTCAGGCGCACACCCTCGTCTAGCTTATACATTGTAGTTTCCGAAAATCCTAAATGTAAAATTTAGTTTAAGTTAATAATAGCAAGACATAACTTGAACTCTCGGCTACGCTTTTACCGCGCGTTTTTTTTAAGTGTGCAATCTCTTAGCACGTTCACTTTATTGCACGTTCAAAGGGCTGTCGATGAGGACGCAAGGTCTGCGACGAAGTGCACACTATAGAAAATTCTGAGATCAGCAACTATACGTTGCTGCTCTGAATAGAGATATTCTACTATAGCATTATATGTTAAAATCTACGCGCTACTTACGTGCTGCCTTCAGACATAAATTGAGGGTGAAACTACCATTAGAAGAATAAAGAAGTTAATCTACCAATTTACTAATAAAATAGATAAATACCAATAAAAAGAACACACATCCTAAATTCACCCATTTTCCATACACGGTCAAATTAAGTTAATTCCAATGTCCTAGAAAAACTTACATGCATGTATAAAAAATAATGAACTTAATTTAGCTTCATTCTCACGCCGAGCCCTTTTACTTTACGAGTAAAGCCCAGTTTCAACTGAATGATCTCTCAAGCCAATGAAAACTGAAGTAATCTGTAAAACCTGCCATATTGGATGAATAGAATTTTTCTAAATATCACAATTTCTCTTGCTGACATAACCATTCAAATGAAAACTAACGACATAAGAACCCGTCGTTCATTACATATATATATTTGAGCATATGACCACTTTTGCTCCTCCTTCTACTGGAATTTGCCCTGGCACTGTGTACCGCTTCATTGTCCAAGTGCATTGGCATCACCTATATTTAGTAAAATTAAGTCGTTTAGGTTCAGTGGGACATCATGTATCTATTTTATACGTTTCCATCAAGCACATCTATTTATCTTCACATTCATTATACGTTAGCATCCCGAATTAAGTAAACATGTGTTTAGTAAGTGTGCCTGTAACAATTTAGTCCTAACGAGGACAGCTGACGGACAGTGAGATCTGCTAAATCGTGTTCGATTATCGTTACATAAACACGATCGATAGAGAAGATAACCCCTTCCCGTGCACTAATGATATCACCTTTTCTCCAAACGCTAACCCTACTATCCTCATTAACACCAACCTGTTTCTTGTAGTCGCCTTATTCATAAGTATCTGGTCAAGTCTCGTCGCATCTTTCAAGACTAACCAAATTATAAAACCTGTTTCGTTCAGGCCTGCGGAAGCTTGACAGAATTCCATTTGTCGTAGTAAGGCAGGGGGCTTAGATTGTTTGTGAGCAGTTTGACGATCGTCAGAAAATCGTCGGCTGTAAGAAAAGTAGTACCCTCGAGCAAGTTTGACCGATCGTTGGGAAAGCGGAACAAGTGCTATTGATTGTCGAATTTTTTTTTTCATAAAACGTTATAAAAAATGAACCGAGTTTCGCTTGAACTGATCTTAGATTATGGCGCAGAAATAGTCCCCTATGATTATTAGCACTCACAGTTGGGAAATTACTAAGCAATGTAAGCGATCAACACGACGCCTAGCCGAAGGCGCACTTCCGCTCATGCAATTCAAACTAAAAGCTACAATTAAATATGTACCTAAGAAAACGTTCTTCCATTTCTGTAATAGGCTTAAAGGACAGATTGTAGTTAATATTGGGTAGTCTCACACCCACCCCTTAGTGGTCGGCCTCGGGGAGGTTGAATGTAGAGAATTTAAGAAGGTCAAAACTTAAGTAATGAATCTGGAAGATAACTGTCAAGCGATCCGGAATAGCGAGAGATGGACATAGAAGATCCAATTGATTAGCGTGCACCAGACCAAGGATTGCATTATTTATGTGTTCGGACAAGTGAATATTCTCTATGTTATCAGATGGTGGTAACGGAGCCTTCCAGACAACGTCTGGCAGGTTCGAGCTGGCAGAACGATCTACGGCTATGCATGTCTTAAAAGGCTAGCCTACAAATCTATAGAGATGTATTGTGCAATAGGTTAGATAAGCGGCAAGTTCGTGCGAAGGGAAACGAGCACATATCAAGCTGGTTCGTTGGGAAATACAACCTATCCTGACGCGGAAAACAGCAGGGGCGTCACCTAACAACAACTCAGTAGACCAGCCCCACTCTATCCTTTACCCATGTCGCAGTAATACGCTTGCCAAGCTAGTCAATAATAACAAGCTGGTAAGTGTGTATCGATTCAATTGTTATATCAGATACGGTGACAAGTACTCGTTTTTAGTGGATGTAAAATTTGGAGCCTTTTATGGATGTACTCGTTCATGTCCTATCGTGTGAGCAGCTCCATTCGTTTCTGACTTCTGGCCATAGCTTAGCCGCTGCTATGAATTAATTGTAAAAGATATCTAATCACGATTCGGGCTCACTTCTCTCCTATCACGAGTTTATACTTCTGTCATATTTAGTCTTCGCTTGGAGTGTAAGGCCTGTAGTCACCGTCAGCGCCTGCAACAGATATCGGCCAAAGTCTCTCTGCTTCAATAAGAATTGTCAAGCTATTCGCTTTTTGTGTTACACAGCTGCCGTTGCTCACAACGACAATTATAGATTAAGCAGTGTGAGGGTTATCTGAATCTGAATAGAAAGCACCTTGTATGAGTGCGAGCCAGGTCAATTCGACGGTTGAGCCCTTTCGGGGCACTCTTATTCCGACCTTTTCTGCGAAGGTCACTTGATAGGGAAATGAGAGGGAACTGCTTCGTTTTCCATCAGGAACTGAAGCATGGTACAGTTCGGTAGGTCGGCTCATGGAGCAGCTAGCTGCTCTCATATTAAGCCACTATGTGGCGCCATGTGATTCGCCTAGTGAACAGAGATTTAGAAAGCAGCTTCGGTACGTATTTCTACTTTGACTTCCTAGAGCGCAGGAGAATGTGGCGTGTCATTATACAAGCTGTCGATTCGTGGGGGATACCCCCGCACAATCTGAAATTAGTTTAATAAAATTGGTATTCCTACAGCTTTGCCTCTAATCTAACATATGATTGCAAAACTGGTGGCCGCTAACCTCGTCATTTTCGCGGAGCGCGCAGCCTCTGCGTAAATGTTTAACGTGGACGGGTCAACGAGAGTCAGCGCGAACTAGCAGGAACTCGTACTATTTTTCGAAGCTCACCAGTTTTATTACAGGGTAAGCGAAAAAACTGACACATCTTCCTACAATTGGTCGTTGTATAGGAAAACGAGCCGCTTCGTTTTGAATGGAATCGATAATTAGAAAAAAGTAGATCTAGTCCGGATTTTTACTTCACAGAGATAGTACACAAGTTTAATCAGCCTGCTGCGAACATATGGAATGCAATAGAGGATATTATCTTAACTCAGTTGTCGTAAGAAATATGCTGTAAAAAAATTTATCGTCATCTAGAATATTTACTCCATACTGCTATAGTTCATTAAAACAGCCTAAAAGGCAAGAACACTTAAGGCATAGGGTGCGATACTCGATGTGACTGACCTTACCCAATGTACGAACTCTACATACCTCTCTTATTTTTCCAATATACATATATATATGCCGTCACTCATTGCTCAACTGGTAGATCTGGTAGTGGTCTATGGTTACTACTAAAGTTAGCCTTATTTCCCTATGTTTTACTCTAGCATTCTATCGTATGGTTCATGCCAGCAGCGACTGTCGAACGTTATTACATATTTGGAGCTGTGCCGATCGGGACGTTTCGTCACTCGTTGAAAATTTCGTCATTAGACCAAATTCATCAACCCTTAATGCGCTTTTAGTGAAGGCAATTATGCGGATAGTGGCACAGATTCAGCCTTTTTCATAAAGAAAAAAATATGCACTGACATCGAGCGTAAGGGTATGTATTAGGGCAAGCGCAATCGCCCGTACGTGTATATTATACACGGGCGCCTATTGCATAAAAGTGCAGATAGACGCAGTGCCAAGATTATTCGTGATCTGTAGTCGTTTCTGTATATAGCGTCATTATTAGCCGCAGAAACGCTTCGCGTCGTCTCTGCAGGTTTCGGAAGTATTTCGAAATTACAAATTGAAGCTCAGCCCCGGTGGTGGCATACGGGTTTAGAAGCTCTACTACAATATCAATGCTAATCATTGCATCATGAAAAAGCATAATAATAATCGGCAAACCTAAATTTCTAGGTAGAACTATTGACAACTACTACTAGAACGTTTCACCAGTGGCTACTGGTAGTGATTTGGTTCTGCAATGAAACATATTGCACCAGGCGTCAGACGCAAGGTCTGCCCTTCGCAAAATGCAAACCCAAATCGCGCCACGTTTAAATCTAACGTACAATATGGCCGATCTGATCAAACCGTTCTAAGACCATAAACCATCATCTGATAATTAGTCTTGTTTGGACACGAAGATAAAGCTGCAACATTTATATTTCAATCAACACTCACGTAATATCATACGATCATGCTGTCTAACAAATAAGAACATTATTTGTATGTTCTGAGGCGCCCGACAGAAGCTACCTTGTTGAAACATTTCTGTTTATAGGATCTCGCTGTGCTTATGCAAAACAAACATCTCTTCGTTCTGTCGAACGTCACACTAAATATCACTTGTGTAACATTATGCTGTAGAATAAACTTGTCTCTGTTTTATATTGACAGCCTATGAATAGACTTGAGAAATGCCTGCTGTGCCCACATAGTTGCAAACGCCTTTCTCTCAAAAAGGACCGAACGTCATAAGTGACTTATCTGGATAACTGAAAAATGTACCTATTCTATATATTTGTACTATTCAGCAGCCCGAAATCTGTTTGACTGCGATCAGAGGCCCCTCTAACGATCCATTTTTGGCCGAGAAGACGAACATAGTTTGGTCTAAAGACTACTGCAAAACATCGGAAATATGCCTGTGTAACGGATGGGTTGCCTAAAGTAGCAGCAGTAACAAGATTGTCAGTTTGAATTTAGGTAATGGCTTATTTCTAGTAGGACAGGCTCACACAACGTTTTGCATTGCAAGCTGATTGACTATATAATTATATTTTTAGATGTTTTTATAGCGTTTGAAAGTGCTTGGAAATTTTCTCTTTAATACGTTTAATTCTTCTTTACAACTTTTATTAGATATAAATGAAACAATATTGAAGGCGTATCAATGCACATATATAGGCTAAAGCTTTGATAAGCCAGTATCAATAACAGCTAGAATTACATGCTTATCGTGCTCTCGACGACTCCCATTTTTGCTCTCTAACCGTCTCAGGAAGGTTCAATTCACTTATTTTACTATCGGACGCTTCAGAGTGCTAAATCGGGCATCAATGCGAGCTGCTATCAGCGTTAAACTAACCATGATTTAAGGAACAATGATAGTGTTAACCGAGTTCCCGAACTCGCTGCTGTTTAGTCAATATATCGCTAAGTACTCAACTTGAAACACTTTCGGTCACCGCAAAGGTACCTTAAATATCAGACACCAAAAGCTGCCATTTCCGGTTCCGGAATCCGTTTTGAAATTGGCAGTGCAAGATTTGAATTGATTTAAATGTTTTTATTTACCGAGTAGTCGTTGCTTAATTCCAATAAGTTTTCTCCACGCCAGGAGTGTCTGCGTCTAGTTCAGTGGCATTTTTCTCCTATGGTGCTTATAACCAGCCGCCTTACAAATCAACGTGCATCTTGGTCTATTATATCTATACGTAATGGTATGAGACATTGTACATAACCGAACCCTCAGTTCTGTACGAACGCTTTGGAGTTCAAAGCGAACGTTGGGGTGGGGCAGGCGGTAGCGCCGTGAAGTTGGAAGCCAAAGAGTCTCGGGTACGAGTCTGGTTCGGGACATGCAAGTTAATGCAATCTTATACTGGCGAATTTGGTAACAACGAAAATTGCTAGAAAATAAAAAGTTGCCAATATCATCCTCTCCTTTAAAGAAGATACGACTCCTAGCTTATTCCATAGGCTGAGTTATTATTGGGTTAAGATATAATTATTCCCGATTACGAACAAGACCTGTGAAGGAAGGACCGGCCTGCCTGCCTGCCTGCCGGTGTTTTTTGTTTTTGTTTTGACTATCTTATTCAAAGAATAATTTAAAATAGAAATCACAAACTATTATTTGTTACCTCATTATTCCCTATTAGCCCTTCCTCTAAATTCCATACCCTCGCGACCTGCTTACCACCAAAGTTTTAGTTGTTTAACTATAACGTAGCAATGTACCCATTGCGACTTCCAATGGCTTTTTAACTGCATTAAATGCGATTTTTAATTGGTGGATTGATCAAATGATAGGGAAAAACGTTATTATTAAAAAGTGTTCCCCTGTGGATTGGACAAGTCTAGAAGCAAATACATTTAGAAAATAATAAAAAAACAGAAGTTTGATAAGATCTTATAATCGCGTTGGCTCAACTCACTATGAAAAAAAAATGTTCCTTTTAAATGTTCTTGTCGAAATGGACCCAAGATAGTAAAACGTCGCTTTGAAATGTACTCAACGTTTAGCAGAGGGCGGGAACTGCCCCCCGAACTGTGGTAAAGTAGGCTTGATGTTAAAAACGCGTAAAAGTTCTATTAATAGAAAAACATATAGCGAAAATGTTGGCACGACCCGAGGCAAGCCAAGTTTTCCTCTTCTAGTAAGGAACACTGGATCATTTCGAGACTTCGGTGTTTGAGGAAGTTTTATTTACTGAATGCTTCTGGTCTTTTCCTACATTTGACATCGGCCCTATCTAACAGTACGGTGCAACCTGAAAACTAGAAAAAGAGCATTTTTAAATAAATTGAAAATTTGAATTTTATCGTTCTATAATTGTTGTTACCTTTAAAATTGTATATGATAAGTAACATTATTTCCCCAAAGCGTTCCCGTCTCGTTTTTCAAACAATGCAGGCGCAATGAAAATTTTCGCTTGAGCTGTTCTACCTAAATTGCATTTTGCGTATTAGCATACGTCAGACGAGGCACAGCGCCTTCTTGGCAGCAGTCGGTGTACGAAAATATCCTAAGGCATTTCGCGATGTTGGCGCCACTATGCCTACCATGAATATGAGCACAAGTCACAACAGCACCAGCAACAACGTTTTGCCGGAAAAATGCGAAAAGAGCTCCATAATAAAACAGATATTTTCTCTACGTTCTCAGTACGTTGCTTTACGAAAGCTCTGGTTCACGTTGAAACCATACGTTTCAGTTTTTTGGAAGAGTTCATATAACAGCTACGCTAGCCACCTAAAGACGTCCGAAACGAACATTCTCATTATCTGTTTATAACTTAACTTTGCAAAAAACAATCCCGATCATAATATCAGTTTTCGAAGATATCTCTATAAACATAATACACCTTTCAGAAGCTTGCGATAGTAAACTTTTTGCAGAACGGTATATATAACGTTCAGTCCACTCGCTGTAGGTGCGCGTCGTATGTTCGGCGGGAAATCCATTGTTTGTAACGATGATCTGCTATTTTGAAAGTTTGCTTAAGCCATTTTACCGGTCTATCTACTACATAAGTTGGAGTAGTGTGCGACGACGTGTCCTTGTATTATATACTATGATTAGCTCGGCATGTTGACACGCCATGCGATGCTGATGGGTACGAAGATACAGGATCGACAGTTTGGAATGAACAACTCCAATCATGGCAAGCCAAACAACTTGACAGACTTCTTCCGTGAAATGTCAAGAAGTTGGGTATATATTGAAGTTGCACTGAGGTCTGAGGTGTTTTTTGCTCTACTGAATGTGTCATTTTATATTCCTTTGCAGCAACGTACTGCCGTAGTGCTAAAATGCATGTAGAATCGTATGTTTCGGTGTGCATTAACGATGGCAATTCAGCAATACACAGGGACATAAACTTATAGAAGTTAATCGTTATTTTGTACTCGTTTTTTTTCTACAATAAAGTAAACTATGGTATATAGGCGGTGGTGTCTAATCTTGAACCCGCGACCCTTCTGTCTGCACAAAGACAAAACTGCTTAATGCTTGTTTTGATCTCTTCTAACCAGATTACAGTTAACCTGAACAGTAATAATGATAGGATAAACAGCGTTTCTCATAATCCTTCTTCGCGGGTGCTCTTGTTGCCTAATGTTTATATTTATTGTCATACCTACGGCCATTGACAGGTTAGGGTCGCCCTAAATTCGGCATTCCGGGTTTCAGTCGTCGACGCCAACCTTATCGGCGTAGATAGTCTTTTTTCTATGAATAAAGGTAATACTGTTATTTTAGATTCGATATAGTATAGATGGAGAGGTATCAAAATAGTCATTGATCCTCAGCAAGTTGGCTAACGGGTGGGTTTGGGATTTGAAACATGTAGTTTATGTTCTATGTTAACATATCTATTTTAATTGGCATAAGTCGATCTATTACCTCTGAGCAATTTCCTTAGATTTCTACGAATCCCAAAATGCGATGTAGGGAAACATCTCTTAACCATAGCCGAACTTTTGTTGAACTCTTCATTAAGACTTTCTTTTACTAAATAATATCTCTGCTTTTATGTTTCATAGGAGAAAGTGCCATTCATTGACACCAAGCTGATCTACCGGCCCTGACACATCCAGACAACACGAAATATAAAAGCAGGTCATAGGTTCCGTTTTGCCGCCGAAGGTAACGAACTGGTCAGATATGACATAGCTAGATAGCCGTATGTATATATGTTTAGATATTTGTGCAAGTATGTATACGCACGCGTATCTGGCTGAAAACCATGCTAGACTTTAGTCGTCAATGGGACACTAAAACGTCTGTGAATTCATTTTGCAATGAAGATGACGCGCGGCACGCGATCACGTCAGATCGTTCATGGAGGCGCTCAAGTCAGGTACTCTGAGCTCAAAAATCCAAATTAACTGTTGAAATGAATCCTAAATACTGATCATCTTGTTTCAACGTTTCAGACATTAAAGATTAGAAGGTCAATCGTCGTGTGTGGGATTCGTGCTGGCGCTAATTAAATTTTGCTGGTTGGAATAAGCACGCCAAACTAGCTGTGTGTGGCTCGCCTTAGCGGGGCGTGACTCGCGTCGGCAGAACCCAACAGGACCTGAAAAAAAAACACCAGCCACCACTTCTTTGAGTTGTTTCCTTGTTTGTTGCCCCCCGTATAAGGGTTAACAGTAGTGGTAGTAGCAGCAATGGTCTGTCCCAACCACACTCATCGCCACTTTCGTCCCCCTTCTTCCTTTTTTCGTTCTCCTCGCCTTCTTCTTCATTACCCTTCGTTTCATCGACCCCCATTTTTAACACCATAGGCTTTAGCTAACACCTAGAATCCGACAAGCTACCTACAAACCTACCTAGAAAGCTG
This sequence comes from Varroa destructor, assembly GCF_002443255.2. Classification (NCBI taxonomy): domain Eukaryota; kingdom Metazoa; phylum Arthropoda; class Arachnida; order Mesostigmata; family Varroidae; genus Varroa; species Varroa destructor. The sequence continues at coordinate 38,393,709 of NW_019211455.1, read as the reverse complement.
CTGAACCAACCTGAACGTAGCTGTTGCAGGTGGCGCTCGTTTCAACCTCCCAGTGCAGGGTCCCAGTGCGCGCGCACTATGCGTGTGAATTCTCCAGCTGAGAGAGGCAGGACTTTGGCTGTGGGCTAGCTAATATTGGCTCTAACATACTGGCATAGCGTGAGGAACGAGGTCATCAAGAAACGGACAAAGTTGAATTGTTACATGAAGAAACGGCCGACGATTGTTCTAATATTAGTTCTCGCTCTATTATATTTTAGGCCGTTTCGGTAACTGCTAACTATTCAAAGGTACTCGGTAAAATGAATCAAATAACGCTTGAGTTATCTGGTGGCAAAAATTAACCGCTTTACTATTACTAACACTTTTCTAGGTAGCGTCTACTACCTTGCGCTCATCGCAACCCGTCTATGTAATAAATCACAGTCACAGTGGTCTTAGATACTGATTATTATTTATTAGATTATTAATAGGGTGACATCGACGATTGATATTAAACAAGGCTGCATTTTCTGTAGTAAAAAGCTACAATTAAAAAATCCTAGTGTATGTGTATGTAAATTGTGTGATATGCGCGTTACATTAACTAGCGTGTATCTAACGTGAGCATCCCAAACACTTTTTCATATCCTATTTTAAGGCTGAGAGACGTACGTTTAGCTTGCTGTCGTCACACATAACTACTGAAAATATTTAGTATATAACCGAAAATAGCTTAAAGATAAAAGGATTTTTAGAAATTTAAAAAAGGAGCTTTTAGCAGTTGAAGAGTTTTCACTTTATGTTTATTGAAGTAGCCGGAAATATGCAGATTCTTTCAACAGAGGGCGGATTTCACAGTGCAACATGAATGTAACAGGGGCATTTATAGCATGTATATATTTCTTTAAAACTTGTTGTAAGAATCATAGGTCATCGTTGTAGCATTTTAGATATGTACTAATGCTATAGAACTGTAACGTAGTGTTGTAGGAAGGCAGAAGCGATATAAGGTGCCCCTGTTACAAATATGTTGCATCGGTAAATTTGCCCTCGAATGCTGTCTTGATAGATGTGAAATGAAGCCTCTTTAACCTCCATCTCGCACCGTGTCTAATATATATATATATATATGAAATTTGACAACATAACTCTTTCATACCTTTGGCCTTGTGATTTTTTGCTGTAAAGCTGTATATAACATGGTATGTGTCGGACAGTGCCGCAAATAATCCGTGGCCTGATTTACCATACTCGTAAATTGACTGGTGAAATCTATACAGAGCCGTCAATTCAAACTACGTGTGAATGCGGGTTATGCAAACGACTGCTGGAAAAACATTCGGCTGACATTAGTTCCCAATATGTAGGGTAAATCAAGTTCTCCTGGTCGAAGCTGACGTGAAGAAAGGAACTTGTTTTTGGTCACCGTCTCGGGAGCATCGAAATAGAACACTAGAAAGCTTTTAACGCGCTCATTTTAGAAATCTTGCATCTAAATTCTACCCTCAAATATGATCCATATGCTGATGTAGTTTTGGATATGAAAAATGTCTGTCGTAAAGCGAAGCAAAGCTTCTCCGAAACAGTGTAACTCTTCCTTGTAATCAGCAATGCCAAAAAGGAAATAATCTAACTCATAAAGTATGATCTTTGAGAGCTTCTAGATCTTTTACTTTCAATGAAACAGCCATCGAGAACAGTCGACCAATCCATCAGAAGTTCTTGTGGGACCTTAGTTGCCTCAAGTTTTACTTTCGGAACCGCTGTTAACGTCATTGTATTGGATCTTTAGCCCCCGTGCTAGCGTTTTATCTGCTGCCGGTACTAAAAATATAATATACATTTCCATAACATCGATGCGGAATTCGTGACCGCCTCGAACCTGTTTACCTAGGGGGGAGGAAGTGGTAGGTAAAAGATGGGATCGGCAGATTTACTGAGAGATCACTGACGTAGCGGATGGTGCGATGTTCATAGTATAATACGATCTTTGCGTTTGATAGGATCTGAGCCACCTTTCTTTTTTCTGTGATTTATTTTAGCTAACTCAAGATAATTTATGGAGTGTTGAGCCTATCTGTTTTTCGAAACGTGCCGATTTCGATTCAGGTCACTAATATGATTGACAGCCTCATCTCTGCCAAATTAGCCCTGAAGGCTCTATTTATCATTATTATTGTTATTATTATTATTATTATATATGAAAAAATCGACGCGCCTGCTGTGAAAAATAGGCCCGTTATTTTCACTGAAACAGTTATATATTCATTTTATATTTAGGAATATCTATTTTTTTTTATCCTATAGCTTTTAGTTGAAGATACTTTCTGTCGAATGTGAAGCAGTCTGATTTGACAAAAATGATCCAGTAAGAAAACTGTTCTACGATAGCTCTAAATTTAAAGACAAAATTCAAAAGAATTTTATGATCTCTGCTAAGGATGATACGCAACACTCTCGAGTGAACAGAGCCCAACATATTTGAGTAAACGGCTTTTCGCGAGTATTCAAAAATATATTCAGATGCTTGTCGGTAAGAAGCCTCACAAGTAGTTGAAGGAAATTTTCATCCCTCCCCATAACGTTGTGCAGGGTAACAGAGAGGAGTCAAAGAAAGAAGGATCGATGTAGTGTCTGTGAAATAAGTATGCAAGCGTTCTCACTTATCGGAGAATCGGGAAGGCGATGCGAACTCGCATAAGCAGTCAACAGGCCAAAACGGCAGTTCATTGGTAGAGGCTTGTGTGAAACCTTGCGAGCGGTTAGCTGCAGGAACTACTTGAAGAAATCTAGTGAAAAAAAAAAAAAAAAAGATAAACCTACCTGGACCTTTACAAACTCAACAATAAATGACGAAAGTCGTGAAGCAATTCAAATTCAGTTGTACAAAAAGTTCTGGGCGTACAAAGTACACCCGATGTAGCCGTTGCGGGGTTTAACGCTCAGCGATGTCTCGACCCTTTACGGAAGTGTTTCAATGATACATATTTAGAAGACAGGTCAATCTCTAACAATAATGACTGCGGTTGAGTGCTGGAATTCATATCTTGAAATTAAGAGATGCGCCTTTTTCTGGATTATTAATACCAATTTATACAGTTTTGCGATACTAGCACACCTCCTCACACATAACTGATATATCACGAATAGGAAGTGAGCGATGTTTTCGATATAGCCGCGCACAGAGCTGGGTCCGCAGTGATATCGCGTTTGCCTACTAAACTTGGTATCAATTAATGATCTGGTCCGAAGAGGGGCGTGATCGATACTCTGCGTTTCGTGCTAATAGCGAATCGTCTTAAGCAATACTTAATGGCAGATCAAAACATAAAACATTTTTTGAAATCAAAACTTTTCATTGAAAAGACATTCTTTTCGTCGTACCAACATTTGGTGAGCGGGTTTTCGCCGCGTTTCGCTGTGTAAGACAAGCCCCTCTGTGCTTGTCCTAAGCTATTATTGCTTATGTAACCCACTTAAAAACGCTATATTCTAATCCTGAAACGATTTACGTGTTTGTCGGGATTACTGTCGTACAGGTCCATAGTTTATCCATGGTGAATAGTGTTTTACTTTTTTTCGCTTAGAACATTGTGATAAACCTGGGCAATTTTGCTCTATAACGTGCTGGCTACAACAGTTGGCGATTATACCACCTCTAAATAAAAATGATCCACAGCCGAACGTCGACATCGGTATGGTAGATTTTAACCGAAATGGTTATAAAGCGTTAATTGAGCCCCAGCTACTGTGATCAGCGATTCGGGTTTCGCGCTTCCTAATGGAGTTCGGGCTTTGGTCGCTATGCCTGAAAATGTAGACCAACTTTTTGCCCATTAATAGTGGGCTTCAGGTAGGTGGTAAGAAGTATGTTCGTTACTATTTTTCCTATATTTTAAGATGCTTAAGAACATTTGTTGCCGGCCAGGTCAAGGACCATGTCGCACCCTTTTGCAAATGCGCCCTGACCAAGAAAGTATGCATACTGCACGTTCTACCGTGCTTTAATAAGCTCCCTTTTGTTAAACAAAAGCTCAGTCTAAACCAGAAGTTCAATCATGGATTCTATTCATGACATGATGCGAGATTCACACGTATATCTTTACAATAGGAAAGCTTCGCACTGACAGCCTATAAAGGGCTGGGTGAGACACTTAATAATAATAATAAGCGTACATAATACATGTACGCTTTGTGCGGCGTGCGCAGGTACTACACCCGTACGATCACAAACAATGAAAGATGCTTACAACGAGCGTGCAGTATGTTAAAATATAACTTGATCCGGTTTTATATTGCATGCGCTATTCATACGTTGTGTAACCAATGGAATTTAAGTATGAAGATATGTCAATTCTACCATAGCGTATAATGCTCTAAAGAATAGAGCCATCTATCCGGGCTCCCGGTCATTACTATGACCGTTTGGCCTGGATATATTTTATTATAATGTATCATTATTATTAGAGAAATATTATGCATCTAGACTAGTCTCAATTCGACAATTTCTCAACATGCCGTTATCGTTGTTGGTGGTTCGGGAAGCCGATGGTTAGAAAGTAAAGTTTTACATAAAGCTCCGCACAGCTTTGATGCCGGAAAAACCAGCTCTGTCGTCTTTGATCTTAAGAAAGAAAAACAGTTGGCCCGCATCATATAGGACTTGCAAAGTCGCCACAGAAGAACTCATGTCAATCGTTGCTTTTTAAAAAAATCTTATTTGAAACAATATTCTATTGATAACAATTAAGAGGAACTGTACAGAAATAGTGGAAGAAGACTTGAGAATAAACGATTTTTAAATGCAATGAACTCTATGTGCACCGATAGGTTTATTGCCACTTCGCTGGAAATAGGAGTCCTCAAATAGCACCACGATTCTCAAACGGGTGCTCAAAAAAGATGCACTCACTGGGCTCTACGACCGGTCACGAGTCGCTTAGCTCGTAATGACCACCTATGTCGTTGATAACGGTTTCTGCGGGCGGGGCAAACTCATAGCTTTCGTTAGAAGATCTTTAGAACATTATCAAGGTATCTCAAGCTAACCCACAACTATCTTCTTATATGGAGGAGCCTTGGAGTCATTTTTCGGTTTTGTTTATACGATTTACAGGAGGGCCTTTGCCGGACGTTTTTCAACAGACCTATAAGGCTACGGAATAATTGTTTTAGCAACTCCTGTTGCTACTGATCTTTTTCTCATAAATCCTGTGCGTTCCCATCATCTGCCAACACTAAACTTTGAACTAGCGGTGACCAGCATGCTGCTTGGTGCTCACGATTACTACAGGACGCTACTAAAGATACGTATACGCCACCTAGGTCAAAAACATTGGTTGGAAAAATTCGTAAAGATGTGGGGAACATCCACATGGACCTATGTGAGGACCCAGCACTACGGCGCACCCGATAAATGATTTGCCAAATTAACACGTTTTGTTTGATTTCAAAACGCTAGAGGTCACTATGTGTGCGACTAACGTCCGTTCTTTTGGTGTAGCTTTGCAAGTTTATGAACAGGCCCCCTATCATTCGACCTCCTTATTCACGAAGTATTCTCCTCGAGTCGTAATGCTACTTAAGCTAAGACAGTGTTCAGTCTGAAAAAGGGCATCGCAGTAGTGAACCTCTGCCAAATGACATTGAGTGGTATTTCCTTGCTGAGGCAAGCGGTATTTCTTCTCTTTCATTATATCTTCTTTGAAAATCCAATGCGCAGTGGCAAAATTGCAAAGGCATTTCTTTGAAGTTTTGACTAAAACCCTCTTCTTCACATTAAAGGACCAAGGTAAGTTAATATGTACAAAGAGGATAAGCATACAATTCGGCAAATGGGAAGGAAATAGCTTTCCAGTTGAGTTGAAGGCGTGATGGGCCATAGCCAACAACATATATAAAAATGCGCAACAACGCGATACATATATATATTCGTGTGGTCTCTAAGTTGTAACATCTATAAACTTAAAAAGGTTAAAAGTTCACAGCAAGTGCTCAGCCTGCGCTAGCATTTCTGTGTTAGACTCCTGAGCGAGTGCACCAAGGCTAGCGGCTTGCATGGCATTTATCACACACAATTCACCCCTGCCAAGTTCGCCCTTCGCAAGGTTCATGGAAGCGCCCGTCCGTACCTAGTTTGTGGTGGAAGCCGTGAGTGGCGAAACATGCGACTACGTGACAGTTTGTCCACTCCGGTTCTTTGTAGCCAGTGTCTCTCATGCTGAAAAATTCACTGTCTATTTTGGCGAACTTCTGCTTCCACTTGCTAAGACGCTAGGAGAAAGGCTCGCTTGCTGGCAGTTTAAACGTTATCTTAGATTCTCGACGAGCAAGGGGATGTCAGCGAGAAGGTAAACTACCCGGCTTCTTGCCGTAGGATGAAGATCCAAGGCAGGCTTCAAGAAAGTCTTTACTCGGTTGAGTAGTTCAAGATTCGCTACTCCAAATTATATTTGCTTCGTAAGCCGCGTAACCAGCGCCACTTGGAATGGAATAGGCGGAGCGCTATTATGAGGGAAAGGCGACTCGGGGTCCTGGTCGTATCTGATGCGGTCAACACTTTTCTGCATCTCTTTGTGATGTACGAGGCGAAGCTGCACCCGTCCATGTGGTTAGAAGTTTGTCTTTCGAATTGTTATTATTATTTTATCTTTTGATAAAAAGATAGCCATTTAAACACTGTACAAATCTAGGGAAGACGTTTCCATTCGACCAACACGAAGATGTTTTCTACTGCGCTTGGTAAAGTTTTGTATTTAAAACCTTGCTGGCCGCAATTATACGGTCGAGTAAATTACACAAACGGCAATATAGAGGTATGTGCATACATTGTGTTAGTTGGATTATACCGTATTTCGTTTTACGCCAGTGACCGCCCACGCCTTGAAGAACAAGCTTTTCCAGCGCAAGTTTCAGCCGGGGTTCTTAATGTTCTAACTCTGAGGCCATTAGCATATAACGACCATGTGCAGCCGCGTACGCTGAATGTCAGAAAGCGAAGACAAAGAAGAACAATCATCACCATCACTAACTGAGTGCTACAACGAAACGCATTGAGAACGCATTGAACGGAAATGGGTGGGTACCCAGCACATGCCGACAAAATAAGACGCGCATGCACATACACGCGGACTGCATTCGTTTGAGCAAACCCGTTATAGTTCACAGTGGCTTTTTAACATCCCTCGTTGATTATGGAGCTATCGAATTATCCTGGATGTCACTGAACTATCACATTGAATTACAAAGGCCAGTAGTGTTCGTAGTTATGTTGGCATACAATAATAGTCTAATTTATTTATTTAATTTTTTATTATTAAATTTTACTTTATTTAATCTTCCATAGCGCTAAGTTTCCGAAAAATATACGCACAGACAATATGCTTCTAATTATACTTACTTAGTTTATTAGTCAAAGTTTTGTGTTAAAATAAGGACGCTTCGGGATTGTACCTGTGGTGTGCCTTATCAAAAATGTAAGCATATAAGGTCTTTTAGTTTATTCCAAAAGGCCTGTTAAGCAGTGTATATGTGGTGCCCTTCTTTCTATTTTAGATGTATCCATTAGGGATAACGACACGTGGCCACAACTAATGAAAGGAAACTCTTTAGTTGCTCACCTTACAGATCACCGCAAGTAGCATTCAACCTAACGACATATGCGGCCTTTTAAAGCCTTACTGGGGTATTAGGCCACATTACGTGGAAGACTCAATCTCCTTCGCATGTGGCTTGAAATGAAGCGAACAAATCAATATCCTGTGTTTTATTTTATGTCCATAAAAGCAGATAGCAATTTCAAGCGATGCACATGTAACATTAATTAGATTCAGAGCACTCGTTGGTGTACCTATAGTTTGTGATAAGGACAAGTAGGTGACTTGATCAGTTTGAGATTCGCTGCTCTCAAGACAGACTTGGTCATTGATTTATCTGTGTGGGCTTTCGACAACTGGTTGAACTTTAACAGTTATAGCCGACCATAGTCCATCTTCTAGAGTAATGCACGCGCATTGCGTAGATCTCGTGCACATATGCGTATGTAGATGTTTAAGCGTCTTTGTTTTACGTCTGTACAGTAAATGTTCGGTTAATACATTAGGGATGTTTACAATGTATCGACAGTCAATGATTTCCCGGAAGTTTATAGTATATGGGCATATATATAAATATGGGAAGTATATGGGTAAGGATTAAAGAGTCCTAAGTACATGTGTAGTAAATGCTAGTTATTTATACATAAGCAGCATAGTGTCGTGTATCTTTGAACGAAGGAGAGGGTAGTATGTGTGCTATTGACAACTCTGATTCGAGACGCGTCAACTTATGTAAGTTGCGATGTCTTATATTAGTTAGACGTATTAAGAGTTTGCATTCATTTTCGTAGTTAGTATGTCCGTAGACAGATAATATAGGCTTTCTGTTGGCATATGATCGTGAAACGTTGTTTACGTCACATAGAAGGAAAAATATTTCTCAAAAGGGTTTAGCTACCAGGCGTCATCCGTTCTTTATACAAACATTTTTTGTTCAACATTTGTTTGTGTAGGAGCAAAAACGCTGTGTAGTCCCACACAATTTACACTTTCTTAAGTGTTCCCATATTAAATCCAATCTATGCCAAACACATTTTTCAACAGTCTGAAAGAGCTAACTGAGGTTCGCATAAGGAAGATCCGAAGAATTTAGTAGAATAAGTAAATCGTATCGTATTATAAGCGTGAAGAGCACATTATATTATATCAACATTGATCAATTACATAACCTGTGCGCATGATTAGGATCTCCAGGATATCAAAATGTCCGTAGCCAGAGAAAAGGTCTGCTAGAAATTTTTTGCTTTGTAAACAATACGACATCATTTTAGGCTACACGAAAATTACAAAAAAATTCTGTTGTTGGCCTTAATTTCTGTTGAGTCCTTTTCGCTGAACTGATCTAGTATCAACCTAGTAATCTCTTTAACTTTTGAATACCGTTCGAGGCTAAATAATTAGGCCCACATTTACAACCGAGCAAAAGTGATCTAGTTCGCTAAAGCCGATCTTTAAAGGAAAGCATAGTATTGATTAAACAGTATCCCAGAAACATTTACCAGCTTCTCCCCTGCATAAAAATGACCGCAGCGTCTCGCTCTGAGCCATCAGTTATATCGGTAGTGAATGAAGGGTGGGCGGACAGGCAGGCAGACGTGTTGAACAACCGTTGCATAGGCGTCGTCTACATGTATGGGCGCGACCTTGGGGCGAGGGATTACTTCCGTATCCGCCGACAAAAGGGCACTCCACTTAAGGCCCGGGCATGGCCCGCCTAATCGGATGTCGTCATATCAACATCGTTCTATGAATAACCTTTCCTCCATCGAAACGGCACATTCCCTGGCTTTTTCAGACCTGATACAGTTTGCAACTATTCCTTACAAATAGAATTAACAATATGAGAGAGCCGCACTGAACATTGTCGTCCACAGTTGTTTTCCTATAAAATCTAAGAATAACGGTGACCGTTCGTTCAAACGACATCCAACTCAAATCCAAACATTAAATGATACAATGCCTTCTGCAGATTAGGTATGTGTAGCTTTGCATGGAAGCTAGACCATTTAGCTACGCTCAGACACTTAGCCACTTAGTTTATGTCTACTTTCCTTTCAAGTGAATCGAACTTATGCAAATGTTTAAGTTTCGCCGCCTTTCTACCTGTACACAAGTCAATAAGTAAATCTTAGATATTCTGCATCCGTCTGCAATGTCTGTCCCAGGCTTTTGTGGTTCATAATAGGAAAAGCGCTTATCTACGTTTCTCTTTAGGAATACGGTTTCTACCCACCGGGCCCTAGCCGTTTCGTAAAGGGTAGTCTGCTCTGAAGCGCTCGTTGCTTTCACTTACTTGCCTTATTACTATTATTTCATTAGCTTTAGTGGCTCACTTTAATGCGAACGCGGTCCGCTGCTGGCTATACTGTTACTATAAAATGATCATGCTCAACATATATAATCTAAAACTATGTTTAAAGGAAGAGTCGGTTAAAGGTACGTTCTTAAAAGCTGTTTCTTGGCGCCAACAGCCTTAGTCAAGATTTTTGACAGTTTCATCTACTTTGCTAGTTCCTTTAAGGAGCTTAATGCCTACAGCAAGCTTCATTGAAGTTTAATGAGGTAACGTATACGTGACCGAAAGTGTACAATATAAAGATAATCTACCTCTTTAGGGTATTTCTCTAGTAATAAGTAAGCTTATAGAATTCGACGCACCACACGCTAATAAGCTAATGCTAATAGATAGCTACGGCGAAATAAAGCGTGAAGCATGTAATATGTGTCCACAGCTAACGGGACTGCCGGTGGCTATTATTACCGTGTCGGTATTAGAGCTTTATGAAACGGACTCAGATTCTGCTAAATGGAGCAGAACCCGACGAGTGCTGCCAGAGCATGCAAGCTAGACCTACCTACATAGTAGTACAAAGGAACTCGGCTAACTATATTTCTGCTCTTATATATACATGCAGTTATTGATCATTGGACGTAGAAATTTCATATAGTGTAAAGTTAAATCGAAGATCGCCTTGTACCGGGACTGAATATTTGCATGCAGCTTTTTATGCGAACGCTTTTTCTCCATGCCTTTCTCCACTGTCGCCAGGGAAGAATTTCTGAACCGTTGTGGAATATAGAGCACTTACTGGAAGTAGTATTTGTTCCCCGAATCTTTAGCTGCGGTCACTGCATTAACTCAATCGAGTGCGCTTGCGCACTCCTTCCGTCACGCCCGGGTCCTGGGCTCACATTTGAGTTGTGAAACGCTCATGATGTTCTGTCCGGTCCTGACCTGCCCTTCAATCGGATCAAAGTTGGATGAACTTTCAGGTTATGGCAAGACACCTGCACCATTAGCGGTCAACATTTCAGAGGCATGTTTTGCCACACGATATGGTAACTCGCTATCCGAAAATTATTTTCGTACCTGCGGCAGCAGTTTTTCTTGCACAATCGTTATGTTGCTTGGACGTTTGACCTGCTAGATTACATGGGATTCGTGGGATCTTTCGCCGGAACGCATATGTTGAGTGTTTGAAGCCTAAAATCGCCTGTTTTAGTTCATCTAAGAAACAGGCTTTTCACAGTGTTCAACTGGGGATTGTTCACCCCATTTTAGAAAATTTAGTGGAGTCTTTTCGCGCTTCTACAACAGCTAAAACCGCTTATTTTGATATGACATTCGTGGGTCTTTATGGGCAATGCGGCTGCGTGCCTTACAACCCTCTGACATAGTTGAAAACCCTGTAAACACACACTACCCTTATCTTATCTAATGGATTACACTTAATAATTTTTTCCTTAGTGGGTGAGGTGCGAGATAAAGGCAGCGTTATGCGCGACTATGCTACAAGGCGAAAATGGCTCTGGCTCATACCAGAATGATCATCCCTCATGAATGTGGCGCTTGCCGTTAACGAAAGCTACGCCCTTCTCTCTGCTCCATGTCTCATTGGCGCCAGATGTGTGTAAGATACCAAAGGTGTGCGTATATTTTATGTAGAAAATATATACGTACGGTTGATACAGACTTTACATTGGATCAGGTTAATGAAGATGAATTAATTATTAAGACGAGGTTAAAAGTTTACCCATACCGTTTACTCATTATTTTGAAACTTTTGAGAACGCTCATGACATTGAGCATGACGGTTTTAGATCAGCGCAATTAGTACGCAAAGCCTTGCGCTGTACAATAAGAATGAGGAGTGAAACACAGACACACCATATGTCAATGTAAATTACATAAGCGGGCGACCATAATATTGCAAGATCGCGCAGGTATCGTTCATCACTATTCTAATTTGCGCTAACAGTTTCTGTTTAAAGAACGATATCTGTCAAGGCATACTTCTTCTCTAACGGACAGAAAGCTCGTATAGCGCGCCTCTGACTAGTAACCAACCTGACCCGATAAAATGAACCTGAGAAATTTGTTTTTTCCTTTGTACAACGAAATTACACGAGGCAACGGCCAAAAGTACGGTTCCAAGAGGGACATTGGTAGATCCGACATTAAGCGGACCGTTTTTCGCCGGCTTCCACAAAAAAAGCAGGACGCAAGTATCGAAAGTCGTCGCTTTTCAACCGCCTCCACAAATTATTCAAGAAAATGGTTACTGGCGGCGCCATCTTTTTGCAAATATGATTGCGGAACTATCACTATTTTACTTTGGTATTTTGTTAGTTTTTCAATAGAAACACCACAGTTTATGCTCGAACAAAGTGTCTTTAGGACACAGAACGCTGGTAGCGATTATAGTAATTCCAACAGTCGATAAAGGTTGACTATTAATCACGGCCTCGATATCGAAAGAAACAAACATACTTTCTTCAAGGAAAAACAACTTCATTGACTGAATAACCTGTGCATAAAATTCGGCCATTCATGAGTTTCTTTTCTGCTATAAACCTTCTCGTCGTCGCAAACTTGGCCAACTCAGTGTGGACTTCCTTGTCTCTAATATACAGAAAAATTAATTACAGTTTTCTAGTAGTCAGTTTAAATAGTTGCGCATCATCAAAGATGACTTTGATTGCTTCCAAAAACCCACTCTAAAAGCAAATAGGACTTCAAACGCAGCTTTGTATGGCACCAGTCCCGGCCGACTCAGATGTTCGTGTTACTGAACGAGGGAACGGAAGGACATAGCTCGGTCTTTGATCCGTTCTCCTCCTCTTGCCTGGCTCAGCGAAACGCTCGACGCTACTATACATAAAAGATGGCGTCTCTACGATTCGAAACGCTAGTAGTCGAGAAATTTGTTCAACAACCGGTTTGGCTTTGAACTTGAGACATAAAGTCTGACAAAAGCTTTCGAATTGTCCTTTCGAAGCTTCAACACCGAATACCGCTCCCTGATAAAAAAACTCAATGTAGTAGATACGCCGCCGTGCAAGCTTTTCTCTAAGTAGATCCAACGGACACACGCATCGTCGCATTACCTATATAATTGAATTATCCGTTATGAAAAGCTGTTTGCATCGATTAACCTGTCTCGGGCGTTGCTAACGCGTATTGTGGGAAGTTCGTTAGAAGACCATCGGGTGTTCAAACCCAGCCGGGCCTACCAAATGCATCGAAGCGGGTTTGCCTGACCCGACGGGCCTAACCCGACGGGCCTAACAGTGAGAGGATTCTAGCTGCGCCTTATTCAAGCATTGTACCCCTACTGTCGGGTCTTTACCCGATGCCGCATATCAGACGAAGCTCAAATCTCGACTACTCTGTTGACTACGGAAGTTTTACAACGGAAAGGTAGGTCTCAAGTGTAAACAAGCGCTGTGAACTCATGACAACAATACGCCGTTCTATGAACATCCAACCTGGATTCTCTCGTAATTTTTCTTGTCGTGCATACGGCAAGGACGGTACCTAGAAGTCTTAAAGGGTAAATGACGAACTAGTCTTTACGTGGACACGTGCAAACCTTTGAAAATAAGACCGATGAGACGTCTTGAACAATTCACGCAAGAGACAATATAGTTCACGTGAAAGCACAGTATACATACCATCTGCAGCTGGGCTTAACAGAACCAGAATGGGTTATAAACTTATTAAAACAGTCTAGGCAGACACCAAACAAAAGAGTATTCAGATCGCTACGGTACTACTATAGTTGTGGAAATAGTTGTATGAATTTTAGCAGGCAGGCAGGCACATGTTACTTGGGTTTGTGCGAGAGAGGTATTCTGCTGATAAGCTTTTAACAAAAAGAAAGCTCTGCTAAAGTCTGACTACAAGGACACTTATTTGATCATATACTTGGTTCCATTTTGGTACCTAGTAGTCTAAAACTAGTATCATTATAAGAAATCGTTACATCCGAAGATATTGCTATCTGTTAAATAGCTCTCCTAACCCCGATGAATTAGCAGGCCATGTTTCCAACATGGAGCAACGTCCATTGAATATTTTGTTCATTAGAGCAGACCGTTGTTTTGTCTGGCCATAGTTATCCGCCCCGCAGATGATATCATCCATATATGCGTAATCAGTTGTCTCACAAATGAATTCGGCCGCCTCTGGAAAAATCTCAATCTCCAAATCGAATTTTAAACCTCTTCCTTAAGCCGAAATTTTCCCAGAATTTTGAAACTGGCACTAGAATTCTTAGGAATGTTTAATGGGTGAAGGTAATAGGCAAAGTACGATGAGCCGAGCTGACGAGAATAAAGTTTTTCTGTTTTTTTTTCCATATTAAAAACGATTGCGATTATATAGCTTTGAAAAGGATATTTTCATCAAGCAAAGAAGTAACCTATGTAACTCCTCTGTGCAAAACGTTATTTAAAACAAATTCACTCTCATGTTTCGCTTTGCCACCCTTTACGATGGACAAACATGAATTGAAAAAGGTACTCGACAATTACCTAACGAGGTAAATGATCTACTCCTCCTAGAATAGCTACTTCAACAAAGCCCTCTCTTATTTCTCCCCCCCTTTCTGTCTCTGTATATATATAATCTTCCTTACCATATAAAAATGCCGCTTCGTTGCTGTTTGTCATTGATACGGAATAGCAGCATGAAACCTGTCTCCTTTATAATTGAATCTTGACTAAATCGTCATTTTCGATATGGGTTCTTGTGTTAACTAGAACTTACTTGTCGAGTGTGCTTGAATGTAAAAGTTGTGCCCGTTTACTCGGCGGACACTGTCTCCGAACATAGAATGGGTTATGCACCTCACCGCTCATAGATCTGAACAACAAACAGCCAGGTTTTGTGCTCCGTGTATAGAATAATTTTCTTATTATTATTACTATATATATATATATACTCCAAGAAATTTTTTTGTACGCGCCGGAAGTGTAGTTCTCGAAGGTCATGCTTATTTAACATAACCATCATCTATTGTGATTACAACCTTTGGGACATAGTACCACTAACTGGTAACTTTCGAAATCATCCTCCTATATTCTGCAAATAACTTTTAAAGAAACCGTGCATAAAGCGGTATTGGTAGATCTAACTAGTTAAAGTGCTGCTTAAAGGCGCCTAATATGAAATATTCAGAATTAAATTTCGGGCCGATAGCGAGCTAAAACCCACAGAAATGCAAGAGCCTAAAGCAGCCCGAAAAAGCTGAAAAATGGGAATAAGCGCAAGGAGTTTTGAAATAACTAGTTATAACTTATCTGGACGATGCCAATTCTCCTCTCTACCATTAATTTCCGTATCGAAAACCTAGATGTACTACAAATGCCTTTTTGAGCCTTTTTAATGAAATTTCAAATTTTTTTAGTCAAAACTCTATTGAGGATCTTTCAGTTTTCATAATGAGAATTTTCCTTAGTTTTCAGAAAGCGCATAGGAATTGATAATAATTCCAGCGAGGAACGACTGGACAGAAACTTGTCCTTCGTTCAAGTTCCAATTTTCCGCCTTGCTAAGTTTGTTGTTTTGTTCTACAAAGAAGTTGTCTTTTTCTGATGCCAGGAATAACGGAACGACGCGTGTTCGATAGCGCGTCAACTTCAACATACAACCCTGTATGTACTGAATCTGAACGAAGTTTATCTTCCTTTTCTTGGTGCTGCTATTTTCGAACAATTTTTAGTATAATAAGACTGCTTTTGCAGTCAGTTTTGCAACAGTTACCTTGTATGTAGATTTGAGCGTTAGATGAAAAGTGATCCCTTTGTATATTCCCGTTGTAAAATTTTTTCACTCCATAGTATAGTATTGTATCAGTAATAACCTATTTCATATTGTGCAGTGTATTGCAATAAATGTAGCAGCAACGAACGCTACTCCGGATAGATCTTAGTAATAGATTTAAATCACTGCGCACCTGTAAAGTTCGAGAAGAGATCAGCAGACGTGACTCCATTCAATGACGTATAGAAGAGAAGTTGTTCCCGTGACCTCTGTTAGGACACATCAAATTTCACCGTGGGTACATTTACTTTTGAAGGGATTGAATATAGTTTTTTTGCTTCGTACCGTAAATTTCTGAGGCTTCCATAATTTCAAAAGGTCCAGACTTCTAAGAAGAACTAAGTCCACCAATGAAGGTATGTATTTACGCTCTGTTTGAATGTGGCGAGCGGTGTGTCGTAGCGGGCATACGTTCATACGTCAGCCCTGGAACTAAATAAAACCTAGTTGTTGTCCCAAAACAACAGTAAACCTATTATGGCAGAAAGCAGCGCACAATTTGAGCAACAACCGCCTATTATCCAGTCTCCTCGCGTCGGTGACATTAAACATTTCCTTTTGTGCTTGAAAAATACAATACGCGATTGCCACTTTTAACTCAATTCTAAAAAAAAAATTAGATAACAGCTCCTTAAGCCAGACTGGCAGATCCTCAATGGGGTTTAGATATGAAGGGCTCAATAATTCATCAAAAGGTGCCAAAAGGCCGTTCTTAAGCTGACCTGCACTTTTGATACAGAACTTAAAAGTCGTTTTCAAAAGCACGGTATCAGTTAAGCACTTGGTGCCTTCGCTTTCTTGGGACTGTTAACCCGCTATGGGTCCAAAATGGAATTTTCTCTATATGGCGTATCTAAGCGACTCTTTAGCGAGTTTTCACCTCCCACTATCATTTTATGTACAGTTACTATTCAAAATTATAGATCAATTAAAAAGAAGTATTTAAAAAATTACTAGCCAGTGGTTTAGGTCCCGAATAGAAGAAGCAATTGCAGTGAATATTAGTTAAATTCAATAATAGGCATATGAGAAAAAGAGGTATTAAAATACCTATTTTTGTTTAAGTCCAGTCTTAGAAAAATCTTATCAGCGAAATTATCGATTTAAACGGAACAGTCTCTATGTGGAACTGTACTACGTTTTTAATATTGTTATCATGACGATGTGGTTTTTAACTGGAAATTAACGTTTTTGTAGGAATGTGGTTAACTATAAGAGATACTGTTTTTGAAAATAGAAGAAAATTATCTAACTGTTTCTATG
The DNA here is from genome assembly GCF_002443255.2 of Varroa destructor. NCBI lineage: Eukaryota > Metazoa > Arthropoda > Arachnida > Mesostigmata > Varroidae > Varroa > Varroa destructor. The sequence goes on along the minus strand of NW_019211455.1, from coordinate 38,376,762 downwards.
TTAACATCTGGCGCTGTCTTAATTACAACTCCCTCATTCGTCGAAGTCCTGATCTTGGCCTTTCATATAATACCGCCGGCTTTATTGCAGGTGTATTACCATTTTTCTAGTCATTATCAGGCCGAATTGTAATGATAAAGCTCAAATTTGATCTTGCTTTTTCCAACATTGTTTTTCTTTCTGGTGTTTCTTAAACTTCGGGAACAAAGAGGTCACGAGGGGTGGTGAACACAGGTTTTTAAGCACCACAGAGATGAAATCCTTCTGTAAAAAGTTTGATCCTTACTCGACGTATAAGCTGATTCATTATTGTGGTGAAAAACCCACGATCTGTTCTCCAAAAATTATTTTTATTATGACGAACATCATTACGTAATCTTTTTCAAATAACTTGATAAAAATCTTTAGTGACAACGGTACCACTCGGTTGAGTTAATAATACACACTTCCTCAATAGAGGTCGTAAAAACTGTTAAAAAGCTTCGTCTGTAACCTAAATTTCGCAGCATCCTTCGATTTGGGTTTTCCTGTACAGCGGTATTCAAAACATTGTGTCTCCATGTCATCGCATAAGTGCTTATCCCGTTCGCTGTAAGGACGCGCGACAGCAAAGTTGACTATCTCCAAGTGTGCTGCAATTCTCTTATGTCAGTTGTCAACGGGTCTGCAGGAAATTTAAGCCTTTCAGCGATTCTTATAGTGAACCTCGGCTTCTCTAAGCGTTCCTTTGTGAGTTCCCTAAGGCTGCTGATTCGGCAAAGCTTCAGTAAGCGTTATTTTGTCATTTCCACGTTTTCGCCTGTAATTACTATTGTAGTCTCCCAGAACAAAGATCGTCTTGAGGACGGCAATGAAAATTGTCTATTGCGAATGCTATCGCGAGGAATTCCGTTCCCAAAGGCCTCCTGCAACGTCGGCACCACGCACGAACACCTGAGTTGATGATACAGGAGACAATGCATGCTCCCTAGTTCTTCGGTTTAATTTTCTAGGTTACACGAAAAATGGCCAAAGGTCACTTATCTCAAAAACTTTGCAAAAAAAATAAGCTTGTATGATTTAGAATTTAGCCTGCGAGCATTAGCGAGGCAGGCGATGAGGCGCCACAAGCTCAGCCACGGGTTGGGTTTGAACCAGCCAAGGCCATTCGGTTTTATACTTTTAACTCGGTAGTAAACATTTGGATTTAACAGTACGTGAAGGGTAGCCTATGGGATGCTACATTGATCAAGTAGTGTATGTCATTTTTCAACGATACGCCGCAATATTTCAATTCAGTCACGTTAACGGACGGTATATGTTTGTCTCAATATGCTAAATCATATTCAATAAAGCTTTGAAAACATGCTAGATGTCTCAGTCTCGAGAGAAGTTCGATAGTTTATCATACTCTATCGCCGGCGACGCTGTTCTGGCCAAATCAAAGAACTTGTCCGAGATTCGAAACATTCATTTCGGACCATAAAAGATGCTAGGTCATGTGGTGATATCTGCATCCTCTTCATTTTAGGACAAAGATAAATTGAAAAACCTCGTCATTCCACAAAATAAGCTTTTTTTAACATGCAACGATTAGTAAAAAATACTATACTTTAAGTATAGTGTTTGTAGTGCTACTAGGAAAAAATTTCAAAAAACATGGAAAAAGTTAATTTTTAATTAGTTGTTTCAATAGAACGTCATACTTGATGTATTGTTTAAGATTATTAAATTTTTAGACCCATCATTGACGAATCTGCTCTGTCACATTGATCGTTCCATCAAAAAAGCAGTGGTAATCGAGAATAGTAACGCAGCCTGTTCTGTTTCTTGCCGGGCGTAACGTATCTGCTATATGATTTATGCCAAACAGAAGCAATGGGGCGATGAATGAGTGGATGATCTTCTCGAGCTTCATACGGTGGTGGCGGTAACCCAGTTAGGCTTATCTTATTCTTCTCTGGCCATAGCGTTTCTTCACTCTCTCCACGAGCCCTCGGAGCCCACATCGTTCATTAGATATTGAGATATGACGGGTATCAGAACGCATCTCTCATTTAGCGTTTCAGCCAGCCGCATGCACACACACATACACACACCCATTAACACACACACACACACACACACACACACACACACACACAGATACTCACATCAACATACGACTGAAGGCTAAATGGCAGCAAGAATATTTCATAATTTATCATTACGAACCTGGGCTTTGCTATGACGCCCTTCAGGATGATCCCACCGTGCTTCTAACTATGGCTTCCCGACTGCCCGTTTACGGTAGTAAGCGGTAGTACTCGTTTGCAGCAGGACTTTTGGCGAGGAAGGACCCTCGAGGAAGTTCAGAGCAGATAACGATACCGCCGCATATAATAATAACACACCTGGACAGAGCAGAATGAATGAGCAAGGGCATCTACCCATCCACGTGAGGAGCTCACCGAGGCAGTACAAGAGTGCTTGGTGTTCAGTACCCTATAAATGAGATGTAAGTAAGTAATATACTTCATCCGTCCTTCCATATGATCAGCCGATCGCCTGTTCGTCCGTCCGTCTATTCGCTCTGGTTTATCGAAACGTCTACCGCCTCGAATTTCATCAACGGTACTTCGTATTCGTGTTACAACTGCTACTACTAGTTAGTGAATAGACAAGGCCTACGATCATGCCACAGGTCGACTGCCGTTACATCGTTTTCTTGACCTTCGCTTTTCGTACTCTACCTTTTTCCGTTTTTTGCCACAGACCAGTAGGGAGACGCAAACCCGCAAGTGACGGTAATGATTACCGTAAGACAAAGATTATGAAAGACCAGATTGCCTTCTATTGCTAAACTGCAAATGCCGTATCGTATCGCCACTGTACTAATCTAAAAAATAAAAGGAATGTTTAATGCAGAAATGAATGCAATAGTATAACCACTATTTCCACTTGAAATAAATTTGTTTGTCGTACCCAATAAGTGATCGTTGCCATAATATAATGGCTGTAAATAAGTTTTCAATATATTGGTGATTTTATTCAACTAGACGTTAGAGCAACTATTTCTATTAAGTATAGTATTACCCCCCGTATACTAGCATAACCTACATAACAGTTGCGGTGTTGCCTTGTTGTGTATCCATGGGCAACAATTGTAACAGAGGACCCCTCCAGCCTTTGGATCTTTTTGAAGAGAGACCACAATAAACGCAGTAACGAGGTATTCGCAAGACTGCAGTTTTACTCATTTTGTTCCGATAATGGGAAAAATGGCGTGGTAATGCGATGTATCTGTCTAAAGTTTCAACAATGGTGGTCGACGTCCTAAGCCAACGTCTGTTCTCATTTGATAGAATATGAGACTGCCTGATTTACGCCTATGGTCCCTACACAGCCCAGATGCTTCCCGCACGCAACGGATCTGCTCACATCTAAGGACTCCCATTTCTATTATTTGTGATTTTGGCAAATATATCAATGATATGCTTTATTAGAACATCATGGTGTGTGTTGGCCTGTAGAAAGAAGCCATGCTCAAGATAAAAAAAAATCACTGCAGCAGTAGCAACGACTATACCCATGCTACTACGCTTGTCTTCAACATTCACTATTTTTGAAAAACAATGTGTGTGCTTAATTTTTACCAATTTTTAAAACCCATAGGCGAATTTCGGCAAAGTCCCAACTTTAGATCGTAGAGTCATCAATTGTTTTAATAAATAGTGTCTAACTCACTAACTCAGACAGCTTAGTTTTTGGCCCGGAACGCTAAAAGTTTCGAATAGAGTAGGGCTTAGGCCATAAATGAACAAGGGACTTATAATAATTGACCATATATTATGCGTAAGTGCTCATAACCTTAGAAAGACGCTTAATTGGTCGTCTCAGTTTTTCTGTTTCTTGACACCACGGATGTCTTCTAGGTTTGCTGGTAGTTTATCATTCTCACATAGTTAGAGAAAAGGGTCAAAAACCTTGAAAATTTTCTTTCCCTGTAATAAGATTAACAGATTGTAAGTTACTGATAATTGAATAATCTCTAACCCGTTCGGCTGTTACGCGTATACATTCATCATACTGCAGGTTCTCAGCATGGTGGTAGGTAGGGCAGGCTCGTTAAGGTTGACATGTTTTGACTGACCTCCAATCTAATCTAGCACACCATTAGCATTGGTAAGGCTGATGGCTCTGTTTCTTTCAATAGTTCCACAAAGGGCAATATGGCGCCGGCACGACAGGGGCAAAATTCGCTTGGGACAAATGAAGCCTTCGGAGTTGATATTGCCAAGATGGGTTTTAGGATTCATTGTAAAGTAGACGGGTCTCACGTGTTTTTGATTGAAAATAATCGCGCGGTATTTACAAATACCGCAGTATGATGACTACGTGGTTGCGGTTATGGTAACTTATTCATAACAAATGTCTAGCTTGCCGATCGTAGCTAGCTCTTGGCTCTTTTAAAGGAGTTCCGATATCGAACTGATATCCTGGATATTTTCCCGATGATCATAAAAGCTGCAACAGAATGATCAAAAATGCACTCTGCGGGAAATTATATATTAACGGTTCTTATAAGCGTACTATGTACATATGAATAGGTGGGGGCATTCTACATGCGTCGTTGGCATGGTTTATCAAACAGTTCTTGTTAATGACAAATCCATGTCGGTTCCGCAATGCAGTACTTTTAGGTGCGGCTCAACACGAAAAGCTAAGCTTGTACAGAGAGGTGAGGTAGAGCGGTGAAGGATAAAAGAAGCGGTCCCATTAAGATCCCTTGGTGGATCTTTTCCCTTTTGCTTCAAAAGCAGTAACGACGATTGGGCAGATAAGGGAATGGAAGCACACGAACGTTTGTTTTTGTAATCACGATTACTCTTGAGTAACTCTGCAAGAGCTCGGCTGCTTGTCGCCAGTGCACAAATCCTGTTGGTAATCTAAATCTGAGGTCCCAAAGGTGTCGACTTCCCTACCGAAGCTACTTGTTCTCAGACGAATAGTATCTAAGAACGCATACTCCATTCCATGCGAGAACATGCAAAACATGTCCTTTAAGGGAAGCCATAATATTAAAATTGTAACACATGTTCTCACTGTCTATAATAGTTTATTGCTGATGTAAAAAGTCAGGCTACAAGCAACGCGGTCTTTTGCATTGTGAAACTACTCCGTTGTTTTCCTTAATTATATAATGTATGTAAGAATCATATATTTTTCTGTTTGACAAAAATAGTCATTTAGTAATATCTTTCGAATTATCATCGAATTTGTGTTGAAATTAATGTAATATGTTAGTATATGTATTAAGACAGTTAGATCACTTTCACAGAAATTGATCGTTGGGACAATTTGCGTGCTCAGCCTGCCTGTTCGGTGGCAGTGTTTTTTCTGACGAATGCGGTATTTTTTGCAAAAAGCAGCATTTTTTGCTATTGGATGTTCCAGTCATATTACTCTAGAATCATACGTAATTCGGCCTTTCTAACTTAACTAGACGGCTTTAGCTTTACGTGTAACTGATCTAAAAGCTGAAATTCTACAGTAGTAGATGTGTTAAATTTGTTGGAACGTTAGGAGAAAGTGTCTCAAAGATGAGTGAAGTTGTCTATATTTTAGTTTGATAAAATTCGAAAGGAATCGTACATTATAAGCTGTCGCCGTCCTGCAGACCGGTTTGTTCGGACTACTACTGTGAACAGCTAACAAGATTACAATGAACCGGTGGAAAAATCCAACGCAAAAGACGTGCTCTTTTCTCATGATAGTACCAGACTACATCTACTCGGCAAAGACCAATAAAATTTTGATGCGAATTTTTTTATGAATGGGCCCTATAATTCGAATTTCGCGCCAAGTATCACCTCTTTTAGTTTCTGCGAAACTCCCTTAACGGTGCTGATTTTATTTCAACGGATAAAGGCACAAAAATCATTTCTTACAATTTTTCGCTCCGAAACCACAGCAGTTCTAAAATGAAGAGACTACGGTACTACCAGAAGTATGTGGCGAACGGTCATCGTTCAGTATGACGCACGTTTATTTCAATTATATTATTCTATGATATAAAAAGTAGTTACTTAAGTCTTGACTACAAAGTAATCCATACTTTTCTAAGCAACTCAATCTCCTGAACTGAATATAAGTGCATCATATTCGGCCTTGCACAAGAAGTTGCAAAGTTCTTCAAACCGGTGTAAGTGCATAAAATTATTCTTTGTTATTTCTCGCCCGTCTAATCAAAAAGTGCTGCTTACTAGTCAAGCGCCAATTCAACCTGACGTGGGTCTAATTCTGTTTTAAGCAGTTGAGCAAACAAACAAAGTTACATTTTTTGAATCTAAGATAAACTAGAGAGCAACATAGTTGAATGAACTTGGCTTACATGAGCTGGATTAGGCGGCCAGTAAATTATGCTACAGACGAGAGATTGAACAACAAGTTGATTCTACTTCAAAGGGGTAGGTTCGGTTTCAGGGGGAGGAGATCGACCGTTGCTCTGGGAGGATCGTCGAAGACTTGGCGGAAAAGCTGAGATCTCGGTAGTTATCATTTAGCTTCGCGCAGCTACTAGATAGTTAAGAGAATGCCGAAAACGTTTGCCGAAGAAATACTTCAGGCTTGCTTCAGCTTCTGTATCGCTGCCGAAATGTTTAGCTTTGTGCATTCTCTACGCACCTACGCATCCTACGTCCTACTTGTCCCTTCTCAGAACGACTGGATGAAGTGAATAATTTCAAAAGCCGCTATTACCAAGGGCTGATGAAACCATTTGATATCGAACTTTTAGCAAACAATAGTTTGTTCGGGTAAACAGTACATGGTAAATTTACCATCACCCGAATACCTTACCTTCTTTCCGTCCTCCAGCCTTTTTAGGTAGATAATGAAAAACAGAGATAGAAATCTATAAATTATTTAACCCATTACGAGCACGGGTCCTCTATATATAGTATAATATTATTAATAACAATAAATTAAAATAAAATGTATAATATTCTGAAATTGAGTACGCATATTTATTAGCAGCGCTAAGAACAAAAGTAGAGCACCACAGAAATACGTAATGGTGCACTTTGCCGATAATAGGTTACCAGTAGAATTTTTGCCCTTAATTACAAAAAGTATCTTCTTCCAGAGGTAGCACAGTGACAAGGTGTTTGCTTTTTAAATTTAGAGACGGCCAATGGTTTAGGTCTGAAAACGGCCATAAGCGCACTTGGCTCAAGCTGGCCGTCTGAGGCAATGCCTGTCGGTAGTACTAGACCTAAAACTCACTACCTAAGACAGCGCTATCGTCCTAGTTATGATTGATTGTCGTTTTTCAGTTTATGAAACGTTCAGGGTCTCATTTGAAACAGAAGCTCAGCGAACTGCTGTTGAAACCAACGTCCGTTTTACTCAAAATTATTAGCCCTAAACAAATAATATAATAACATTTTTCTCTATAACAGAGTTCCTTTCCTACGGCGGTGCCAGTATGTCTGTGTGTATGTTGTATGCAATTTCGGAGGAGAACAATCCTGTGGGCTATCGTCTCTATCGAGCTGGCATTAGTATGCCTGATAGAAGTCGTAGCAGGAAGCGTTGGAGGTGTGATCGGCCTGCCATATAACACAGTTTAGCGAACTCGATATGCGCACAGAATACGAGCGGATTGTTAATGAGAAATTTAGAATTGTCTAGGCTCGATAGCAATTTACGCCTTATACGATGGATATCAAAGGTGCGACATGACAATGATCGACTATGGCGCCATCGAGCGCTGTGTCAATATCTCTTAAGACTGACCAATGGTAGAATCCCAGCGACACGCAGCCTTCTTAATAACGCTCTTTTTACTGTTTGTTGTATACTGTAGTTTCTTTTGCCAGGTAGACAGCGATAGGTCTCGATGATAGCTCTTAAACTCAGTCATCTATTGATTTTAGGGTTTGTACGTCTTCAGTTCGTTCGACTATGGACAGCTGTGTGCAGATGTACATAGAGATTATTCGATTTATTTGCCAATATTCTGGGACGAAATTATGCTTTTATAGAACACTTCTCAAACAGCCTACAGAGAATTTCAAGCCGCTTTCATAACGATGTGAACTTCGCATAGCTTCGAAAAATCATGACACGATGTTTTTAAGCTTTAACCATTATTTTTAAACAATCACAAACAAAGCCAAATTTCTTGAAAGATGTTTCAGACTCATGCCTTAGCTTCTAAGCTTCCTTTAGTTATACAAGAAAATGTAGCTCTAATCTGCTTATCTGGAAATAATCAACGGCTTGTGACAAGCTCTCAGGACACCTGTGGCAATCCGGCTCCCTAATAACATTCAACAATGCATCAATGAGGGTGTTTTAACGGGTTTTGTTTTCAAAAGGTATTCAAGTGCTTTAGTGCTGTTCGATGGTGACGATGACAGATTTTCTATATTTGCTTTGTTAGTAAGTAGGCGGCAAAATTAAGCATACCGTCAACGGTTGCCAAGCAGTAGCCCTTCGATAATAAGAGGGCGGTCGGCGCCCACTACTCTTTAGGTTTTGAATTTTAGGTCCGACGTCGCCGTGCGACATTTTACGGCTGGCTTGCGGCATGACTAGGCCTTCACGAGGACACATTAACTACCCTGGCTGGCCGAATCCAGAACTGCTTATCATCATTCACTAATTTTTAGTACCGAGTCGCTCATATCATACAGGTAATTAAATTACAACAGGACAGAAAGATGTCAAATGGGTACTTTTGTTTGTAGCTTAAAGTTTGTAAGTAATTAGATTGAGTGGGGCCGAGGGACGTAAATCAGTGAGGCTTAGCTTTCTTCAGCAAAAGATTATTTTTCAAAAAAAAGTCTACAAAATATAAACATGCAAAAAATGCCGGTCTACTAACAATCAGTCTGGTAGATAAGATATGAGATTAAATGTTGGGTACGAGAGGGTTGCATTCGTGCTTCGGTGGGGCTTAGTAACCTTAGTCATGAGTCTGCGGTCTGCTGGTTGGGCCTCATCCTACTGATGAGGGTCAGAAAAGAAGCATAACTACACAGTTTCTAATGAGGGTGAGGTGAAAGTTGACTTCGCATGGTTGGTGGTAAAAGAGAGAGATCTCAAGCCAGAGGGTGACAGGTTGAAAAAGCGTAGAAGGGAGATGTGTCAAATTGTCATCTGCAGTAGTGTTGTCGACCTAAACAACGGTGGTTTGTACAAGGCGAAGAGAAGTAGTCACCTGGGAATTATATTGTCCTCGTCACCGAGTCTTTGAGGGAAGGGAAAACCGCATCGAACGAGCAAAGAAGCAGGTCACGTTCCGTCATACTACCTCCCAACGAGTTGCTCATCCGTATAAACAACATAGTAATAATACCGTAGAATAAAGCATCCTGGGATGTGATACACAGCCTGACACCGAAGGCAATTTTATTTCACGTCCTCACCCCGATAATAGCAGTCATTCTTCAAGAATAAATACTATTTAAACTAGATAGGCCAGCTTAGCGCCGACTTTCAACAGCCAAACTCTTCATAAAAAATAATGCATTTAAAAAATTATACATTTCAGGTGCGTAAAAATCCGCACGCATTAAAATCGTGCCCAAATGTCTAATTACTGTTATTTTTACCATTATTTAACTCTATGTAGCTTTGAAAATCAACAAAAAACAAATATGTTTTCTGAATTATTCCATAACGAAAAATTACAAAATTTAGATCCTTATCTTATGATAGCTACCTTAGAAAAGATGATAAGGTGTGGAAAAAAATATGCAATTGAGTCACAGATGAATCGATTCTTCAAGGATCCGATATAAGTGATGAGATATCTTGCATTTTATTTAAACTTATACGTCTTTTAAGCAAATTCTCAACATTTTGTATTTTAAGTGCAAATAGAAGTTCTAGTCAAAGCCTAGTTTTGACAACAATTTTGATAGGGCACACGAAGTAAAATTGTAATATAAAAACCAAAGATATTGACCGAATTAGGAATTTGCGAAGATGGTACACATTTATTAGCCTGATGTTAGCAAGCACGCAAAGTATCTTTGCTTCGGAAGAGTAAACTACGTTTATTTACGTTAGCTGTTCTTGTTAATCTTATCCCGGTAAGATCATCCCTTGAAATGTGAATAAAGAAGCAATTTTTATATTTTTTTAAGTGCTTCCCTTTATTGAAAATAACTATCAAAGGCCAAAAAGATAGTGTTCATAGTGCTACGTATTTCCAAACTGTTCTGTCTAAACCCTCAGCTTTCGTACCCCATTATAAAAACACACACCAGCTAATCTGTGCCTTCACGCATCCTTAGACAGTCTACGCATTTTCTCGCCTCAGCAGGATGCTCGATGTCGCCTCTGTTTGAGGAACACATACGTGAGTTTTCCGGTTGTTATGTGCCTATTGGATAATGACGGTGAGACAGACTGGGACAGGTTAACTGGTGGCTAACGGCAGAGAGTATTTTCCGATTACGGTATGTTACAGGGAGTGACCACTGTCAAACGACTACAAGACGTGCCGTCGGGTAACCAACGAACGAAAGTTTTTGAGCCCTGGCCCTCGCTTTTCTTCGTGGAGGTCTTTTTTTTTAACTTTCGGCCGACTGTTCATCCACTCACCCTGCGCTGTTGTCACACAAACGCCCACGCAACTGTTTTCATCAGGAGACAAGGTACCAAGCCCACTTGGATCAGGTTAGATGGCTCCTAGTGTTTGACATTGTACCTTTTAGTTGCATCCAACCTTGTCCCATGTATTTTTCTCTGAGACTGAGTGTTCGCTTGACTGTACTGTCCTAGGGTGACCGTATGGGCCTATGATAGTGCGGGATGTGACCGACCGCGCGTTTCTTGTTGTGGCGTGCTCCGTGTTTACTGTCCATGTATCTAACTGGGTCGCGTGGTTACAACGCAGCCAGCGGTGATGACTGTGCATCCTTCAGGCGAGGTCCGGGACACGACTGGGCTCAAAACACAAGGGCTGACTTGAATAGCGTTTTTGCATTCTCTCACCGTAACGCTCCAAGCTGACCCCTCACCCTTCCCAACACTAACCCTCGCTAGTGTTACTTGGAGCATGACAAAAGCGGAGACTGGAGAACGAAGAACGTAGTCCCCTCTCAAATAATGCGACAAACAACAACAACAATAACAAAAGCTACGACCGCAGCGACAGAAACCGCTTCAAGCCACCGCCTCGATTCGCTTTTCCTCGTTCCCTTCGCCTCCTTCTCTCTCGTATTTTCCACGTCCCCCTATCCTCTGTTCAACTTTGCCCTCTGAGAGATCATCGTAGCTGAGACCAACCTGACCCGGCTGTCCTTGTTGTTGCTGTAGTAATCGGCATTGTCACGTTGTTGTGTATTTGCAACATCACGATGCCAGGTGGACTTAAAGAAAAGGAGGAGCAATTCTATGGGAGAGACGCTAGAAAAGTGACAATAGTCCCTGTCTGCTGCTCTATAATTTTTTTTTGGCATACCTTCATTTGCATGCGTGCATTGCAAACCATCGCGCCGACTCGGCAGAAAGATCTTCTGACGATGCTCCCGGTACTAAGCCCGTCAAGTTTTTTCTACCTGAACCAGAGAGCTCATTTAAACAAATCAGCAGTTGAAACTGACGCGATCTGAAGTTGTTTTGGATTGGATCGTTGAGACGATATCGTGCAAATAGCTAAAACCTACAAAAAAAAAGTTCTTGACTCCAAGAAATCACAGCAGATAACTGAGATACGAGCGCTAATACAAAAATTTTACAACAAAAGTAGGAAAATGTACCTATTCGTTTAAATTGTTTTCCTTACTGAAAATCAACTATTGTTTGTAAAATCTGAAACCTTTTTGTTACTAAACACTTGCTGTATATTATCTCAATTGTGTCTGATCTAGATAATCTATTTTAAAGTTACGTTAACGTTAAGCTTTATGTTAGGATCTGAACTTTTCTGTTATTTCAAGCAGCCTCTTCGATATTCACCTATTCTTCCTAGCTTGTCAAATTGCATGATAAAAAAGAGGCAATCGTCGATTAGGCAAATACCAGAATTAGGGTAAAGCTGCCATCGAAAAGCTATATTTATGGTAATATATGGGCTGTTATAATTAGAAACACTCGACGAACGACTCTCGGTAGAACTGCATTCGCCCGTTGAGCCATATAAGCTCAAGCAAAATTCTCTAATTTTATCGGAATAACAATATAATCGTGTGATAAAAATGCGGCATTGGCAGTTTTAATCTATCCAATATTTTGTCGCGTTCGCCGGTTAACATTGTTAAAGTTTACGAGCATTAAGGCCGTCTTTTAATTGACATCACCCGTACGAACAATTTGCATTTCTATTTTTATTATCGGTTTTGTTCAAGATCGAATATTATTTGGACTATAATACGAATCTCAGCCATGCAGGAACAAGGGATGTCGTCCATTAATAACTTGCCAAAGAAGTGGGAAGAGCTTCTGAAACTTTCGTTTTTGCCGTACACAATATATGCCATTGTTTTTGAAAAAAGACTAACAATCGTTTTAGCATAGCGCGTTACTGAGGCTATACAGATATCGCCGAGGCCGATAATTGCGACCATATATCAACGACTAGCCACGGCTATAGTCGAGCAATGTAATACTGCCTACAGTAGTAGGCCTTGACCTAGTTAGCTGAGCACCATTTGCCTCTCAATTATTGTCTTTTCTAGCCAGAGCCCTTTTTTAGAAGACAAACATTTTTCCTGTAGCTTTAGTCGAATAACCGACTTCTAAGCACAAAACAACTGCTAACCGTACTTCTGCTCAATATAACCGCACCTTCTAGTACTATATAGGCGAACAATACGCGTGTTATTAACTAATATTTTCTCCTAAAGTAAATATATTATTATTTGGCCTTTGCCGGGTCGGAAGTGTTTTCGACTGATGCATTGGTATACTTCTTTCCTTCGTGGCAACGGGGCTCCTAACAGTCGTGCTCAACTCAGTTTTGTCCTATATAGTCTCGCCATCCTCTATTTCATCAAAAAAACCTACTTCGTATCGTTTGATATACAGCTTAACTGGCGTATAGCTCTAATAGACTAGAGACTTCAGTCAGATAGTTTGACTAAATTCAACTATGTCTATTCGGGTCTAGTTGTATCATTTAGAGAAATTTAACACAATATGGTTACGAACATGATAATTGTCTGGTGATCATATACGGCTCATTTGAGATAGGCTTTCGCCAACTACGTTTACAATTCTAGTACGTATAGCTGTTTTTAGCTTTTTTTGCGAAGGGGGGAATTAGTTGTTTTCAAATCGCTCCAACGATGTCTCCAAAAGAGTTCAAGTAGATCTGCTTCTTAACCCACTAGACTGCCTAATGCATACTTTGCAGCTTATTGAATATTTCCACTTTTTTTTTTTTTTTTTTTTTTTTTTTAAGATTTATCATATTCATATGAGCGACATTTTCAATATAGATTTACAAAAGACATGTACACAGCATAGTCCTATCCATGTTCTTTCTAAGTTGAGGGGGCTGCTGTATACTTTGTCAGCTATTTTTACGTAAAGTCCGAACGCGGCTTTTTTCAAATGTTAAAGTGATGCCTCTATTGCCTAGCCTTGAGAGAATAGCCGCATTCGAATCAACAACGAGCCATGCTAGTTTACTAGCTGGTTCCAGTAGCAGTGGGATATGCGTGAATTTGAGTTTGGAGATGGTAGGGATTAGTGTAACGATGAACCGCAAGATGGATGGATAGTTGGCTGGCTGTGACGAGGGCGAATGCGAGAAGGAATTGCATAGGACGAGAAAGGGAACGTAAAACCATAAAAAGAGTTGAAGCAGCAGCAATAACAGTACGACGACAACAGATCGAAAAAGCAGACGCTGCATGACTTTTCCATTGTAGTTTTCCCATTGATGCTGCTGCTGCTGCTGCTACTACTTGTGATGTCCGCAACCTTAACAGAATCTTACTTGTATTACTCGGCCACGCTAACCGAGAGACACTTTCATGCTAAAATAATTAGAAACACTGTTGTCGTTGACGATGTTATTTAATTCAGTCAGAATAGCGTAGTAAACAGTCGCCACAAGAAGTATCTTCCAAGTCTTCACGAATGGCTGGAGAAGTTTTTATCTACTTAAAACTGCTGTGCTTCGTTCCGTGAACCCCGCATTATCCTGCCTATAGAGAGTTTAATTTAAACTGAAATATTTTCTCCGCTTAGCAAGATGTTGCCGAATAGAGCGATGCAATGATCTTTTGAATTTGAGTTATAGCAGGTAGCCCAATAGTCCCTTGTTCTCGCAATTCAAGTAGGCCTATTTTTGAGTGAGACCTACGTTTGCGATTTTGACGTCCTGCCTTTGAGTAGCTTGGTATGTACATACCGCCTATTGCGTATCAATCTGAGAATTTTCAAGGGGTCTGCAGTACAGCGATAGGACACACAGCATATTATCCTCGGTTTTCCACTTAGAGCCATATTCAATGACGACAGCTTGTTCTGTTTCCATCTAAGTGCCTTTTAACATAGATAGTACGCTACGATAAACTCCTCAGTGTTTTACATGGCGTTGCTGTGCACTGGCCACAACGACGAGCTTGAAGCGTCTAATTGCGTTGATGTGATCTAAGCTGAATCAACATACACCTGAGGCTCACTGTCAGCAACTCTTGTTGTTAACATCAATAGTTACTCCCACTCACCAAGCAGCTATATTAACCGTGGAGTGAGAAATAGGCAATGGGTATATCTATGGTAATGTATGTAAATGGCAAATGGTAAAAGGAAGCATTAGTTCCTCGAAAAGCTTGAACTAAAGTAACTATAATGTATGAGATTGTAAATTTTAACGTACTTAGGTTAGGAAATGTGCCTATAAGATCGAGGAGCTTACTTTGGTCAAGCGCAAGTGCAGCTTGAGCTCACGTTAAGAGCCCAATAAACTGAATTTTAAGAAGTCTTGGTGCCGCGTATGATTTAATCGGAATCATACCTAGTTATACTTGTTATTTCGTCTGAGTATATCAGATTAACGTTAGAGCAGCCCTTGTGTCAGAGGGGTATGCCAAAAATTGCATTGAAATGCATTCCTATCTACCACATCCTTCATAATAGTGTGTAATTATTGGACACATTATATTTGGATTCTTAAAGCGTCCGAATTTAAGACCAAAGTTATGGGATGGTTTATCGACCTTTAAAAGGCTGGCGGTAAACAGCTTCATCGCTTGCGGAAGGCTTAGGTTGAACGGAAAAACTTTTAACAGCGAGTCATATATTGACCTATTAAACAACTCAAACGGGGTAAGAGGCCTTCTCTCAGACCCATTATTGGCAAACAGCGGTTGACTTGGAGAAAAAGCCTACGAGCGATCTTCAAAGGCTACTTTTTCCCTTTTTATTCTTGTTCAGCTGGGTGGAGTCTCTTTGGTACGAAAAGACGCTACGAAAAGACGAAGGACTAGGCATGTCAGCGAAGGGATTAAAAGGCGATCGCTGGCTCACTGCATATTTCATCGGAAGCACTTTGACCTGAGTAGACCTCTTTTTTTCTGGATCAAAATGCTGATACACGCGTGTTTTTTTTTTGCTTTTTATAATGGGAGTGGCGTAATTGGCTCGCTGCCCAGCTTGCTGTTTTACATCATACCCAGTTTATTGTAATAAATTGAATTCACAAAAATTGTCTGCAAGCGGAATAATCCCTTAATGTTGGGCGATAGCTACAAAGACTCAGATGTACCTGTACTGTTCGTAACATACGCCTAAAAATAATAATAATAACAAAAACATTAAGGTGAAATGTACCGACGCTGACCATGTAACGGTTCTTATTTTACCATAGCAGATTTCTTTGTCTACGTTGGTGATAGATCAACCATCGCGTCGTCTTAAGTGAAACTACAAGTTCCTTTGTAAATGCCTAGATACGATTTTTCAGAGTGTAATTCAGCAAGCTTTATTTAGTATTGATCGCTTGCCTGATCCAAACCTACTTTTCCATATGTCTTCCTATAACGTCTCATGTAGTTCTTCCTGTCCTGCCATTTGAATACATTATCCTCCCCGATCTTAGAAGCACTTGAAGTTAAACATATATTTTTGTTTGAAAAAACCGATTCTGTAGCTAGGGTTTGAGATGCAGTCATAGATAATAGATACAGCCTACCTAGGCATGATCACATGTCCGTTTAAGCATATCCCTTTCGCCTTTGTAAGACAGCTTGCAAAATTCTAAGATCTGAATTAACTTAGAATCTCAATAGAAACCAGAATATTAACAAAAAAGAGTCTAAAATAATGGGTCAAACAAAATATATCGCGGTATACTATTTTGCGCGCATAGTAAATTAGCGATATGATTATCCCGAGAACCGTGGATTCCTAACCGCGGATTCCTAGCCGCGGAAATAAGGTACACCCTTATTTCCGCGGTTACTCTTTGTCCTGACGAAAGGCTCTTTGCTGAATCATGCTGGTATGTTAAGTATTCAATGTGACATGAATTCACTCAAATATATAGGGCACTAACATGGAAGTAATAATGATGAATTACGGTGCACAAATCCTCATCGTTGCCCCCAATACGCCCATCAGGGAAATTTATACTTAAAGTTACATTTTTTAACTACGAATGCAAAGATGTTAGGCGACTTACAATCGTGGTTCATTGGACGGCTCATGAATGATCTGTCTTTAAAAAGGTGAAATTGATCCAGCTATTAGCTATATAACTAAACTTCTGCAGGTCCTATCTCTATCTTCTATAGTGAACAGACATCTTCACTTGAATTCAAAATAGGCTAAAAGTATACCAAATATTCATTAAATAGTTACCGATACATGCAAATCACGATAAGCTGTGCGATCTTTCGGACATGTATATGAAAACAGGGTAGTGCATTAATGCTGCTCATCTGATTCGGAGTCTGATCTTTATTTTTTCCGCTCGGGATTAATTTCGAGTTTTTTTGAAGAGGCATGTAATCTTGGACGGCTCGTGGTAACAGAATTGCCGACTAGGGTAGAAAAAATAGAAACCGAGACGGAAGAAATTGCGGCCACTGCTTTCTGAAACGCTCAATTTCGCCAAGCTAAACCAGTTTACAGCCAATAAAAGAACAACGATGAACAGTTATTCTACCTCAAAACCGCATGGCTATAACAGGAGCTTGGTGTATATGTATATATATATTGGTATATATATATATATATATAATCGAGACAGGCATCATACTTCAACATCAAATAATGAATATTTGCAGTACTATAAAGTTAGGAAAAGATCTAATTTTAGTGTATCTTAAGGCCTACTCTGTCAGCTTGATCCGGCCCTTAGCAATTAAAACCTCTTTTTAAAGGCGACGTAACAGAGACAACGAAGTGAATATCATGTGTAAGCTCGAAATTTAGGCCTCATAATTTGATGTATACACACAACAGTAATAATTCTTCATAATAAACAGTGATAGTTTTCGTATATTTTTAAAGATTTGTCGATTGAACACGAAAATACGGAGAAAAGTCCTTTGGCAGTCGCAGAGCCTTTTTTCACATTTGCTAGGCTAGCAGGAGATACGCAAATTGTCTCAATAGAAAGCCAATCTCACTATATACTATAATACCTTTTTCTCTTATTATATATATATATATATATAAAGTGATAGCACTTACCCAAATTATTGCATGATGTTAATTAATATTTAATAACTATTTAAAAAAAAATAACTACACTAGCCATTGTTGTAGCTATTGCATATTTTAGGCAATAGAAAAAAAAACTTTCCTATTTAGTCCTGTCGGTAGCATAATTAAATTATAGTATAATGAAAATTAAAATAATTTATTCAATATGTATTCTATAGAGTAAAATAATAAGAAAATTCTAGGAGAATTGAGAAGGATGAAAAATTACATCGGTCTTTGATTCGACCCTTAGATCTTATGTCTTTTTAGGTTCACGCAAAATAATATAAATTGAATAAAGCTACCTACTAAAGGAAACTAGCTATGACTTCTATCGTTAGATAAAGATTGCTTGTAGCTTTGCTACGGTATCAAAACGTAGTACTAAATGAATTAAAAGTACAAAATCATAGTGCCCCTACGTTGAATTTGTCGTATAATTAAATTTCCAGTACATTGTACATATTCTGTTATTCTAACAAATGCCAAATGAGGATTTTTTCAGTTGTTTTCGATGTAGGTAGGGTTACTTTCGACTGGGCCTCTTTCAGTACGAGTATTTACTAATTTTTGAATAATAGTAATTTGCGAGTGCGGTCAGTTGCCAACTAGCCATAGTGCGCGCCTAGTTCTCCACAATCAAAGCAATTACTGATTGAGCCAGAAGCAGCACCAGCAGCAGCAGCAACTGCCGGTCCTATGCGGTTGTCCTATCGTACGCTCGAATACGTACTCCTGTGCATGCATCGTATGTACTTACAGCCCAACCGCACAGGTTCTAATCGCATTTCCACCTTTCTACAACAGAGGGATAAAGGCTAGCTGCGTTGTCCTCCAACTCCGCGTTCCACTCGACGTCTGATTGAGCAATCGGGATGTTCGCCCTCTATCAACTTCATTCACCCAATAGTTCGCGAGGAAGTACACACCAACACTGATGGCCATACACAAACATCCCAGCCACAACCGAAATGCTAACGATGCTCGTACCAGACAAGCCCATTTGCTTCCAATAGCTTTCCTCCTTTCTTCTTCGTCACGTATAATAGACACGTGGTAGAGATAGGCCCTACCATTCGCGGACTATATTCATCCCTACGCTTTATTCGATCCGAGTCGGTTTACTATTAGATCTACTGGCAGCTTTCATCTAACGACAATAGAGAAGAGCATTGTCCGAAGATCTCAACTTTCTAGATAACGTACAACCCCAAAAAGCTAATTACACCGAGCAGTGATATCAACAGTCAAAATGATAGCCGCTTTTAGCGCATCGATGGCGAACAATAGCATTGCCATCTATTCTGTAATACAATTTGAGATAATGCAATTAAATCAAACCGGTGGAATGATTATTTGATGCAATAAGTACTTTGTAAAGAAATAATAATAGTTTTCCTTCATCCGTGCGATCGTACGACGTTGGCGTTTGTTTTTGCTCTGGATGCACGAGTCTGATCTATTCCTCAGGCCTCTGCGTAGAAGAGCTAGGGCCCAGTCCATTACGTGAAGGTGGACATTACAGGGTGTGCAGAGGTTTTGCGAGTATTGAAGTCACAAAAAGATGATATCCATAACATCACCCATGAGACTCACCTAGATAGGGAGGCAACGATGGGGTTAGGCACGACAGGCTCACACAGTGACATGAATGGATGGACTAAGCTTTCTTCTCACTTGCGTTTTTGCTGTGTTGAATAACTCTCTATACAGAACGGATCTTTAGAAACAGACAGCTTTGGGAATAATAACTGGGTTAGTATGGCAGCTTTTATTACGTGCTTGGTAGAAGCTAATGCAGGCAGTCGGTGCCTCCATATGAATCAAACACATCTCGTCTGGAGCCGCATAAGACGGCTAAAGTCAGCCTGGATCGACCAATTTACCTGCGTATCGTTTACCCTTCATTTTCGGAAGACTTTTGTTGTTAGATATTGATTCAACGATTAACTAAAATCACGTACTCACAGCACGCTTGCTTTTGCAAATTATAATATATGACTAATCCATACATGCAGTATATGTGTATACCACCTATCCTCAAAGATAAAAAATCACACTTCGTCACATACTTTGCATTCGTGTCGATAATGAACATTTCTACATTCTATCAAACGGATGCTCCATATTTTAGAGCTGCCAGCTAGTCAATACTGGTGTACACGTTGACCTCGACGGTTTCCTGTAGAGAGTATGCTCTCCGATTTTTTAAAAATCTTCTTTGTATGGCGCCGAAATTTGAAGCTCCTCTGAGGGAATTGATTGAGTCCCCGTCTCGTTTGCAGCAGCACATCCCAGAAGAAGACCTGCCGGCAACATTTGAAACCATAATGTCTTATCTTATTAAAATTAAATTTGCGTATGAAGGCTACACAGTATTCTGCCGTTATTCCTTTTAGCCTTTATATTTAGTAACGTGCAGGTGAGGTTCGGTTCTACCATACAACACAGGGCTCGTCGTTGCACTAAATTCGATTTGTATTATAATTGAACAACAGATTAAATAAAACTATTCCAGTAACGGCTTCTTCTAAACTAATGCGTAAAAAGCATTAGCAGTGTGATCGAGCAAAGGCAATGCTTTATCGAATCAGACACAGGCAAGGAAAAAGCCCAACATTAGGTGCCATATAGTTCTACTTCTGTTTTTGTTTAAATGGATTACGTCGGCCAGCATTGTGAGATTGTTTCGGATTTATGGAATGATTATTTTGGTCGACCATGGAGCGCCTCAGGAAGTGTGCTGATACAAATACTGATGCTAAGTTGTTTTTGGGATAACATGTTCTCCAACAACTCTAAAATAGCTAAAGATGGATAAGTTAGGTTTTGATTTCTCTACTGGCGTCTCTAAGGCCTACTATTTCCATTTTACTGTTCTCGCTAGTTCGGTGCTGTCGTATGTATTAAAATCAGACGAGTAAATTAATAAATGAATGCATTTTCGATACCCTGGCTAAGCAGTATCCCCTTAGCATTCGCTTCACTGCTGTGACGCAACTTTTCGGCAACAGCTGATGGTCACATAGCAGCACAATAGCTTTATTTGCCGTCATTGTTATTCCTGTTTCCCCCGTCTATACTGCTTCCGTCACAATCAACACGAAAGGTGAGCCGAAATAAGAATTTGGGTGTGAAAGAAACTTTTCACGGGGGAGCCTTTACCTCTGTTCGCACTTGGAAGTGAGGAAAAGAACGTTACCAACTAATAGAAGCCTTCCGCTGCATAAAAATAGCAATATTTTACTGGGAAAGGAGAAAAGTGGTGACAAAGGAAGGCCCGAGCCGAACGGGAGATAGGGTAAAGGGATCCTTAGAAGGACCTGGGGAGCAAGCCAGCAACTACAGAGAGTGAAAGCTATTGACGGGCTCCAAGCGTCACTGGCAGGCTCCTGCTCGCGGCGAATCTTTCTTTGCCCTTTTTTTGCTCTCCTGTTCATTCCCGCACAAACGCCAACCCTCCTCGACATCCAGTGGCGGCACCTTCCAGTTCTTCATACCTTCTTCTACCCCTCCTACCCCTTTCTGTGCATCGATAATCGATACTCACAGAGCAAGGGCGACGGCAGCGACCGACCACTCATCGTCTGTATTTTACCGTTCCCCCAGACCTTCCTTCGTTCTCCTCATTGAGCCCTTGCTCCTCTCAGTCTGCGTGGAGCGGGTCGGAGGACGAACCACAGTGAGGACCCGAGACGGCGCTCCAAAGCAGCGCTTTACTTTCAAGCAAGTGCAGCAACATACTTCTGTTCCGTGGGGCCCAGTCGACCTTTCGAAACATCAGCCGAAATTGCCCACCACTGCAGCCAGCCAGATGTAAACACGCTGCTTAAAGCAGCCTACGCGCTAGTATGGCTTACAGGAACATGGCCTGCTGTTCTCAACCAGGTACAAATGCCTGTATCACTATAAAAAGGGGGAATTTAGCGCAACTTATTTGGTGCGCGCATAGAAAACAACATCGAAGAACCGTAGCGCGAGTTACTCGCCATCGCGCGTTCTCAATTTTTTTGCTTCAGATAGGAACGCAACGCAACAGGAAAGGAGGTAGAGAGTCAGCGTCTCCTGTCTTTTGTACCTTTACGGGCGTCTGTGTTTAAGAAGGCGCAACAAAGGAAAAAAAGAGCACAAGGTGTAGAACAAGACTATATCTTGACAGAGAGACAAGGAAGACGATCAAAATGACGGGAATCGAGTACCTGATTTTTCAAACGAAAGCCATATTTGCCACGGCTAGCTGGGCTAGTTGCCGACAAAGAGCTTTGAGCGATGTCGCTATTGCGAAAACGCGTGAAAATCTCACTGAGCACTCTCGGTCTACCAGAATAAAAGCCAAGCCCTTCTCAGTCCATAACGTGTGTAAGATCTCATATACGATGGATAATTCCCAAACGACCTGTCCTATCAATAAAAGCTAAGATTAAGAGTTCAATATCACTCGCTTATCCTTATTTCAAGCATTTTCATTTGTCAGCTAACTAAATACTGTGCGGATATGCTAGTAATCATCAGAGAGACGCCCTTTACTTAAACCTTCGATACACCTTGGTCGCGCATTTTAAAAATAGAGTTGTGTAGGAAACTATACATTTTTACCTAATTTAATAGATTTTTATGCTCAACTAAAATAATAATATAACGTCATATGAATTTTAACTTCAAAGTTCTGTGTACCGAAAGATTTTTTTCTATTCTTATGCGTCCTAAGAAAGAGTTTGAACCAAAAATAATAGTTCATGCGCAAAACGGTCAAGTTTTATTTATCATGCATTTAAGTATGCTGCACACAACCGGTATAAAAAAGCTTAGGAATTGTACTCGGAAGTGTGACAATATCGCCAGAGATCACAATGTATCGTAAGTCCTTTTGTACAGAAGGAGTCCTCGCCTGCGAAAAAGTTTTACCGTATTGATGTATATATCAACCGTTTAGAAGATATTTGTACACTAAAAAATAACCCGTAGTCTTGAGCTCTTGAAAGAACATTTTTGGGATACAAACGTGGGGCAAACTAAACTGTTTTTTTACTATTTGTTGGATGGGACACTTAGAGCTGAATCAAGCAGGCCGTTCTCGAAAAAGACCTAACGTTGCCTCACACCACACAGTATTTTTTTTTTTATTGGAACTGAGTTACAACAGGGCCGTACACAAACTAACATTATCTATAAAAGAGCTTTAAGTATTTCGTAGAGATTAGATGAAATTAGTACTGAATAGAGATGCCATTGCCTTTATGCAGTTGGCATGAATCTGTTGTCTCTTGCCTGCGTATAGCCGTACGTCCCCACGTGGATTGTGATGCAGAGGCCAGTTTGCTTCGAGGGCCTAACAGATCTTCATTCTCATTGAAGAATCAATAAGCTCTTTAAAATATGCAATTGTCGCGTCATTTGTGTCACGTTTCTATGCGCTTCACACTGGATATGTTCTTGTATTTTTTTTTTTAGAATTTTTGTTCTATCTGCTGATTTCCGCTTCATTCAATGATTGGCCTTGTAATACCGACTAAGTTACATCGTTTGACCGGTGGCTGAATCAGTGGATACAGCCGCTCACCGTAAAAGCCGATGCCGGTAGTAGCCCTAAGGGGTTTTGGTTGCCGATCTCTGAGCTACGGCTGGTACTGCGAACAGCGCAATACTACTGGCACGATTGCCGCCGCCCTACGGTCGCTACTGTCACTGCTGCTTTGGAGTCAGAAAACAGCTATCGGAAATACCAAGCGGTAGCGGCAGCATCCGTCAGCAAATCGGCAAGACCTATTCCTAGGTCGAAGCAAAGGGACACAACTACAGCATTCAGTGAAAACGGATACAACAACGTAGCAGCAGCTACAGGGTAAAAAAGAAACACCCGCGGCAATCAGGCCCCTTTTTCGTTGCTTCTTCTTCTAGTGGGGCTGCCAGACAGGCGGCTGTTCCGTAAGGGGAACTGCGCTTAAAGACGGTTGAATACCCGTTCGCTCTAGGAACGGACTACTAGACCAGTATATGCAGCCTCTACGAGTGCTCCTGCTGCTGGCAAATGTGGAGACTCATCTAAAGGGTTTATTCCGAGGCCACTGGCACTACACCCGTTGGCTTGCCCGCCCGTAACGTATGGCTTAACGCTAGCAACAACTAACAACGTTACGATCTTGAAGCAACTACAAGTAACATACGTTCCTCCTATTATATCGAAACAGCAGAAGCAAGGCGTAGCAGAACAAATCGCCGAAAGCTCAATGATCCCGTCGCAATGGTGGAATTAAGCAAAATAAAGGGGCGATACGAATGAGATAGTGGACGGAAAGGGAGAATGTGTCTGGCGGGGTAAAGAGGCAGTGCGTGCCCCATGAGCGCGCAGTTAAGCAAGCCACATCAATGTAACACCAGTATTGAAAACAGTATAGTGATAGCTTTTTTAACGAAAAAATCAAAGGAAAATCACTTTTATTCGTTTTCGTCATATTGAGATCGTTGCTGCTGTTTGTCCTTTACGTATACAAAATAACCGTCTGTGTAAGGTTACAATTCATTAATCAGTGGTAACTCCATTTTCATATCTACGTTTGCTCGGCTGTTTGCATTTCTGCAATAAGTATAGCAGCAACGTAACTGAAGAATATTCATTTCTATTTTTTTTTATGCACCTCTGCATAGACCTCTAATTTAAATAGAAAGAACGATCTTATTTAACCAAAAAAAAATAGGGTACTTCCGTTTTCTTCACTAGGTTACCGGCATTGTAAGCAGACGATATGCAGACGTTGAATTGCAAACTACCACTTCGCACGTTCATTTTATTATTTCGTCGTCGTATTAGATAATAAAATTTTAAATTAATTTTTAGGATTGTCAAATTTGGCAGAATTTAAGTTCCAAACATGAGTCAGTCTATCGTGCATTCAGGTATATGAAAGTTGGACCTAGTTTCCAAATCGCATACGGTAAGCTGGACGCTGAACGTTTCACGTAAGGTAATATATTCTATCAGAAAATGGCTAATGTCTGTTGAAGAAAGAACAGCATGTGAAGAAATGATCAACATGTCCTTTTCAGTGTGCTTGAGTGGATGTGATTAGGATATCTATAAATAGCACGCTCTTAGAAGTATTGATACGATAAAGATACTAAAAGCTAGCTGACGAAATAACTAATTAAATTACCTAAACGAAAAAAGTAACGACCTCACGTGGTTCATGCTATGTAAAATCAATACACATTACGAAGTTTGGGAATAAATGAAGCAATTATAAGGGGCCCTTCAACAATCGGAAGACAAAAAAAAAGAACTATAAAAACAAGAAAATCAACTACAGGACCTTTATGTATTAATCAAATAATTTGACTGTGTTGTGTAGCTTTGGAGTCGATTTAAGTGTCCTGAATGCAAGATGTAAGGGAACACGGTGGTACCAAAGACGGCTTCACACCCCCCGTGCAGCATTGAAGCGTTTGTCTCTGATGTGAAGGTATGCATTAGAAGGCAGATATTGAAAACAAACACATTGATTTCTAGCTTATGATGAAACGAACTTGTAGCAAGCACATACACCTGCGCATCTGTAATGAACGACATGGTGTAGAATAAGTATTCAGGCGGTTAGCTTACGTCGTTGCTGTAACTCGATTTTCTGTATGGGGTCAACTGTCTTGCAGAAAAATAACTGTGGAAAAAATTACTAGACTGTCATGGTGCCACACGAGGCAAAAAGTCTAGGTGAAGCCAACACGGTCGTTTGCATCATGTGTTAATGTATGCATTAAAAAGCAAAATACAGGGAGTACGTAGGACATATGTGGCCTAGGTAGTAGGCCTGCGTTAGCTTCTTGCGACCGAACTAACATGGAAACGAGCCTAGACACTTAATGGCAAAATCTAGAAAACGGTTTACACGGTGGGTATGGGGCGCTTTCCGGTGGGTTCCACAGTATCCTTTAGTGAATACGTTAATATGTAATACTTCACCCTAGTAAGAAACTCCTACTGTGTGCAGTTACACTAAATATGAAGCATTCTCTCATTTTTGTGAGACCGACACGTGTGATGTTGTTTTTGTTGACTTACCTTTAGCTTCAGAATAACAATAACAATAGAGCGACACCTGGCGGAGAAAGGACTTGCATAGGACTTCATATGTATATATAGAATAAGGTTATGTATATGATTTGTAGATATACCAAAAGAAGCAAATTTAGTTTAAAGCGGTGTATGAAGCAGACCAGCAAAAAACACAAAGGATTAGAATCTTTTTGTTGAGAATGACTTCCGTAACTTGTTAGGCATAAACGTTATTTACGCGCTCGAAGCGCCAAATACGCTCATAGCTACTGTAGCGGATCCGTCATTAAAATCGTTCGGTTTTCGTAGTATTGAAAGAGTTCACCGTGGAACCTTTAAGCTGAATCCGATATTATATCATTTATCGAGAGCAATCCGTCGACGTTTGGCATTACTTTAACGCGGATAGATAATGACATCTTAGATATGCAGTGTTCTAAGAGATGCCATCCCATACATCTTGAAACTCAGGATTCGGTAGATTTCATACAATAGGCGACATCTATTTTGCAAGATTGCTAAATTGCGAACCGTCAAATCATGTGTGTAATAAGAAGAGTCCCATATGTAATGTCCAATGGGTTACGCATAGAATGAAATGGGCAAGTGCTTTTGAATAGTACGTGGAGAGATATCTCAAATAAATCAGAGACTTTGCCAGTAGGCTATCAGGATTACATTAGCCTAGCGCTTGGTATCATGCAACAAAAGATGTGTGCTCGTGATATACTTAGCAGTTTGGATGTGCGTACCTGTATCCAGCTAGTTCTTTCATTCCCTCGTTGGCGCATTTACTTTCTGCCTCTCCTTTGGTCTGATTTGGGATACCTGCGAGTTGGCAGTCTTCAGAAATAGCTTCATTAATCATGACATATCCAGGATAGCAACCCAGCTATCGGCAGAAGAGGTTATACAGCCTGAAACCTAGTATCCGCGCGAGAACTACATTTATCACTTATCTTAGGTGTGTTGTTGGCATTCGACAGATTATCATTAGTAGTCGTGAATTCTTCTATATTCGTAACCTTATTACTGTATGGACAAAAGCTATGATGTCGTCTATACATTTCTTTGGGTAGAACGTTCGTTAACATATTAGTCGAACAATTGCAGGTTTTATACATCATGTTGCTTTTTACAATGGGCGTACTTAGCCCAATTCACGCCGATTATGCATGAGAAATTGTAATGGGCCTTCTGCTGTGTTTTTCAAGTTACGTCAAGTCATCATTTATTCAGGGCAACGAAGTCAGTGCCAAATTTGTTACGCACCGCGAATTGTTCGAGGTGCACAAAGTGTGGAATATTTATATAATCACTCACCTTGTTAGTTCGGATGATTGTTTGCAAGCTTACTTACGACTGTTCACTGCAAATAGAATAATGTAAGTTATTTAGCTGATATAGTGAACTATACCACAGGCGTGGCCCTAATCACCCTGTGGCATAGCCATAAGTTAAGTTGAACGTGCAATTAATTACGGAAACTAACTGCTTTGGCAAAATGCTCGTAAACAGATATAAGCTGCTAACGTTTCGAATTTTCATTTTCAATTAGCATGCTGATGTCTCCTAATAGAGAACTAAGCAGACTAATATAAGTTGTTTAAACGTTAGGCGTAAGGTAAGTTATGTGTGTGATTCACGATCAATCCATGAGCGACTGATGAAGTTTAGTAAAGCGTCCTTCCTAAAGAGCCAAACTCGTATTATAATTAAAGGTAAACTACATAGAAAATGTGATCTGGGAGTTTTAAAAGTATGTAGTAGCCCGAAAAGTGCACTGCATTAATTAAACATGTCATATATGTCTATAGACATGAGCCTGCTTTTTCTTTTTATAACGCTCAAGTCAGTGATCAAAGATAACTGGCGATAGTTAGCCAAACAATGAGTAATTCGTAATTTATCACGCTCGATCTCAGATAAGATCGCTTGAAAGCCCCTGATCATACACAAAAACTAACATAGCGATATCTGTGCAATGTTGATGCTCTGAGCTTTCATTTGGCGCCACCTAAACGCTAATGGGGGCTAACTACGTGCTATAGTTCTAAGGGGTAACAACTTTGTCATTCGGCTCAATTGAATCTCTTTGAAGGATGGTAGCTAGGTTGTGCCACAACAAAAGCGAGCTCTCGTCGTGAGAATTTCTTCTACTGAGCTAGTTTCTTCATCGGCTAGAACTGCTCGACATTTTCTTCTCTCTATCTCGTCACTGCGGCTCTGTCTATGAATAGATTCATCTCTCTGTAGTGCGGTCTATCCATCCAACTGCAAAAGTCGACTGGACGAACGGGTTAAATAGATTAAGTGATAAGGCGACGATAGCGAGGTACATACATGTATGTATATAGCAACTGTGGTGATTTTCGTTTCGACTTTGGTTCGGTCGTCTCATCTCTTTAACGATGGGTTGGGTTGGGCTGAGCTGAGCTCCATTCCGCACCGGAAACATTACACGCAGAAGATAGGCCGCCGCTGCAGCTGCTGCTTCGCTAACCAGGCATGGCCTAGTGGCTGGCGGCTGTAACCGACCGTAACCTGAGCTGCAGGCCGCACTAGTAACAGTACCAACAGCAAGTCGCCGACCTGATTCGGAACGCGCTAATGGCCGCTGTGGACGTGGTAATCGTAGCTGATGTAGCCAGCCCTACCCACGAACAGCCACATCTAACGGCAGTCGACCAACTCCTCCTCTCGTGCCGCAGCTGGTTTGTCTACAAAAAGGAATTAACTCAATCTGGCCAGCATCGTAACTGTCACCGCAAGTAAGAATGACCTATGTAGCGAAAGCAGTAACAGAATCTATATAGACCCAATCGAGCTCGCTGAAAATCCATGGCCTTTGCTTTTGGTGGCGGGGCCGCCACCGCTGCTGCTGGTCGAACCAACGCCAGGAGTACTACTCAAGTTATAAAAAGCGCGAGATATCGGTTCCAGCAATAAGTGGCCATCAAGTCGCGCATCGGTTCGATTCTCCGGTAACATGATCGCTAGCCAAACAACAAGGAACGGCTGGTCAGGGAGTCAGAAATGACGATGATTATCTAGTGTCGCATTGTGAGAGAAGAAGTAAGAAAACGCCAGCTTATGGCATCGTCCTATCTGGTCACACTGAGGTCAAGGTGATTGCATGGCAAGCTATTGTGCTCAACGCGATCAAAAAACGGATATTAATGGGATAAACCTGACTGACAAACACTACGTGATTGGACTAGGGCAACTGACCATCTGTGGGCAAGTAGAAAGCACCGATTTTATGGCAAAAACCTTTTGCAGAGCCTATAAAATAGGCGACCGTTGTTTGTTATTAGTGACAAAAACTTTCGGGGGCAACCGGAAAACTACGGTTGGCCACGCACATACGTATTCAATGTTTCGCCCGTACCGCAACAGCATATGAATAATATTGCTTGCAACGTACACGGCGAGAGGATGCACCACATAAAAATAGCCTTATTCCATGAAATTGGCTTACCACATAAGTTTATTGTTAACATTTTCTATAGTATAGTTGCAATGTACAAAAAATAATGAATACCAAACGAACCCTGTTCGTAATGTTATATCATTATTAATACGTTCATTTTCTCAGAAGTTAGGTACGTGAATATAAACTAACACAATCGTCGAATGAGAGGAACTAATTTATGACGGTACGGAGCGTACAGTTTCACTGAGAACGTGTCTTAGGTATACGGAGAAGGTTTTTTTTAATTCCAACTTATTAACTAGTTGAGGGCCAGTACAAAAAATAGATACACCTTCTATTCTTTCAAGCATCGCCAGTACTTACATTACGCGTATTAGTCTGACTAGAATGAGAACTGACGCATTGGCCTAAGCATCATGGACACTAGATACAACATACGTATCTCAAGCGTCCACGCAAATATTGATTCCCTTTGTAACGCGACCGAAAATACAATAAGTTACCAGTAACTTGAATAACTGAAGTACATGTGCTCCTTTTTTTATATTTGACAGCTTCGTCTCACTCTGACGAGTTCTATCTTTTTCAGATAACTTTCAGAGAACACCCGTATCTCAATAACATAGAATAGTTCGTGATTTCGTTGAGCTGGTTCAATTTGTGTGTTGTTTTGTAATAATTTCTACTGTTCAATCTCTTTGTGGGATACGGTTCATTATAGCTCATCTTAGTTAAAATATATCAATTTTATATATAATGAATCAATAGAAGAATAACACAGAAGAGACGGCTAAATTATGATCGAAATATAGCTCAATAACTAAGTACCTAAGAATTTTCCTAAATAAAATTATAAGTAAGTTATGTTTTACTCAGGCAGTTTTAATTTCAACACTGTGTGCCCGTCAGGAACACAACCCACATTTCGCTTAGTCTTCGGAAAAAAAGTCGGAAAAGCCTTTTTTTGACGCTATCAGTAATAACTGTTCTGTTTTTATAAATTATTCGACTGCTTTGTTGATTTACTTGACCTTCTGCTATGTGGCCTTGAACGTGTTTATTTCGTCGGGCTTATCTAATTCCTGTTTTGTTCCCTTTTAAATTTTCGAGTTTCTGCCTGATCTATCCCAATGAATATACCAGCATAATTTAGAATTTACCTTAGACATGGTTTGGCTGAAACACGGGCATGCACATATCTTGCTATTTGAGCCTTATACGAGCTTGAGATCAATTATAATCCCAGTTGACTAAATTCTTTCTTCACACTGATAGAAATATAAAATAATAAACATTTTCGAACTTTTTGATTCCGTATGTTCGCTTTTGAAACACCCGGCCAGTTAATCGAAAATAAAAAAGCTTTGTTTCAAAGCGTCCAAACTTCCTAATGTTCCTTACATTGCATTGAAAACAAATGCTAATAGGCTCATTGTATCTATTACTCTCAAGCGCCGTATTTTCATTAGGCGAAGGAATATTTGTTTGGGTATATCCGTACGCCTGACGCTAAAGGTAGCGTAATGCAATTCTATAGCAATCTAGTCGTTGGTGGACAGTGGGTCGCTTGACTAAGCGATGACAGGGTTTGAATGCTTACGGAGGCTCTCTTTATTTATCTCACAATTCTTTCCCCATGCTGGCCTACAACTCGAGCTCTGTCAATCGTGCGGAGTTCGGGCCCAACTCCTCGCAGATGTCATCAAACTGTGCAACCCTCTCAAACGCTACCCAAACGAAGTGCGCTATACTTCCTCCGGGGTCATTCCACACATTACCAAATACACACGGATGGGCTGATCGCTGACTGAATCGACACAATTACCGCGGGAATTCTCTTTCAGGAATTCTCTTCTGTCCCCTGGTCATTGTGCTCTGTCCGTCGAACATTCGGCATTCCACCGTGCTATGGAATGAGTGCGGACTCTCATCCATCTATTCCCAAGACACCTAAACCCGAAAGGCCCGACCGACCGACCAACTGACTGGCTGGCCAACGAACGGACCAGCGAAGCGCCAAACCAGCGGATATACAAAGGGCTCAACCCTCTCAGCACAACCAGTGTCCATCCTCAGTCAGCAGTCATGCAGCCAAACGAACGTACGCACGAGATGCGAAAGTACATTCTCTTATGCGGAATCATACACACACGCGCTTAAAGAGATGGTCAGACGAATACAGATCTACCCATAGATACTCGTAAATGACCTTGGTAAATGTAGGATGGACCACAAGTATGGCTGATGACTATTCGAAATATATGCCATCGTATGATGCCACGTGTAATGAACTAACTGAGTTGGGGAACGCATTTGGGTCATGTTTACTCTTGAATTATTCAATTGTGAATATTAGAAAATAGTGCATGAAGTCATAGTGGCTATTTTGCACGAAAAACCATTTTGGAAATTCAACGGTCATTCAAGCAATAGCACTAATTGTTCTATATCATCACTTCCTCGTTTCAATGGCATGCACCTACTGTATGTCAATATGAAGGTTACGATGGACGTCAGCACGTTGAGGCTGTGTATTGAAAAAATTAATTTTTAATCTGTTACAAACATTTCTTTAATATTTTTCGCTATCTTTTCGCAATCTTTTTATACATATGGATAGTAAGCTTAATGCAGAGTCGTACTGCTCTATGTTGGTTTGTCTTTTCTTATTTTAGCAACTCGTGTGGAAACAAAACACTTTAAATAATCTTAAACAAACAAATAAAAATGGTCACGGCATTACGTACGGCATACAGTGTAGTACGCTAACCGCACGAATACCAGTGCAGTCATTATAAAACATTTAGATTATTTTTCACCCACACCTTACCGCCCCATCCTATCCTCATGCGGTAAAGAAGAAGATTTGTATGTATACATAACATTTCAATTTGTCCACACAATGGGGCTGTCCCTGACAGGTTCAGACGAAAAACATTTTCAGACAACGGCTATAGAATATCCTTTGGAAAGAAGGATACCAGATTTGAGCAGCAGATCTGAATATCTAATAACGTTGTGGTAGCAGGACATGGCATGCCGAACGTATTCTGTTCAACGCGAGTCAGACGTTGTGATCAAACGGAGCAGACGACGGGCACGACATTGTTCTATAGTGCTGCCATCTGTAAGGATGATCAGTAAGGCTGCATATCGTATTATACCGCAGCCGCTTTTATGCCCTGCATAAAAGACTCTTCGTAGAAGTTAAAATCTGAGATGATGCAGCGGATCGTAGATGTACGTTGCTACCAAATAGGGCTTCATTTAAATGAAATATACATAATTTATGTAATCGCTTTAAAAAATAAATCATCAGCTAAGGAATTGTCTTATGAATCCGCGCTATCCACACCACTAAAACCCTCGAAAAACAGTGGAATAACTACTTGCTGAAGTGTTCGAATGGGCTCTTGAATTTGACCAACTTATTCAGGCTGTTAGCCTCCACCGCACGCGCTTCTGTAGTCAATGGTAGGAATTTTCGGCTCTCTTAAATTGAGGCAAGCGGATATAATGGTTGCTTCATTGCGCGGTCCAGATGCTGTGTTCTGCATGGCGTTTTTAGTGAGAGATCGCACCGATGTCGAAGTAGAGTGTGTTAGACGTTATTCCTGGTTAAAGCTTCAAAGAACAAGGTTTTGTTCCTATTTTACTTTCGTCGTTTCACAGTATTAAGGATGTGCTGTATGTATTTGACTATGTTACAGTAAAATCATGTCAAGTTTTTCCAAGGCTATGTCCCATACGACCCAGACTGGGATCAGTGGTCTTTCGTTAAACGACTCCTGCTATAGGGGACCGGCAGCATAGTCAGCTAGTACTGGAATGAAAGAGCATAGGTTGAATTGCAGTACTGTCGAATGAAATAAATACAGATCTCCTTCGATCTCTCAAATTAGATTGCTCACTATGGCTATGTATCTGCAGTTGTTCAGAATACCATTACATATCGGCACGAGAAGTATAGTACTTAATTGCTTATAATATGGTTGGCCTTACACAGGACTACTCTAAGGCTTGTTCACATATACTAGTTTCTGTAATCAGCATTATTATTATTAAAATCAGGAATTTGTCTTCGGCTGATCGATGCGAAGTTTTTTCATCGTCTTCTCTAGTTCGTCAACCGTAATCGACGAACCAAGACTCATAAATTTGTAGTGAATAATACGTACACTGAGTCATCAACGGCCTTGGCAGCGGTACATTTCCTTTAAGGTGATATCCCACCGTTTAAGTTGCAACAACACGCCGATGCCATCATCTGCGATGATCATAGAAAAGCCATTTTTTTCGCAAATCACAATCTGATGCAAGAATGAGCCATCGTTTTAAGGTAATAAGAAAAATAAGCAAGCTTGTTTATGTTCCTGTTTCTAAACAGCACTTGCTTGTCCAATTTATCAATACCTTACTAATTTAACCAAAATGCATAAATACGCTATGTCTAGCTACACTACCTAACATTTGCTACACATTTGTGATTGAATTTTTCAGACGGATAGGCCTCCACCATAGTCTTAGTCGTTCGTTATTAACTTGTACATGAAGGCTTATTTTTGAATTTAAACTGTTTTTCCTCGAAATTTTTTGACGACCCACGGTGTCGTCAAATAAAAAACACAGAAAATACGGTTATACGGCGAACAGTTTGCGCCGCTGTAATTTCAAGGTATATACTTGTATTCGTAAACCACTCAAATTTTCTGGTTCTGCATGGCTCACTCGTCTGCTAAAAGCCCAGTGACGATATCCGAGTGAACGATGTTAGATTTCAAAGTATGTGAGAGTACCTCGAATAGACAAAGGAAAATGTCACGGAATGTCGCGCCGTCTCTTTTTTTTTTTTTCTAGCATCACCTCGGAACATGAAGTTAATCTCTGTAAGGTTTCGTACTGAAAGATTTACATTTGAGCGTACTGTGCGCCAATGCGCCAAGTCATTGCTTTCAGCCAATTTTTAAGCTATCTATTAAAAACACTCGAATCCGTACTAACTTTCTTCTATTTATTATGATTTTTTTAATTGTTACTATTGCTAGCAATACTAAAATGCCCTTAGAGGTAAACCAAACGCTAATATAATTTTCCTCGAAAACAATACGCCGGTGAACGAAACAGGGCCTGAAATTTATGTCGGACAGCGGCTGTTGCACCCTTATGACTCAGTCTAAAATGAGCGAGTTTTCTGCGAAAAAACGTATTACTACTGAAGTGCAGAAAAAACTTCCTTATGGAAAAATGTGTCAGTTTCACTATCAATGGGCCTGGCTGTTCATACGGCATACAGAACATCATAAGGCACGCTGACTGAATCCTTCCGAAAAACATGTTTGTGTGTGATTGTTGTTTCGTTTATTACATGCAATGCTCAACTAAGGTGTACGGGATAAGAAATCTAAAACAACAGTGCAACATTTGCATCGTGATCGTTTCTTTCCAAGCATTATTATCTTTTGCGCAACTGACTATATTCAAATCCTTCAAATATTTCTGCTCAACAAATATCTTTCGCTATCAGCGAGGCTGAATGGAATTGGTCCCAGCGTTAGCCTAAATAGAATTCGATTCCTTTTCATTATATTTAAGGGTATATATCTACCGGTTTGTTTCTGCAGGTCATCGATCTTTGCCGTTTCCAATTCATAAGACATATCCAACCGAACAAACCATCATATTCGGTCAGAACTATTGCGTGCGCCATAATGAAGTCGACGACCTTTAGCAAATGCTTTTTGCGTTCTTCGAACAAAGCAATCTTACTGAAACCGATTGACTTGGTTGAAGCGAACTTCAAACCTAAACAACAAGGCCAACTCGATATCTGCATTTACAACCCTGTTTTTGAAGTATTTCTTATGTATTTATAGATCTTTTATCAAAATGCCTCACGAAAAGAGTTATTATACACGTCGCAGTTTATCTACAATACAGAATAAATTAACCGTTTTAAAAATTAGGAAAGTCTACGGGAAACAATAATTTTAAGATAAGAGTGGGTAAGATTTAAACCTTGTTTTTTCTTATAAGGCAATGATGCTCAAACCTATTCGAACATAAGGGTTTTTACGTCGCATTTGCTCGCACATTCACCTATTAACTAGCTATTGATTTTGTGCTTCTCCTCGTATCTAATCACATCCAAATTTCATTGTCCGTTTTCATCTTTCTTCGTAAACAGCGGAAGAAATGTTGCCTTGTCTAGTTAATAGGCAATAGGCCAACGAGAGCTGCCGTATCACAATAGCAATCAAGGACCGTAACAGGACAGAGAAGCCACGCAAATTCAGGTTATTTCATGGTTAGATGGATTCTCACGTGATTAATTAGATCTACGCTAAAAAAGCCTCCCAGCAAATCTCAAATGAAAAACTATCATTTAGCTACACTCGTGTCGTCAGGTTTATAAACACATTAAGTGTGTAATAATATAGGAATACTCTAAAAAAAAAATAAAAAGTATCTGAAACTGGAAATAAAGCGATTTGCGAGTTGGGAGTATGTGCCATGGCAAGAAGTCGATCGATACCTGCTTTCTTAGAAACTGAAGAATATAATCAGCCCACATTTCGATTAAATATATATAGGAATCTGATTATGGGGTCTACTGTATAGTACGATTTTTTTATCTACTTAACTGGACGCCTGGCTAAAATTTGTAACGTACAGTTAAAATGATCCCATTGACTAACCGTTTTTCGAAGAAAGTCGATTTAATAGACGACAGCTCGTCTAACTATTAGGTTGGTACGTCAAAATCATGGCAAACGCTAATTTAGCAAGCCATATTCTATTTTTTTTACGTTTTCTATGCTTTACAACAGTGTAAAAAGACATTGCTTTTTCCTGAGTAGGTGCTGTTCGTATTGTTTTTGGGCCTGTACTGTTAGTTCGAGGTAGCAGCGAATTAAGTATAGGAATAAAAGAGATGTGGCTCATTTAACAGTCGTAGCGGTTGGTCTATATACACAGTGATGTAACAATCCGCTGTATAGATGACAGAATCTAAGAAAAAATGTATAAGTTATTACTACGGTCACAGTACATATATACAGACAAAATAGCACCATCAGAAAGGGTGGCCGCCAGCGTCTCCGATGAGAACACTTGTGGGTGAGAAGAGCAGTCGAAATTATTCTGTCGCGGCGTCGGTGCCCTCTTACTTATTCGTTTTTATGCGTGTGGGTACTCAGTTCACTAACACTGCTTACTAAAAACGACAGCGTTTGTGGCTGTGACAGACAAGCGCAGCTTTCAAGAAGCAGCGGATTGATCTTTTTCTTGACTCTTTAGCCATGCGACGGTCGGTTCGGGGTTTGCTCTGGCTATCTGTCTCAGCTACCATTCTGACTTTGCCATTGTCCCCTGAGATTTTTTGGTACGCTTTGCAACGAGATGTTTTCTGTTGAGCGGCTCTAGATTATAAACGTAGTAGCGTCGTCTTTGGTTCCGACGAGTCGAGCATGTTCTATTGTGCTTAACTGCTCTCCCGTTGTCTGCCGCTTTATGTGCTGTGTGTGTAACATGCACCGGACGCGGGTCTTGGACCCCGAAAATGCATCTCGCCGCTCTCCCAGAATCTCTCCAATAGTTTCCTTTCCTTTTAACCCTTGACGAGGTGCGGCATATTTGGCTGACTTCAGCTCAGTGGAAGAAGATTTCGGCTGAAGTCCAATGCTTAACAGTTCAGCTTTCAACTGGCTTGCACTTTTGACTTGCTCGCTTATTGCCAGAGCTAGAAATCATTTGCCAGACATTTCACTTGCTGGATCGTTTGACGATCGTTCCGACACGTCATACGGCAAAACAGTGTGAAATTTTCTGGTGTTCTTACGCAACGGGGGCGGCACTACAAACCGGAGTAATGTGTACTACGAAGCAGCTCTAGTAAGAATCGGATGAAGCGAAAAAACCTAATGTTGTACCCATACTGCGTTTTGTGCTGTGGGGTTTAAGTAAAAAATGTGGATCACGTTATGCATTTGGATTGTTTCACATGGCATCATTCACAGTGTGCACTGTTCCCTACAGATTGACAGGACTGAGCTCCACGTGCATCTGCAGCTAGCTGAAGCTCGAAATGCTATTCGCATTAGGGGTACAATGCATTCAAAGCTAAACGCTAATGTGGACACATTGCTTCAGCCTGAAATAAACACTGGATATCTTAGCTGTGCATTTCAAGATAAGGGAGCACATGGAACTCGCATAAATTTTGCCCAAAGCCGACGGCGGTTACGCTTAAACACCTTGATTCCAACCGGAGAGTACGTGTCACTCTGCAACTTTTCATCCATTGTAGACTCGGTGAATCCACGAGCGCGATTTTCTATCGATAGGGAAAACAATGACATACTTTTTGCGACGACCGGTGGCCACGGATCTGTTTTTCCAACCTTGGACCGGCATGAACGCAGTGTCTACAGCCTTTCCGTTAGCTTCCCTACCAAATTAGACATAGAAGTACTGTCAAATACGCGTCCCTCGAGAAGAACCCATCTCATGACAGAGTCAGGCTCAGTAACGCATGTTTACTTCGAGGACACACCACCGTTTTCCGTCGACGAACTTGGCCTTGTTTTAGGGCGATTTCAACATTTCGAAACCGCTAGTTCAGGAACTGAGGGTGAAATCGACATTTTTTCCCGAGAAGGCCATAAGCGAACGTTAGAGATTCGACACGGTGATCCCGTTGCCATTTCAGTGCATTATGTTACAGGCCAAAGGAACAGTGGATCAGGATCAGATAGGCCTTTTCCAGCTGAAAATAATAAGGGTCCTACTGTTCATGGCAAAGACGAGCCCGTGCGAACTGTAAACGGCGATTCCAGCCAGGGCTCAGCCGGACTCAAAGCACGTCGGCATGCCGCTGAGCTGACGGCCAACTTGATGACATCATTCGTCGACCTCATCCACGCCTTTTGGGAAATACAGCCTAAAGTGTCTAGTAAGCTCGATATTGTGTTACTTCCACAAACCGAACCCGGGACAGTGGCAACCCAAAGACCCTTTTCGTTTGGCGCGCCAGGCCTAATCGTGCTATCCGAGGCAGCGATCTGTCAAAATAAATCTAGTGACAGGTCATGTGAACATACTATGCTAAAACAACTTTCCCGAACAGCTCTCTCGGGGTACATGGGTTGTCTATCGCGACCTGGCCCGCAGACGCTTTCTAACGCAGCCTTCAACGAAGCCCTTGAGACGTCAGTGGCCAAACGTATGCTTTTGCGATTGGGTGTGATGTCTGAAGAAAACTTCGTACCGCTCGATGTTGAAGAATTCCAGTCGCACTTATACGCCGAATTTTTAAGCAGCAACTCTAATCAAAGTCGTGAACATGGCGCTTCGAATACCACTAGCAATGATTCGTTGCGGGAACAAGGAGTGACGAAAGAAAGTAAGGCACGTATCGCGGCGAAATCAGCAAAGTTCGGAGGACTGCTACGGATGCTCGAGCAACAAATTGGCACAGTGGCATTCAACGGAGCGGTAAGGGCATATCTTTTTCGTTACACCGACTGCGAGCTTCCCGCTGGTATGGACCAGTTCCGCGAGTGTGTGGCCGAACTCGGCGCTGGTAAAAGGCGAACACATAGGGCTTTCTTCCATCATGCCAGTCGCTTCGTTGAAAGCTTTGTGCGACAGCCAGGCGTTCCCGTTTTGCATGTGCGCCGATTACAAAGTAAACCTCATACTAGACAACGGGGAAGGAAACAAAGGGAGGACGCGCAGATCACCCTACGTCAGGCCAAAGCTGATGGAGTTGTTCAGGCAAACAATGAAGGTGACGGCGGTGGTAACGGCGACAACAGAGATGACGACGAGGCCAACGCTGGTGTCAACACTGGAATCACTCGGTTGGAAATTACGCAACGACGGGAATGTCACTACAAGGAACCCGAAGAATGCCCTCTTGGGAACTGGACTATTCCACTGACAGTGAAAATTTTCTCTCAGAGTAACGCCCCACCTTCGTTCCGTAGGCTTGTACTGAACAAGAGTCAAACTGAGATTGTTCTAGAAGACAGTCCAGAAACATCGACTATCCTGATTGACCAAACGTACTACGGCTTCTATCGAATATATTATGACAATCTAAGCGATTTTCTCCGCCTGGACCAGACATCTGTGTCGGCCCAGCCCGATGTCGCCCTACTTTTCGACTATTTACATTTTGCTGAGCAGACAGGTCAGGGATTGGCTGACCTGCCTCTTCTCGTTCACACCGTTCGGTTTCAGTCGCGGCCTTCTCGAACGCTAATGGGGGATATAGCAAACAAGCTAATTGACGAACCCTATTTACGCTTGCTAGCAGTAAATGACGCCGAAGTTGAGACGCGACTTCAATGCTTCTATCGCCGTTTTCCAGAGCTAGACGCTGAGGTCCGTGACGATTTGGACCTGGCACGTTTCCGCTCTATGATTGCCATTTTAGGTAGGTCCTCAGAAGCTATCGAATTTGCACTGACTTTTCGCGAGAGTTGCAAAACTCTCTGTACTCGCGAGGCGGAATTGAGCTACGAGGGCCTCTGGTCGGAAAGAAAACTTCTCGCGGAATCGTATATCACGGCGCTGTCGCTCCGTTCAGGAGTCGAGCGCACCTGTCGGCAGCTTGTGGAAACGCTGAGCTCCATACAAACGAACCTTTCTGAGGATGTCAGTGCTGAAAGCGTCTCGCAAGCACGGGGATTCTTAGAAACAGGCTGGCCTTCTGAGTCACTTATGTGGGGCAGTGCCTTCACTGCGAGTCCCCAATGCCTAGCAAAGCTGCTCCCTCTTGCCAATGCCGCGGGACCGGAAGCTCTCCGACTCTTCATAACTTCGATGGCTCGGGGTAGTACGGCGTCGCACCAGCTGCTCTGGCGTACCCTCATCAACCACACTGTGGCACGGGGGGACACAAAGGACCACCAGGAAGGTCAGTCCGACGCCGGACTCTGGGACAACGCTAGCCTGCCATTGTCCGAGATTGTTCTCAGCTTCGTTAAATGGCACTCTGAGGGTCCTGAGGGGATGTCGAGGACGGTCGACTTTCTCCGTGAGGCTCAGCAGCTCCTTTATGCTACCTCCCGTATTCATCCCATGGCTCCTAGCAGACCGGCAGTAAGTGGTATCTACAAAGAATCAGATCTTTTTGACAGCATGCACCAGCAGCTTGAAAGAAACCAGCGGCTCGTTCGTCTCAACCGCAACGCATTTGTCAACATAGTTGATTCTATCTACTGTCGATCAGACTCAACAAAAAGTGACCCATTTCCAATAGTTAACATTACGACAGCTGAAAGGAATGATAAGGCGCTTAGGAGGACTGTTGTAATCAAAGCTTAGTTAACAACAAAATAATTTTTGCTAATTAGGAATACCCAGGTGCCCCACGGTTGGTGCACCTCTAAGCATTTTCATTAATGAATTTGTAATATTTAAACAAGAGAACTCGCTCGTTCTGATATAAACACTCAGTTATTAATCGATGCATATAGTAAAGAAGCAACATGTAGCAGGATAAACATGATGAGTAGCAGGATATTTTTTAAGATGGGAAACTGTATAGAGTATTCAAAAAGCAAAATTAGTATGTAGCAATGAATAATGTTACACATGTAAATAGATTAAAATACTTTATTAACAGAATGTGTCATAAAAAATTATTACACGCCTTTTCTTATTACCCATTGCTTAAATTGTAAATTAACAGTACCTTCAATTAAATACATCCAATTTGCCCGACAAACATACTTAACGTTAATAATAAATGATAAGCGCTTTACAAACAAATGGTAAACATATATAATGTTTCAATATATGTAGAGTATTTGTAAGTTATTTTTATTTATCTAAGGAGCATTAGAATCAAAAATCATATTTCCTACGATATAATGATGTGAAATTAAAAAAGAGTATGTTTATGTTTCTTAGTCAGACGAACGTCATCTACGAATGTGTAAAGAGCCCACTTAAGCTCATGCCATCAAGCTAAAAATTTAAGGATTTAAAGCCAAAAAAAAGCTAGAAACAGAACGCTACTTTATATATATACCACCTAAATACCCAATATCTCGACCAAACATATATTTCTCTGATTTTATATTCAGGCTGTTAGATATAATAAAATATTATTATTTGAGATAAATATATAAGGTATTTTATTAATATTTTAGATTATAGTTGTATTTTCTTATAATTAAGTTTCTAGATTTTCGAGAATGTTTTCTTCTTACTTATATTTTTATAAAAGCCTCCCTAGAAACAACGCAGGATTTAATATACGCATTTCGCGCAGGCAAAATAAGTTAGAATATTACCTTGAACCATCGCAATATGTAGTCTTTGACGAAATCACCTTTAAATTCGTCCATATAAATTTTTTTCTAAAATAAAAAAGTAAATAAATAATAAAGGTATTTCTAAATAGATAGTAGCGTTTATTTAAAAATGTGTATCTCAAGTTATTTTATGCCAATCAAATTAATGAACACGGTTTTTGAACAAGCTTTGTTCAAAAACTAACTGTTGTAGGCAAGCTTTAGCGCTGTATATACCTGAGGGATTTGCATGAGTAAAAAACATAGTGAGTTTGATTTTAGGACGTCACGGGAACATTTACTCTCAATCGAAACGCCATCGCCCTAAGATGAATGTTCTGCTCAGCGAATGCTCTAGGAGAATCTCGATGTGCTATGGTGGGTTCCATTAAGCATAAAGGGCTATGTACGATACTTGAAAAGGCCGATTTAAGGAACGTTTACACTTTATCACTATGAGATGTTTTAAAATGAAATATTAGGCTTGTAATAGCTTGCTCTAGATTCTTACGATGAGAATATGTTATATATTACTCTATTAAAAAATTCCAAACCTATTGAACTTTGTTTCCAAATTGATTGGATCCAAGTGTTTCCAAAGAAAACCTAAGCAAAGTGACATATCAAATTTGAAGGCGTTTTATACAAAGAAATCTCGCGAAAAAAGTGCAAAAAGCGCAATTCGCTTCTGTTTGTATTTGAAGTCTCAATGTTGACGCATAATGGCGAGGCGTGTCGAGGGTGAAATGGACGTCAGGCAGCGCCTCAGGAACCAACATGTTTTATTGCATAGGTGCTTGACCTTTAGAGACAATAAATGTTTATCTATCTGGGCACTTTTGTCTTGCTTGAACAGGTGCAATGCCC
Organism: Varroa destructor; assembly: GCF_002443255.2. NCBI lineage: Eukaryota > Metazoa > Arthropoda > Arachnida > Mesostigmata > Varroidae > Varroa > Varroa destructor. Next base: position 38,334,467 of record NW_019211455.1, on the reverse strand, counting down.
TAACTTGAAAACATATTTTTAAGTTGACTGAATAAAATGCAAAAATTTAACTGGACACGTAAGTGATACGAAAGCGACGATAGTGTCCTTCAGCTCCAGCAGCATAAACTGCTGCTGTTGTTATTATGGATATAAAAACGTATTTCATGGCCGTGTTTTGTTTATGATGGTATCGAAAGCTTTTCGAGCCAACGACCAGTCGAGTGAGACAGCTACCGATCGCATGGGACTCTTGATTATTGCAATTTACGAATTGGGCAAGACAGACACCCAATGAAGAGTCGTCGTACTATGTAATATACATAGTAGCGTTATTAAAAGCTATTAAGTATATACAGATAGCGGCTTTTCCTACTACAATAGTTTTGTTAGATATTTATTTTCGTTATTTACTAGCGCTAACAAACTGACGCATGGGGAAAAATTGAAAATTTGTCCTCTTGCTGTATTGCAATGCGTCCCTGTGCACACGCTTGACACGCCAGATATAGGGAATACGCCATCAGAATACGATATTGACGTAAGTTCACTTAAAATAATTATTGTACCTTTTTTATTTGCATGCGTGTCATTGTAATTATTGTCCTTTTTATATATTGCCCTTTTTTTTAAAGCAATTTCACATTGCCAAAAGTATACATTAAAATATGTTAAAATATTAAGGGACCCTTTGGACTTTCAAAATCTGATTGAACGCAAGCTATGCACTCAGTCACTAGTCGTCGTTATTGTAGGCTTGTTGGAGGTATCAAAAGTGATTTAACTTTAAGATGTCTATGAATTCTAGATAGTGAATAAATAAAAATAGCTATAGCAAATTTAATTACGAACTATCGAGCTTGCCTGACCTTCATTTTAACTAACCTGACAGTTTTCTGCTACGGTACTTACTTTCACATCAGTTCTTCGATTGAAAAAACTCAGCTCATACTGAAAGACTTGAAGATTTTTACGAAAATAGGTCTGTAATGTTAAAGTTTAGGCTGCAAGCGTTCAGTGCCGTTCGACAGTCGTATATTTCAGATCATCAGTAGACTTACAGAGCAAAATAAACGTATTTCAAGTGGCAAATTAAACCCCGAGTTTTGAACTAGAGGTTTTCGGAGATAATTACCCGGCCCCACTGTTCAAGCTTGACCGTAATAATGTGCACATTGGAGTTTACATATGTACTGTAGAAAAACAAGTTAACATTGGGATGAAAAAAATTTCAGCATGTATATCGCTTCCGGCTGCCCGTATTCGCAAAACTACACGTTAACTTCCGTTCAGGCCATTCAAGTAAATATGCTGATATATGTAAATATACATTGATTCGTGGTAACCCATAGAGCGAGTTCCTAACTCAAGGATTCTTCTGTCACCTCTTTCGAAGCGTGAAACACGTGAGGGACATACAGCGTACAAGATCTTTCTGTGTGGATTGCCTCTCACTCTGCAGCTTGGGTACAGACTTTACTCGGAGGAGATTTCTCTATTCACTCCGACGAGCCGTAGACCGCCGTATCGTTTCCGCGTTCCCGCGTTCCACAGGCGTCGCGTTCTCGGTCTCGCTGTTTTTTTTTTTTTTTCGTTTAACTCGTCCAAGCAGAAGAAACCCTGTTTTTCGTTCTATCTTTCCTTCTTTTTCGTAGATACGGACAGTGGGTCACAAACACCGGTAAAAGCGGACCGAGCGTGTATAGTATCCTTTACTTGGAACGCCTACACCAACATTCGTCGAGGCCTCGCGTTCTTCAAAAACTCGTTTCCGTGCATCTCTCGGCTACAGCGTGCGCTCAACTCCTCTCTGCAACCAGCGAAGTAAAGAACCTCTATTCCGTCCTCTACTTGCCAACACGATTCCCCTGAGGAAATAACGAAACGCAATTTCCTTTTTCTTTCTTAGTTCCTGACTAGTTCTCGTTGGAGCCTCTTTTATACTTCTCAGGCTTTTCCGGAATAAAAAAGCCTCACTTCTGTCTTAAGGTTAACGTCTCTTTTTCCACTTAATACAATACTTAAAAGGCCAAAATAAACTGTATACTATTTGCATCTAGTCGAAGCTAAAGTGAAGTACAATTGGAATCAGTTAGAATGCGAGGCACGTGTGTGAAGACATTGAAGAAAACATGCATCCTGCCTGCCGAACGATGAGCACAAGAAGATTTCTCAAACAACTCTCTCGTTATTAACTGATTCAGGTTTTGGCTTATAATGAGAAAATCAACGTGCAAAAACCTAAACAGACGATTGCAGAAAATATCGTCTCGAAGATCCTTTTCACATACAGTAGGGTCTAGATTGTTTGACATTACACAGTATTGGTCTATATACACATATTTCTTGATAACTATATTTGCCGTGTTTTTAATACAAATTTGTAATGAGACCTTTACTGTGGTGTACTTTCGTCTCTTCAAATAGGTACTATGCAGGTGGCTCCTGAGCCCGTGTCGTTTCGAATATCCGTCACGAGAAACTTGTACTCGCAGATTAGCTATACGAACTTATGAAAGTTCCGGCTACACAAAATTTTGCTTACTCGAAATTAATTCGTTAAGTGTTCTAATTGGCTGGTAAGTTTCTAAAAAACATCAGATGACGCGAGGGTCCATCATCTGTTATCTTCTACAGATATAGCAGATAGGCAAAATGAAACACATCGTTTTAAGAGCGGTCTTATAATTTATCTTTTCCGATAGCCTAATAAATAATAAATGGTGAACCTAGCCTTCCATGCATGCATTTCTACTTCCCCATTTTGAGTGGACCGTATTATAATCAAAATGGTAAGAGAATCCTCGTCGTTACGAACTCATCATTTTTGCTTGGACAGGGGAGTGAAGCAAAAACGTACAACGCTACCTTCCCCGAAAGCGTTTGTTACTGCTCATGTCATCAAGTTTTTATTGAAGTAACAATATCACCGTACGTTTGCTTATTGTTCCTAAGCGCAACAGCGTAAATGACAGGCGCTTGAATGAACGATAGCAATTAATTTTGACATCCATAGCTATGAGCACCTAAAAAGTTCCCCATTCTCCAAGTAGAAATACACAGTAACATACACCGTATAACACAATAAATATTTTATACTAAAAGATTGTGTCTCCAAAGACGTATTATGCCCATTATTGATGTAAAAAAAAAATAGGTGGAAAATTGTTGCAATTACTGTTACTAAAAGCAATCTACAGGCCCGTATAAAGTAACTGAATGATTCGACACAACGTTGGTATCGTTACGGTATCAAAAAACAACTCTAGACCTTGTTTGAATGATGATAACGTCTACAGACATGATTAATTAGAAAAGAAAAGAAAAGAAGTCTTGTAAATGTGAAAAAAACGTAGATACACTTTAGTATTTTAATTAATTTTAGAGATATTTATTTTATGCATACTATCAGCGTATGCTATTTTCGTCCAGCTCCGAATTCACTAGTAACTTATTTTTATTACTTTTGAAATTTAAGCGCTTGTCTGCAACGACGCCATGTAGATGTACTATATTGTATCATAGGAGCTACTTAATAATTGACATATACGGTTCTTTACTACTGCATAAACGCAAAATAAGGTGCCGTCAAATAGGAACGAATACACGCGGTCTGGCTTGTAAACAATATGTACAGTAACAATGCAGTTGTTTACGAATATACATCCGTACTATTGCTGATTTGTATACAGACCACCCGCAAAGCAGCAGGGCTTCGTAACGTCACAGCTAGGAGAATTTCTGGTTTGGCAGATGGCTATTTATGAGCAGAAAATGAATGGCCAAGGCAAATGAACATCGTCTCATTCCAGATAGGATCACAACTATGTAATTATCTACAAGTCCAAAATTTTCATCTGGAGAAACAAGGACGCCTGGCGGTGAGGCTGGCGCTGTTCAAACGGAGGTCGATGTGTCGAGACAAAAGTTAATCTAATTACGTTCGTTTTTATGAAAACCAGATAGGAAAAATAAGAAATAGAAATTCAGAAATATTTGTTTAGATTTTGAACTGCGATGACGGCGTAGCCCTTCTTTTGCGACCACGCGATAAACAAAATCAAATGGCACGTTTTTGGGCGTGTCATAATTTCACGGGTATATGGAATTTGTCCCCCAACTTGCTGGTATCGCGACACAGGATAACTTAGCTTACAAAAGCATCTGGAACACTGCCCATTCTTATCAAATTATCCCTATATTTCATATAAAATGTTATTGATAAAAATATTGATTGGCGTAGTTATTACCCTTCACTTGATGCTATACATTCGCTATAAAAGCGACAGCATCGCCATCATAATGCAGTTGTAAGGCATTTTTAAAAATTTACAGAATTTTAAGCACATGTACTATAAAATAAATAAAACATGCGCCCTGATATTGTCTATAGGAAAATTCGACAGTACACCAGTCACGTAGAGATCTGATATTAGTATTATTCATTATTTTATATATACAACGGACATCCTTTTCCGGAAGCTACAATTTCCTGTTGAAATTATATGCTTACATTTCTAGGCTGTTGAGTTTGCGGGAAGATGATGCAATTAAATAAAAGCATGGCACCGACAATGCACGGCGCTCTACATTAGGTACCGATCTATACCCACGGATATGGAGCCAAGTATCCTACAGTTGTAGGTTATTGGCTTATAATAAGTACCGTACATTCGTCGCGACGCACGACGTTCGTATGAAACATATGCCCAACTCGACGTACCACTCTGCGTCCAGAATAACAGCGTGTTCCTTGGAAGCCGGCGAGCGATAGGCCGTGACGCTCTTAGATATGTTTACCAGCTTGATGGATGACCCCACATAGAGCCGCGTATAAATTCGGGCGGACGCACCCAATCCGAGTTAAGCACCCATTGGGCTATTGTGAAGGACGATTGATCTCTGACTTGGGTCGACCTTTGGAGTAGTTTAAGACAGAGAAACACTCTTTCACGTTTATTGTCATTGTCTTTATGGCGCTCACAAAGGTTCTTCGTCAGATTGATTTCAGAGTTATGTTTTCAGGCAGGTAACCAATAATTTGCCCAACCCAGATAGACTTGTGGTTTGTCGTATAAGCTAGTCTTTTCTGACTATTTGAATGAAAATAATGTCTACTGTAAGAACTAACACCAATCATGACAAACAGACGTTTTTTAAGAGGTTAATCTGTAAATCATGTTTACGAACACCGGGCGTCGTTTGTAGGTATTATCCGCAGTTGCGGTGACGCTTTAGCTACTGCAATAGCAGCATTTAAATTCACAGGGGGCTTGAAGATGCTCCGCCTGCAACCTTTTCGTTTGTCTGTGAGTTTCATTGCGATCGTCACCTATTTGAAGATTACTGTCTAGCTGTTTATATCCTCATGCGCCGTGCTGAACGTGAAGACTGTTTTAAATCAGTGTTTTTGTTTTTTCATGCGCTTACCTCTTCAAGCCACGTGCCAATACGCCAGTTGCATATGGTGCACTAGTCATTTGGTGCCTTTCCTATTACGTGAACATACTCTTGGAAACGCTCATGGCCATTGAGAGCTTGGATCATATAGTGAATCACTGTTCTGAAGTTCCTCGCTTATCACTACTTAACTTTCGGTATGAACTCCCTCATTTAAACAGCGAGCCTTGTTGCGCCTACACCTCCTATTGCAACTTCTCTAGAATGGTTTTTCAGCCTGCTGCCAGGTGAGCGTATTATTTTGATACATTTCTTCCCAGTTCGACCATAATGTCCCATAGCACCCTTATACACATGAGCGTGGCGGGAAACGTTGAGGTGGTTCAGGACGCTAGACTTGCCCAACGAGTAAGCTCTCATTGTGCTTTCCTTGGGTGGCTTTGTATTTTATAGCTTTTCCCGAAAAGCAGCCACATAAAGAACTATATAGAACAAACCTGGGGCAAGTAGCCGTCTTCTTTTTCCATTTGGTTCTCTAATCCATGGAATTATGCTGCTGAGAGTATAAGGTGCCAAAACACTTTTCTTTACAGCTTGCTCTGTTACCGTTGGGCTCTGCTCAAGCTTCATTACAAAAAAAAACTAATCATTTAACCTGGTTGTAGTAGGTATTCTTTTAGGTTAACGTTACAGTTTTTGTACACGCTTTTGTCAATAACAAGCATGGCTTTTGTGTTTTTAGGTGCTAGCTTACGTTTGTGTTTGCTTATCGAGTGTTTAACCTAGTTCAGGCCTGTGCTTGCATTCTTTTTTGGTTCCGTCTTGGTCCTAGCAGTGACCATCAATATCATTCGGGCATTGTTTATTCCTTCTGGCATAGGTGGTCTGAGCATTTCTTCCTAGATGAGATTCCACAAAATGAATCCTAAGATGGATCCCTATGGCACTTTTGCCGTAACTTCGGACTCAGTACTCTTTTGCGACCTTCAGAAGACTAGGTAGGTAGCGATAGATATTTCCTTTATCACGTGTCCAAGATTACAATGAATAAATTTAATATGATTTATATGAACTTATAATAAACGGAAACCATAACCTCTGAGTTTTCTACAAATTCGAATCAATAAACGGGCCTTTGGCCTGAGCTAATTGAATGCAATTCGACTCTATTTAGCGTTTTGACAGACACCGCCAGCAAATCCTCGGACAGTTGAGAGCAAATGAAGATTCCCAATAGTGCTACCCTAAGTGTAACAGAGCTTCCTTGAACAGCAAAATGTAACTGAGCCATATACAGACCCGGGCAACAGATCCTTGTCGATTGTCTTATTTTTCTCAAGCATCGCCCAGGGTATAAAGCTCTCCCGATTCAACCAAACGCAAATTTTGGCACAGATATTGAGCTTAACTCTGTGTTTTCCTATGTTCTTTCCCCACTTATATGGCACTCAGCCGCCTAAATTTTCATAAAATCCCTCCAATTTAAAACAGCTAATAATAGTTGGGTGTTTGCAGCCCATTTTCGAAGTCTCGAATTATTGGTCATTTGAGGTTTTCATTGACCTTGGATTGCCAGCCGCAGTGCGGTGCATCTTCCTAGCAAACCGCCGTTGAGCATAAGTATACCGAGTTAATTGAATAACTTCTCAACTTCCGCAAAAGGCGAGATAGTTTTATTAAAACATCGAGCTCAAATTAAAGTTTCGTGCGTTATATGCACACGATAATATATAGAGTTAAACACAGTGTGGCAAAGAACGGCTAGAAGATATTATATTTATAGATATATATATAGAAGATATTTTCAAGATCAAACCAAGACTCACCGATAATCACTTACATTCACTAGCACCTAATACTGTACTCGAGAGCCGTGCCTAAAACATATAACCTCATTAAATTCAGTTTCTAAAACAACATGACACAATGGATCCAACTTCTACATAGCAGCCCTGGTCAATGGAAACGCTCGTGATATCTTGATGAATATATACATACACATAAACATAATAGAAAAAGTGTGAATACATACTTTTACTATTCTTTAGGATCCTTTTCTATATTATACGTTATAAGTTTTATGTCTGCAAGGCTTCTCTCTAATGAAACTAAGAGGCAGAACGAATCGAGTACCTTCAAGATGCATTGATCGAACTGCGTAAAAGGCTGTGCCTGAGAAGGAGCATTTACAGTTTACTCACAGAATCCTGTTTTGTATAAGCGGCACATTCAATAACGTTCGTAGCGTGCGTATCTGGATACTTCGTTTCCGTTTTTAAGTGCACGACTTCCTTTATAACCAGTTCATTAGCATACTTGAAGGCAAGACTATAGCCACTGGTGCTGTTAGGGCCATATTGCCCCTCAGAAGAAGATGTGGAAACAACTGCACCATTAGCATCTACTCTATGTGAAGTAGCTTTTTTCTTTATTGTATATCTGCATTTACCAACAGCACACGCCTATCTTACGTCTAAAACTAGTGACGTCCGATTTTCCGTTGCACTCTTGTTTAATGATAGACACGTTTATTAACGCTTCCAATTTCTCTTATGATTGTTTTCGTCTGTTCGTAACTATATAGGTCTACCTCTACAGCCCTAGAAAATACTGTGCTAATTAGCCTCACGAACGTACTATATATATATATTACAACGAAGTCTTACTATCTGGCATTTATTTCATTCAGTATCCAAGCCGAAACTGTTGCGTGGCAGAGCAAAATACCTAATCTGTGGAAGAAAAGAAGGGTGGTTAAATACAATGTGTTGAAGCGCTTGTTCGTACGTCAAGCCAATGCTTGACGTCCGAACAAGCGCTGGACGAGTTATTCGCAAGTATGGATTAAATCTAGGTGATAGCAGGCGACACCGGAGCAGAAGAAGGTTAGGTAGCGCAGAGGGAACTAGATTCGTCATGCTTCGATCGCTCCGTTTCCCCGTTGTGGTACTACCAGTGACTCGCCTCAGCGGCCGCTCGAAATGTCTGATAAATGGTTAAAGCGTGGGCTGTGCAGTCCGGCAATGGAGGTCGCTAGCTCCCTCTAACACTGGGAGGTATACGGCCAAACTGCTAGAAGATTGAAGAAAAAGCACAGAACTTGCAAATATCGATTTCGAATAAATTTGTTGCATTCCGCCACCCGTGCTCATTGCTTTATTCTACGATTGATTATTGTTTTGCCCACTAGAGCAGACTGCATCGAAGCGCTGAAGAATGAGTCGACCTTTTTAATTTTTTTCTTTTCTAACACGGTGTGCCTGCAAAGCGATAGCGTAACATGAGTTGTGGAAAGGGGGCTTCTAGGCTGGTGAAGCAATAATTCACCCAGTGTTATATGCTAGGCCATTCCAATTCTTCGATCAGTCTTTGCAGGTAATGTCTTTTAACATGGGCCGATTGTGGCTCTCACAGTTAAAAACTACAAAGGACATATTAATACTTTTTAGGCAAGGGCACAGAAGCTTGTGCGATCTATGCATAAAAAGAACGACTTTGTATACGCGGACGTAGAGCCTCTTCAACGCTAAAACAGCGGGTTCGTTCGCAAATGCTGTAAACAGCACGCTGATTATACCATTTGAGGTATGTCCTGCGAAACCCGCCAGCTAAAGATAATTGTCGGTTTACTGCCCGTTAATATGCGTACGAAAACGACAAATAAAAAGAGGAAGCTAAAGTCAAATCTGAATGTTTCCTGACAACGCTCAATTAAGTTTAGTTGTACGAGTCATTTTCTCAGCAAAAAAGTATAAGTAACAACATTTTTCTCGTACGCTGATATATTTCCTCTCATGCTTAATCGCCTCACACAGCTTCAGCGTTAGGAAAAAGGATTATCTCGTTGTAAATTCTAGCTTCACTATCGATTTCGGTACGAGATTCTTCTATGCTGGTACCGAAAACGTCCACGCTGAACGTGTTGTACACTGTTCGTATTTGTCTAGCGAGCATAGCAGATTTATATTAAAGATCAATGTATTTGTGAAAAGTTATCATTACACGTCGTTGGTCGTTACGCTTTTTCTGACTTACGCTTAGCTATTGGAGACGTTTAGGAAAAATGTGTGAAACTTTAATTCTATAATCTTTAATAAATATTGACGACCATTACTAGCATGATCATATCATCAGTACGTGCATTTAGCCGGTGAATTTTATCAAAAATATTTTAAGACCATATCCGCTATATGTTTAAATTATTGAAAAATTGCTTCTTCATAACGAAATTAATTTTGCCTAAAACTATTTTTGTCTGAAACATTTATTTTGCATGAATTGTGGAAACCTAGATAGACTAGAGAACTTTCACAAGGAAACATACACAGAACTAACGACAGCTTGGTTAAGCTTTGTCCATACGGCTTAAGAACGCAAAAAAAATTACATTGGATATAGGCAAATATTTACATTGAAGTTTTTTGTGCTAGTCAACTCTCTCTTTTTCTTTCCCCTTCTCTCTTGCGCAACGACGTTATTTACATGTTGTCCTTAGTCGCTAAGGATCAATTGGGATAGACCGATCTAAATATCTGTTTTAATGTTCATAACAATTAATTAGAAGTGTTCAAATTTAACTCACTGAGAATATTTTCTTATCTAAACGGCTCATGGCGGCTTACTATGGTTGTTAGCAGGGTTGCGTTGCTGACTGAAAATTCCTATGGAACAGAAAAATTAGGTTAGGTATCCGACGTTGTTTTGCTTATCTGTAATTAGTCTAGAATCACATAGATCATCGACTACATAGGCTACAACTGTAAATTAAATCAGAGCTTTGATAGTTTCCTCTAAAATACTCAATGAACCATGTTCCTTGCAGCTGGAAGTACTAAGCCACTATATATATATATATATATATATATATATAAAGCATCTGAATGGAGAACCCCTATGTAATGGGCATGAAATTTGGCCCCTTTCATCTTGCTATAAGATCAATTATTTAACTTTTTTTGTCGTTCGATCAGTTTTGAAACTTTAAGAGGTTCATCAGGCTTATCCGTTTGATGTTTCAGGCGGTCTAATATTTGCATAAAGTTTTTCTAAGCAAAAGTTTAGCTTAGTATTTAAATTACGGTCTCACCGCATTGGGGAAACATGCTAATTTCAATACTGTGTAAGAGTGAGGGGGCGAACCGCAGCGAGTGCACCAAATCGTTCACAGAAGGAAATGAGACAACGGCTGCCGTAAAGCGAGCAGATCGGAAACCATTTAAAGTATGTTTTTTTTTGTAAAGGTTGAAACCTTTTAACTGAAAATGCTGTGCAAGAGTCAATACTGAATGAGGATCACTGAATAATAGAAGCGAGAAAACGAATGATTAAAAAAATGCAATAAGTTACCTGAAAAAAACGAGATCATGAGAAAGCTGTAACGACATTTTAAATGTTTGAGACTAACCGGGCCCCACTTTGCGAGATGTGGGTTGTAGCGGCATTATTCTGCTGTTTTCGGTACTAGGAGAAGAATGATTCCCTTTAGGGCGTTTTCATTTCGAGCAAACCTCCGCTGTGCTTACAGGTTTTCGTGGTTACCCAAAATTGGCCCTCTACGAGTTCTAACCACAATCAGGGTTATGACGAAGATTTTTATGAGAAAGAGCGAAAAATTTACAATAGATCTTACATTAGAAGGGCTTGAAAAACCCTAAAGAAGCCATTTCTGATGATCTTAATATCTTTTTGCGCGGTTTTTTTTTTCAAAGAAAAAGTATATTGATAATTGGGTCTTCGTATGAAGTCCCAACAATTTGGTTTTTCTTACATGTTTGCTTTTTTTGCACCATTTAAAACGTTTAGGCCTTTGGACTTTTAACCCATAATTAGCGTTTGAAGAAGACATGGTTAAAACCTTACCTGTACTTAATTGTTGAATTTCATTCGCGACTTTATAGCAGGAAACTAACTTCTGAAACGGACTCGTAACCCATTTAGGCCAGAATTGAAGCTCCGGTCGAAGCTGTGCGTTGAAGAAATACGCCCATGGGAAATGTCTTCGTCTATATGTATAAAAAGCCTCATTTACAATTGCTTGTTTCATTCAGGTGCAGCTTGCAAACAAGCTGCATATATATATCTATATATGCGTGTTATAACAATGAAGCTTTTTTTTGGTATAGGCACATCTATTCTGTGGCTATTTCCACTTCCATTATCGTCGTCATAATCAGCATCGCCCTGACCTTTTGATATTGTAACGATTCAAAGGAGAGACTGTGGGGGAAACAATGCGGCAGGCAACGTCGGTGGTAACGACGAGGACGAGGACGAGGACGAGGACTGCAGCTTGTTCATGAGCCGGTCGAGTAGAACGGAGGATTAGTAGGAGAACAGGAGAATAAAGCAGCGCGTTCTCTCTACCAACAGACTGTTAGAGGCTACTGGATCTGCGTCTGTGCTGCGCAAGAAAAAGGCGAAGAGGGAGGAACGAAGCGAAAAAGGACGACCATCTTTCCCGACCACATACACATTCTCGCTGCCTTTCTGCTATTTTGCTGCCGTCTATCTCGGTGGTGTCCTGTTCCCTAGAGAGGATATTAAATTTTACCCACACTTCTCAGAACAAGAAGCGCTTCCGGCCTGAGATTGGCGGACTTTTTTGGCGTTAGACCGTATGGTTTCGTAGACGGCCGGGGCTTCATCAAGCCTCATAGCATTCGCATGTGATGTTCTTAAATGTATCCGGGTAAACCTCATGGGTGATTCTAGGCTGAATGCTAAGCTATAGCACTCGAGTTACATGTGGTCCACCACTAAATATACGAAAATGAATAATTTAGAAGCGCAAATTGCAGTTCATCCTATATTCCAATAACTCGGCTGACATGATATATCACTTGCAACCGATATATTCATCCTAACTATCAGTATCCTCATTTGATCGATAAGGTGTATTCTCTGATGGCAGCCTCTTATTATGTCAGTTCAAAAACGAAAAACATATGTAAACGATGTAATGACTAGTATTTTGAACCGCATTGCTACAGGGGAATTACATTCATCGTCGAATTGCAAAAAGCGTGAAAGTTCGTATTTCAAGGGACTACACTTGAGCCTGCAGTGTCAGTCGTCATCACCTATAATATTTTGCCAATTTTGCCTCATATAAGATACCTGTTCTCTTCCTTGTTTTCTAAAATCACATTCAGGGCCGCATTATGCTAAAGCACGGTACAAAAGATACAAAGCGAAATGTATTTGCGGTATAGAGCTCAATAATATGGGACTTTTCTCGTTTTAGTTAGGAGTCAATAATGGATAAGAACGGTAGCTTTATAAGGTAATATGTAACAAACAATCCTTACATATGAGAGGAAATCGATGGAAATCTGATTACCATAAATCATAGGCGCAAAGAAGGGCGAAACTTTCTAAGGTAACTGCAAAGTAACGAATAAAACTTACATTTCTCTGTCTTTGTATGCGATGACAAAGAACATACCCCATTCTTGTTACTTTGTTTAGTTGCATTATTTTTCAAATAGGCATTATTTAACGAGTTGTTTATAGGGTGAGTTAAGGGCTTGTATTCTAATGCTATCGGCATGAGAAACAAAAGCAAGCTTTTGTGCATGAACATATTAACTTTACTCATATTAACTTACATTTATGAAAAACAATATAACTGAAGAGTTTTTTTTTCCAGAGACCGCTCGTTCCGTTCGATTTCCATAAGTCGAAATCATGACTCCGGATAGTACAGTATCGGTCTTTTCACGAATATCGTGTCTAAGGTCATCGACTGCTACTAAGCGCTACTTAATACACACCGTTTTTAACGTAGCCCCACGGAAAACAGTCGGAGAGGATCATGACGAGGGATCACGGAGGCTAGTCGATGTTACTGTAGCAACGAATATAGCTGGCCTAGAAACATGATTCTGAGAAGTTTACAGCGCAGTGTGCCAAATCAAAATACCTTGTTGAACCCAATGCCCCGAAACCAGTTGCCCCGAATGCAACAGGAAGGTTTCCAACAGGGCAGGATAAAGCTTGACATTGGCTCTCGCTGCCCTTCCGCCGTCGTGTTCAAAAGGATAGGTCTGATAACATTTTTGCTCTGCGAATCACACCGCACACGAACCCGTTAGGGTACTCGTTGTTCCGCACTTTGCGCTCCCTAAGCTTCAGAGGCGACAATTTTATATATATTCACATAGCCTTTCAGCTAAAAATGAACTTCATCACAAAAAATGACGTAATCCTAAAAGTAGCTAGCACTTATGTGGCATTCGAACATGTGATCAGTGCATAAACGACATTTGCAATCGTACTGAATTTATAACCGCTAAATTAACCGTACCCTGTAATAATAGGTTTTTATCAAGGACAAGCACTGTTTCAAGTAGCAGCTCCTTTCTATCGCACACTGGAAAGCTGCTATATTGATTGTTTGAGAATCTGTTTGACCTTTTTGGTATACAAACTTAGATGAGAGAAACCGAAATAGACCCGGGAATTTAGCCCAACCTATACATTCTTAGTTTAACTTAACAGTTTTGTTTTATAAGTTATGACATTTACTGTCACACGCTTCGTTAGCACCATCACCGATTCTAGCTTTGCCCTGTTTAACTATCATTACACTGATGTGATCTTCAGCTGCTTCAATTCTATTCCCTATTCTATAGTAACATCGACGGAATAGTCATCTATTTTTGTAATAGACCGCTTAATAACAATGAACTACTTGTTACTATTGTTATTATCATTGCCATACGCATTAGCAATACATCAATGATATAACCAAGGACGCAGTTTGGTAGAAATAAATGAAATTGCTACTTAAACTCGTCCGAAGCTGTTGAATAGAGAGCTAACAGTATTGTCGCTAAGCGGCATTTGTATCATCGCCATCGGGACGGCGACTGAAGCAAATACGTCACACAGATGATCCGTATTTATTAGCAGTACACTTCCTAAGATTCAAGTTTTTGCGTTACAAGAGCATGTATATCATGGAAAGAAGTAGAAGCGTCCCCGATGCAGAATAGCGGCCATTGGTGGATCGTACAGTTACGAATGTATGAGACTGGTTAAACGATGGTAGTGTCGAGAAAACGAGGAGTTTACATTTGCAAGCCTTGCTAGACCTTCCGATGGCCTCGAAATCAGCGGCGCGCACATTTCCGAAATCTCGTAACAACTCCTATGCTGTCTCACGGCTTCGGGGGCTGCTCAGATATTCATACGTTCCACGGTCCATCGGTTCGTATGCTTACCTTCGCTCTAAGTTGTTACCTCGCTTCTTTCCCTACATACATATGTACGTACATGTCATACCCCTCCGCTGCAATTTGCTGCGGGTGTCGCCTATACAGCCGACGTATGCCATCACGCACGCACGCACGCACTAACCGAAATTCTTTCTACCCAAATCATGAGATTTTCTGTGGGTTTCGCGGTACGGGTGTAACGAGGTGGCATCCGGAATCCCAAACTGGCAAAACAAGCTACAGTTTGCACAAATGATGATCTCCTCCTAACTCTTGAATACGCACACGCGTAATGGTGTTCCTTTCGCAGTTCAGACACTGTTTAGGCAACGCTAGATAGGAGTGCCGTTTGACGGCAAGGTTTCATGGCGTCTAATATAGATCAGATTATGAATCCTTTCGTTTTTATATAATATGCGCTTAACGTAATCTTTTTTTTTTTTTTGAATAGTAAAAGCTCCCACTATGATGGAATTGGACTGCACGTTATCCCTCCAATTGGGCAAATTTGATCTTAGACTTGTAAAATCTCTCACTAAAGCAATTTTGGTCACGTCTCGTAGCGGATTTTAAGTTTGCATCCGGTCAGTTCGACAAAATCAATACAAACGTCATAAAAAAAATAGTACCTCGCAATTTTCGAGTTCATCAATTGCGATTTTTCTAGACCTAAAGTTTATTCTCAACACGAAAGCCCCCGAAGTGTATCCCTATATTGGATTTAAAGTTGAGTTTATTTTCTGTATATATGGCTAAATGTTTTCAAGGGCTTAACTATTTATTTAATTAAATTTTGTATGTTCTCGTGCAGTGTGAACACGTTATTGGCAAAAGATATTCGGTTTCTGAGATATTAAAGCTGGGGTTACCAAGAAACAAAGTGGCTACTTTCTAACAGAAATTGCTCTTACAAAAACTTTCAAATTCGTAGATCATTCAATTTCTTATAGATACCTCAAGTGGCAAGGCTGGAGGGATTGAAACTGATGCATTATTGTGGTCAAGCAGCAAAAGCTATTATCCACACAACTCCAGCTTTCGGTACAGGCCACGTTAGCGCACCGTTGAAAAAACGCAGAGATACTGAAGTTGAAGGTTAGGAAATTTCGAAGCATCATCAAGCGAATTCGGTTCAAATTGTAGAGGCTATCGCAGAAACAATAACGGAGAATAAAAATACGGCCGGTGGCGGATGGAGCGTAGGGAATTTTTATACGAAACAGCCTGAAGACAAAGCAGCAAAGCTATTCCACGTTATGCGGGTTTCGACAATAGGTCCGACAGGCTTTGGGCCTATCGATGAGGCAACCCTCCAACAAGTTCACAGCGACAGTTTAGATTCGACGACACTGCTAATTGGATAAAAGTTACCGTAGTGAAAAATGCATCGAAGTACTTGCCAGTCCCAACTAATTTTTGCCTAATAACATCCATAGTCAAAGTTTGCCAGTGTTTCTTAATGAGCTCTGTGTCAGCAATTAAACGACGAGTTATTAAAACAGGTGCTGACCTACATGCAGGTACAATTATTGAAAGCTACGGTCGTATAGGTTCAATCAGTTTATACCAACTGGATTGCTACAGTCAATAGTGCCGGAAACGGTATAGCCCCATAGTATGAGAAAGGCAGCCAAAGATTGGGCGGATGGTAGCTTAGCAGTTGAATTCGAGTCCGCTCAATGCAAGGCCTATGTTTTTTTATGATGGAAATATACGAGTTATGAACAATCTGCTAGCACAAAGAAAAGATTCTTTATATATATATATATATATATATATATATATATATATAGTTTTCTAGGGCTTCGTACAGTGCACCTAAAACATATCAAACTTTTTGCCGTATATGGCTGATTTTTCATGTAGCATATTTGCGTTGTCACGGCCTTTTACCCGATCTGTGCATTCTCAGACTGTATTTTGTATGTACTGTATATATAAGCTAACTTGTT
>NW_019211455.1:38274677-38317818 GCF_002443255.2 Varroa destructor | reverse complement strand
TATATATATATCACAGTAAGTAATTTTTAAGAAGAAGAACGATTTCATGAATTAACACATTTGTTGAATAGGCAAAATATCTCTAAGTGATCCAATAGAGTCGGTAGTTCTATTGGTAACGAAAAAACCATTTCTATAACCACAATAATGGATTACCACACCTATTCACTTCTGTGTTAGAGTTTGGAGAAGTTAGGGCTTAAGCTGTTTTCTGTGAACATACCATATTTCTAATAAAAATCGCCAGTGAATTTCCCATAGGTCTGAAGAACTGACGCACAATAGCTCAACAAGTAAAAAATGCATATAATTAACAAAAAGAATAGCATCCAATGAGCTTAGATATTGCGGACAGACTACCGACCTCAGTTGTTTATGTTGCCATGCGTGGTTGTCTGCTAAACTTGAAGCCTAGGTTCGAATTTGGGCATAGATAGAGTGAGTTTCATACGGGGAGTCAGCTATTTATTTATGATTTTAGTAGGACACATAAAATTATGTACATTTCTATAGATATTTATGGCCGGTCGTACAGTTGTCCATTGGAAGCAGATATGGAATGAAATCAGTTTAGGGTACGTATGAGCATGTTTATCCCGTTCCAGAAATGATTTAGTTGGAGTTTCAAGAACTTGATGGGTGATAGTCCAAATGAGTATGGCATTAACTAGTTACCCATTTTATCGACTACTCTCTACAAGAAAGATTTATCACGCAGCTGGTTTTAGCGAGAGGCCTTAGTCAGAGTCAATGAGCCTGCTTTTATCTAACACTGTGGCCTGAAGGCCAGTTCAGCTCTTTCCAGTGGGTAGCGTATTTAATTAAGCCGGAACAAAATGGCCGCTAATTATAAATATGGCGTACACACCTATACAGTACTGCTAGCTTAACGTTAGAATTGTGTATTAACATTTTACTGCAGAGGATATGATGCATGAATGGAGCCAACGCGGACAGCGTAATGAATCTTATTCGCGACTGCAATAATAACTAAAGCCTCCGTGTTATCTAGCTAACTGTACACTATATTAAGGTAGATTTCAATTTTCCGTTTCTGTTTCGTTGTATCCACAATCAAAACCAGCGAGTTCACCCAGTATCCATCGACACTTAAGCCTATGTTATAGATCAAACAAATGGCTTGACCTACACCGAAGCGTTGCTTGAGTTGCTAATGCTTGTTAAGTACGTAATGAGGCCATAAGGCTTTTTTTCGAATTCCTCGATAAGTAAACGAAGGCAATCTTGCGCGGTGAGAGGGCCGTTCGTATAATCAGTTACAGAGAATAGCTAAAACACCCTCATTATGAGCAATGGTTAAGGCTTGAAGAGTGCAATGGAAACGTTTAAAAACAAACTCCTTTCTGCTCTGCTTAACGAGGCCAACTCGCAGGCCATCGCTTCGAGCTGTTCGTGACGGAAAGCGATTCTTAAGCATCAGTTCAGCTCACAGTGAAGGTGCTTTCCTTGAGAAGACTTCATTCGGACCAGTGGGTCGAATCCACTAAAACGACTCAGGCGCTTCTCCATAGAAAGCCCTATCAACAGCTAATGTTCGAGAAGCCCTGGGAGAGTCAAACAACGGGAGAAACTCTTAGGCCGAAATAAAAGCATCTGAGACTGAATATATGTATAGTTTACTACGAGGTGGCTCTCTGCCTCTGACTGCGTTTCAAAGACGTTTTCTGATAAACGAAGTTGGCTCCAAAGATCTCGACAGAATTAGGATGATTTCTTTAACACGGTGCAATAGAGAGTAGGATCGTGTGTGCGTGTGGCCCAACACAGTTTCTAAGGGCAACAGTTTCTTTATTTGTTAGTCTTCTATAGTAGATTACGGGAATGACAAAAGTAAATAGTGTTTTTGTTTATATTGGTTAGTTTCAGAAAATTGATTACCATCATTTATTTAACATTAGAGATACCTGGTGTAATATTATTTTAGTCTAATCTCGAATGTTCTATCGAACCGATTTTCAATGTAGCATGCACAGCACATCAGACCTAACAAGACTGAACAGAGAAACTGTGTTTGCAATCAAACATGACTAAACGTTAAAGCGCGGGATAGGAAATAGAACTATGTTTCTATATTATTTTATACTTCCGTTACGCTGAACAAAGTTCGCGTTTGACTAGGTTTGAAATCTTGGTTTGTAACTCAGTATTTTTCAAAAAGGTACACTCTAATTGCTATCTATCCCTAAAACAGTAAATACACAACAAATCTTCAGAAATAGGCAAATAGATAAAAATGTACGAACAATTAAAATAAAAAAATCATACTAAGATTTATATTATCTTTAGCCCATTCGATTCTAATGTTTATCTTCTATGTTCTATACGTACTATTTGTAATCGAAATTTTAGAAGGAAAAATTAACTTTCTTAGTATACCATAATTTTTGTTTTAAGCTAACTTAGTGGTGCTATCTGTCGGTGAAAGATCTCCCGGTGTAAATTTTTGATAAATTAAATGAGCTCCTTTCTTTTCAAGACTTTTCAGTTTGAAGACAGAATAGGATACACTAAATAGCCGCGTTAGTGTTTCGAAAGCGGTCGTCGGTAGTTTCTTGTACGTATTGCTTAGAGCAGATTTGAGTATCTATAGAGAAAATATTTTTCGACGGCACTGGATAAAAATCTATTGATTGACAAAACCGGAGTTGCGCGGAACTTTCTACTAAAGAGATAGCGCCACCGCCGCACGTACAGGGATAAGATGCATGGTTAGGAATTAGTTTTCGTATGGGAACCGATTTGCGCTATTATGTTCCGTAATTAAATTAACTAAAATTTGCTTATAAACAATGTTAATCAATGTAATTAAATCAAATTACTAACGTTTAATTGAAACGTTACTAGTTCTATTCTTTGAGGCTCCACTAGGCGACAAGATAGGTTAGGCATACAATAGTCAGCAATCGGCGCTTGGGACATGGCACTAATACATTTCTTTTCTTGTGAGATATATTGGATTTCGGACACAATCCAGTATCGATACATCAAGGGTACGCTGACCCCTTACAGCCCCAGCTTTGGCAATTTTATGGCCCTCTTGCATATTCACCAGTGAAAGCCTTAAAGAAGGGAATAATTGACATTTTGACAGAGATATGGACATAGAAAAACGGCTCTAAAGTTGGCAGTTAT
Organism: Varroa destructor; assembly: GCF_002443255.2. Taxonomy (NCBI): domain Eukaryota; kingdom Metazoa; phylum Arthropoda; class Arachnida; order Mesostigmata; family Varroidae; genus Varroa; species Varroa destructor. The sequence goes on along the minus strand of NW_019211455.1, from coordinate 38,314,665 downwards.
TATTAGTATGATTTGAAAATGGTGGAGTTCTTATCTACAACTAGAAAAAGACTAACTAACATCACTTTGTATTTTATTTATTAGATAATATTTAATACGGGTTTGAGCTTTTTAGTTGCCACTTGGGTAAAAGTCACATCCTGCGCACTGGTCTCAGAGCTAATAAGTGGTGGATGTTTCGTGAGTCTTAATTTGTTTGGCCAGTCTCTAAGGCAACAACGATGGATCTCAATGAACTACCAAATGTCAAACATCCCCTTCTCAAGGCCTAAAACCTTTACTTGATAGGATAGATTACAAATTCCAGTTAATTTTTCGAGTTTCGAGTAGAATAATTTAATTTTTTTTAAAATTATATTCGTGCCTAAATAAAGCTGCACGACGTCTTTGCATTTTGACTGACTACTGACTATATAATTGACTGACAATTTATTTGCGACCTTTACTTATCACCTATTATATGTATCGAGGGCTGTCTATCCTTTATGTACATTAAGACTACTGCCATTTCGTTATGTTACACGCGAGATTTATGTAGGACTAGCTAATGATACCAGCTTCACTACCACCCCCGCCGCAAACGGGATGAATGTTGCTTTATACAGCTGCTTGTATCTGGACGATGTTTCAAAACACTTTACAGAGATCTTTCCCGTGACAAAGCGTCTCCGCTGTAAAGCGAAATTGACGCTGGGCAGGAGAAATATGCCTTTCGTGTTTGTGAGAGTGGGTTTACATTAAAGCTTTCCCAGTAGCGCCCAAAAAGTCCATAGCCTAAATTGCGGGGTGCCCGAAAATCAACTAGGAGTATGCAAGGCCAAAGATAAACAGATTCAGCCCATCCCGTTATCAAAACAGTTACCTATAGTAGCTCCGTGTTTTGAGCAATCAGACTCCGTGAAGTCGTTTAAATTACTTTTAAGAAATACTCAAAGGAGTACAAGTTCTACCACGCACAGGGTGTTGATTTAATCTTGTTAACTGCATTGCTGAGTTGTTAAATCAAATTTAAATAGCTTGCCATCACGCTTTCTACAGTCAAAGAAGATCGCCGCATAGCTTGCATTGAATCCGTAATTTTGGTCAGATATAAGAATACATTGTTTTTCTTTAACTTGTATTTGTAAGTTATTCTAATACATCAGTCCATTTACCATACAAGCTCAAAAAATCAAAAAGCTCTTTATTAAAATAAAATAGCTGTTGTGTAGTCCGATTTTACATAGTTATAGATGATCGAATGTGTAACGGCGATGCCGGAAAGAAAATTCAAAACATTTGGTTTTAGTGTAGTTGAATATAGATGGTACTGAGTAGTTTTCGACATTTAACGTCTTTCATTTTTTTAGGTTGTGGTAGCTGGACAACAGAGATAGAAGACGACGACGACGACGACGACAACAACGAGGGGAAAGGGAGTGCATGATCACGGAAATGAAGAACATCGAGTCATGATGCTAAGACGGAAAGGCGACTTAGAACGCAGCAAAGTTGAGGGTGGTAGGGGAGAGATGGTTGGAAGTAGGAGGTTGTGGCGAGGAGTAGGAGGGAATAGCGCTGGGGAGTCTGATTATATTCACTGACCGACCGCTTCCATTCTCCTTTCTCGTTCTTGTTGGTGGGACAGAACGCTCCGTCGGCTAAACCTCTAAGATGGATGACCGACCCCTCCACCCACCTTCTTGCCCCAATAGCAGCAGCCAAGAGCTAGCCGGTGTGCCAGCCAGCCTGCCTGCTTGCTGGATGACCAGTCGGGTGGCCAGGCAGGCAATTTACTGGGCCATGCTGACAAGTGAGAGACTCTCCCCAGGGAAAGTGCGGAAAGTTCGGAAGTTCTAATGCAACTGGCCCACTGCAGCGCGACTTCTTTCCTCACTGCGGGCAATGGGCATTGGGCTCCCGCAGTGCTTCTAAGGTCTGTTCACTTCGAACACGTTACACGACGGGACGATAGTCCCGCAGTAGGCGTCCCAAAATGCTTCTAAGCCAGCCTCCGCTATACCCGTTGCTGCTATTGCAGATGCAGCAGAATGGCAATGGCGACGGCAGGTGTTGTCGAACAGCAGGTGTCCGTTGTAGCTTTTGACCGCCTGCGGGGTGCCTGATGGAGCACTCGTTATTGACGACGAGCAACATCAACGACGACAACATAGATCCTCCCCGGACCTCCAACGGATCTCGTTACTGCAACGCGCTAGATTTTTTCACCGTAGCCTTACTTTCTCTCCTCCAAACCCCAACTGAGCTGTATATTACCGTTCTGTAGCATAGCCTACGTGTTTCAGTAAGCACTCGGAATAGTAGGTTAACCGATATGCCGGAACGCATACAAAAACTGAATTACGGAGTATAAGCTACAGGTAACCTACTGTGCTAACTTCGTTCATGTATATAGATATATACGTGTGTATGTGTACCAGCTCTATATCAACGGTGTGGACGACTTGCAGTGAGGTACTGCAATATTACGTATAAGGGCAAAAATACAATGTGCAAATGAAGACTCGCAAAGCTTATAGATACTCATTGAAAGATGATAATGACGTCTAGGCGAATCCGTACTGTTTGTAGATGATGTCTGCAACGCGTCTCATTAGATTCTCATAGAAATGACCACATCTGCTTATACAAATCTTAAAGAAGTGAAGTCAGAGGGTTGTGCCGGTCAACGAATAGGTTTCGACATTAGCAATAAATAAGTAGTTGCTTGGCGATTTTTATATAGAGGTGTGGTTCAGCGAGCACCAGACGATAGCTCGAGGCCGAGAAGTGGCCAGACTACAAAAACTGCTGGGCCATTCGAGTTTTCCCTAAGACGTTCTTTCATAGAGGCCGCGGCCACTAATAATCCTTAGTGAGCGTTATCCTTAGCTTCCGTCTCGTTCCGGCGTCCTGGTCATCATCTAGAACGCTCTTCCACTCCCCGCTTCTGGAACCTTTATAAATCTCCAAACAAATCTTCGTTCGTTCAGTATAACGCTTCTTTCTTTTTCAGTGCCCAAGTAGTAGCACTAGTAAAAGTAGTAAGGAGCTTCGGGAAACGGCCACGCAATGATATCAAAGCTCTTTAGATCTCAAAGAAGAGACCGACGACGAATAGGGAGGACGGAAGAGAACAACGCTGCTTTCATTAACTGAAGTCCGCGTTCTTCTGTTCCCTCTTCCAACACATATATATGTATATATGTTCTCTATTTATACTGTTACCCTGATATTTTCAGCGCCTGTACGTTTTATGTATTGATTATACCGATTCCTGATTCGAGTTCCGCCACACGACACAGTCTAACTATGTAATACTTACACTTTGTCAATACGATTTTTTCGACACACATCTGTTTCGTAGGTATATTCTACATTAGCTGTTAACTTATTTAGCGACATTGTTCTCTATCTGTGCATTGCTCAAATATCTACTTGTCCTGGGGCCTTAATCATAGATAATCTTCCAACTTTTTGCGATGAGCAACCTAATCTTATCTGAAGCAATCTGCTAGAACAGGCAAAAAACAGTAGAAAATTGCTCGCCTCCGTCCGTCAGAAGCAAAAGCAAATGTCCTCGACCTAAAGGACTGGGTCTGCAGTACCATTCCTAAAAAGCGCTTACTATCAAATGAGTAACTAAATATTGTTGGTCTTATCTATACAAATTTTATGCTGCAATCAGTTTGCAAGTCTCCTATAACGTTATTGCCAAACCATTAGTCACATTGCGCTGTCTATACATGGTTCTGTTTCAGGTCTGTGTTGTCTGAAGTCGTCCTGTGTTGTCATGAAACATCTGGCAATACTCAGTCGGTATCAACAGCTGTCAGCCGGTAATGTCCATATACATATAACAGAAGCATTCGTGGCAGCCGAAATAGATCATGCAACCTGGTGTAGTGAGTCCCTGCTGTAGGTTCTGAATCCAAAGGCCACTGGTAGAAGCAAAATAGCAGGACTGCCACCTGATCACAAGGACCAACTTACCTTGGGCAAAGCGCTGGCCCACTCAAAAGATTAAAGATAACTATATCTGATTGGGCTAAATCATGTCATCGTCCACTAGACGGAAAATGAATTTGTCTAAGGGGTGACATAATATTGTAGGCTATCTGACAGCATCAGGACGCTTTACAGTCTGCCCCATACATCGAGAGCCACACCTGGCTATGACGATTCATAGAAGAAGGTAGGTCTCAATTCCGTGGTATGCAAAAATTGTTTTTAATAGTGTTCCGTTCGAGGGAATATGGGTTTGCGTATACTCATAATTGTTCGACATCAGGATCGAAGTTATAGAGAAAACAGCTTCAACAAGAAATGAACGATATATTTAAGCTATTATTTCTCAGTTGTGTTATTACGTGAAAATATTGGATGACATTTTTGTAACAGTAAGTGCTCCTTCGGCTCTAGTGGTAACGCTCACAGTCTTCTGGCGCTATCACCATCTAGGCTTTACTGTTAAGTGCTACTCTATCTATATTCTTCATATAGTAACCTGCTGGTGTTACTTAATTATAAACAATCAAGGCAAAAAATATCCAGTGGCCGTCGTGAGGCTTCATAGATCAAAGCTGTATGAAAACGATGAGGTACTTGGATAACTATGATCACTGCATCGGTTGCTTTAAGGAACAGTCTTAGTGATAGCGTTTTCTTTACTATTCTTGTGCCTGCACGCAACGCGACGTTTCAACTAGAACAGATGTTGTAGGAAAAATCTGTGAAGGTTTTCATTGTCCTGTTTTTATATTGCACAAAATGCCGCGGGCTCTTTGTAGTTGATACGTTAGAATAACGTCCTTTGTACTGGACGGGTCGGTTTCAAGTCGGTATTAACAATCACCAGGTTGAGCTATGCTACAGAGAGCTGGCGAAGAGTCTGGGGAACGTGACTAGCAAGAGGGCTCCACAGTATACAACATATAATTTGACTGCTAAAAATGTTTACAGATCCGAATAATGTAGTTTTATTTAATATCACCTGTAGTAATACATGCGAAGTCATGCTTTAATCACAAGGCAAGCTTCCTGTCTCTTTTACAACCTAAAATATTGAACGATAAAGAAGTGGTACTGTCGGACTCGTGGTACTAAATAACAGTTATTTGATAATAAAAACACTTAATATTCTATTATTCAGAATAAACGGTATCATTCAAAGATTAATTATAATTTGAGTCTCTCAAAGAAAAATCATATTCAGCAACAGACTTCGGTAGCGCAGATGTCGCTCGAATCGAGTGAAGGATGGGGATTTCTATCACATCACTTTTTCTTCCTTGCCTATCTAAACGTAGTTAAACATAGCTCCATCGAAACAAGTCGGAAATTCGACAATATGTCGAGTTTTTACCTACAAGCCTTTGTTCAAAAATGATATGTTTTAGGCTTATGATGGGTATTTATATTTCCGCTAAATGCATCACATTTATATCATCGCCTTTTCACGTCCTTTTTGAATTCGATTATCAGGACTGCCCTAAACTTGGTAAACGATTTTTCTTTTATTGCTGTTATCGTATCAAAATGCTTCTCCCTTAGTGCTTTTCGTATTGCTTAGTTTGGAGGACAGGAAAATCGCAGAAGGTATGTTCGATGGATACGGAGGTCGAGGTAACACACACATCAATTTTTTTTTGTTGAAGCTGCTGCACAAGTAGTCGGGTAGATGTACTGCCGTGATGGAGAACCCAGAATGTGGTGTGTCATAGATCTGGTCTCTGGGGCAATACACACCCGCGTAATCTGCTTAAAACTTCTTAATAATAATCTTTGGTAACCATGAAGCCAAACGCCTTGAACTCAAGATGAACGATCGTTGAAAATTTCGGTTTTGGACTCGGATCCTTCCATTTCGACTTTTATCAAGATCCTTTTTTTGAACCGATACTTGGAGCATTGTGTCTTGGTCTCCTCGTCCTAGCCGTACACGTATGTCTACTCATCCGTAGCATCGTATTAAGGCAAGTTAGGTCCTTTGAAAATATGTCTATGCCCGGATTCGAACCTAAAGCACAACAAGAAGCACATCTTTTTCCACGCTATAGCCAGGCATGCGATGGAATTCTGAATGGTGATACCGGACGCAAAACTCAAAACAGAGAGGAATCTACTGCAAATACCAAAACGCCGTCCTGACACAACTCTTAGCGGACGTTTATCTACTGGTCAGTCAGTTGTTCCGGCACAAAGTTTGGCGTACGCTTTCTAACGCGTAGCAGTCAATCAAAGTTGCCTGATGGAACTAATTAAGATCTATGTGTTATAGTGACGCGGCGGTTGACAAACGCGAGTTGTTTGACCCTTTTCGATTTCTCGTTCGTGATCGCTGTCACACACTTTTCACGATGAATATTGCCTTCGATAGACTTCAGTTCTTCCTAGAAATAACCTATTTACTTGAACTATACTTAATGTTTGATTTCCTTAGACATTCTCTGACGTCCTGCACGGTTAATTTTATTTTTCATATAAAATTTAATACACGTTTGTGGCTCCATTTGGTAGACTTACTCAATTTCCTCGCAAGACTCGAGCTTACATCATGTTCTTGTAGGGGGATTCAAATTGTGTCACACTGTTACTCAATTTAGAGGACGTAACCCGAGTGGGTAATGCGAATCCCTTTAAGTGCGTTTCCATAGCAACAATAACTACCAATCATAACTAATAAGGCCGGTTCCAATTGGAAAAAAAATTCTATTAAGTATTAATAATACAGAAACCAAAGAACGAAGAGAAAATAAAGAATTCATATTAAATGTAAATAGCTGCTCGGATAGTTGCTGCCCCGTTTCACAGGTCTGCTAAGGAAACCTCAGATAGGTTCAACAAGACTTATTCCGGTTGGACTCCTAATGGGAGAAAGTCTTTGGTGCGATACTTAAAATGTGAGAACTAGCTCACATTAAATAAATAATAATAGTGCTCAAAAAAATCAGACTGTTATAAAATTCCACCGGTGTACGGCAGAAGCCCTGTTGTCTTTTGTTGCAGAAAACAAACGTGGATCACTTCACGTATCCTGTCACATTGCCCCCCTTATAGTTCAAACTTAAGGTTACAAAACATTCTCATTCAAACATCTCAACAGAAGTTACTCATTTTTCTTATAGGCTTCTATATTTGATCCTACATAAGTCATCAAAGAGACACGCAATTATAACGGTTCGAACGCCTCTATTTGGCTGGTAACTAGCGTTCTCTATATTGACATTGTATTAAAAGTTGTTGGTTAGTTCCACTAAATGCGATTAAAAAGTTGTTCGTCGTTGTTGGGCTGGTTTACTCAAATCGAACTCGGATTATAAGTATCGTATTTGTGTACAACTAAGATATTATACAATTCTACATTATCTCCCATGCTTTTTACGCTTAGATACTTTTAGTTAACTCAAAATGTCACGTGTGGCAGTTTTTCGCTAAAAAAAAAAAAAATCCGCAAGAATAACATAAACACCGACTATGCGGCACTTAGTACTTGAAAGGCGTATTGTAGGGCAAACGACTTATAGAACAAATAGAATGATACTAATGTAAGGTGACCTGCGCACGCTGTAGCTATAATTTTTCTCATCTCTATCTTTACAAAAGAAAGTTAAAAGTTGCTTGTTTTGTGGGCCAAATTAAAAGCGGCCCATGAAGCCTCAATTTAATGGAGGTAAGGTTATTTTCTAGGAATAATAGTTATAATGGAAGCCACACTCTCTCTCTCTCCCTCTTTTCTCTCTATAGCAGTTCCAATATCTCTAGCTTGTTGTTATAGGAAATGCCCTTTTTGTAGGACGGTATTGTCCATCGTCTGAGTTAGCCTACTTGTTTGCTACTTTAGTGTTTTTTTATTATAAAAGTATCAATAATGTTCATAAAATGAGGTGGGACGCGGGAAGAAAAGCTACTTCTTCGAGCAAGTACCTTCAGGTTTATTTCCCAGCAGGTTTTTTTTTAGGAGGACATTTAGACATCTTTTTTTTTTTATTTCGGTGTGGTGTTTATGTTAGTCTGTTTTTACACCTGAAGCTTCTGGCAATTATCAAACCAATTAAAAGCCATCACTAAGATGCATTTTTTTGAACGCTTCGACTATTATGGGGGGTCTTTGCCTTACATGTTAAAGTTTTAGAACATTTTCAGGGGGTTTACCGTCACCTTACCCTTTAACACGCTTTCTCTAAAATAGCATTCGTAGAAAACATATGCGCGTTTTATGTACGTCGAACCGAATTCGAAGCGATAAAATATATGTATTAAGTCATGGCGGATTTTGGAGCTTTTTTTAAACAAAGATATTGAACCTCTATACAAGCTTCTGTACGCAAATACGTTGTGGAGACCGCTTGGCTTTCAGGAAATCATAAGGGGGTCTTGCAAGCATACAGAAGAAATTACGAAAAACGATCAGCCAAGACTGCGAGATCAAATGGAATTAAGCATTAGAAAATAGGGTGCCAGCTCACTTCAGCATGCCAAAAAGAGATGAGTATTATTGGTATCTATCAAATGCGGTTTGATCCCTGTGGTAATAATAACCAAGGATTGCCAACGTAACATTTCACTATTACACTGATCTGGAGCAGGACTTAACCTCGTTGGCTACATTGCATTTGAAAGCATTGCAGAGCCGAAGTGAGCTCGATCTTAGGCCATATGCTGTGCCTGTCAGCGGTTCCTATTTAGGTTGTACCGGGTCCATCAAAAGTCGCACCAACCAATTCGAGTCGAACGAATGTTTTCTTACGATAACGAGTCAGAACAGCAAGTGAATATGAAGGAAAAGCAGGCCAAATCCGCCGGCCCTGGTCTCTGTTCGCCCTGATCCATCGACAAAGTAAGATGCTGCCATATCCATGCGCGCACTCACTCTCTAAAGACATGCGTTTACTGGGCTGTTTCTAAACTATGGATACGTCTCGAGATTTGATTGTCTCAGCAAGGAGAAACGTGTGCGATGATTCGATTCTACAAATCAAGGCCCCTATAGGGAGTATCTTATTGAAGGAAGGCGCTTTAAAAAAAGAGCCTACGTACACTTGAGGCAATATATCCTACGAGCGCGTCTCATGGAACCGCACAATGTTTATCTAATGTGAACGTTTATGTCACCTAATGCGATTATTATCAGTCAAACTAGTGAGAACACTTCCCTTAATTCAATTATAGTTAGCTCTATACACATCACGTTTCGTTTAATAGTTATGTTTCTTACAGTATAGATGGAGATAGGCAACCCACAAACGATTTAGGTCCCCTGCTGCAGATACATTTAATTGGTTCTCGTTTCTTTTGGCGCTCATATTATTAATACTGTTGGTAGTATTATTCTTATTAGTGTCATATAGCGCGAGGTATCATCGTTGTTGACCAGATGCTTGTGTATAGTCGTTGGCGAGGTTCTGCATCGCTTGTCAGCGCAGGAAGCAGTCTGACAGAATCGGTGGTTACTACACAATTCTTTCTATCCCTTCGTCCGTATGGGTCGTCGGCTAACTTACGGACCAAAGGCCGGTAAGTGCAACGCAATAGATGCTTCGAAGGATCAGTGGGAAAAGGGATGAGGGTGTGAGTTGGGATAGTCGGACGAAAGTGACGCCCCGATTTTCAAGGCTGGCTGCGTCCGTCCAATCCCCTTTTCCTCAAATGCCCCGTATGTTTCCGTTTTAACCAGTCGTTTGAAATGGGAACCTCCAGTGCCACGATTCCTTGGGGGTATCCAGTCCAGGCGCGTTCTCTGCCTTTTATAGAAGTTGCCTTTCCACTGGGACCTGATCGGAGCCTGGGCCGTCGACGAGGACACAGCTGACGTAAAGCCGTTGGGTAATTGGTCTGCTTGAATCGCTGCTGCTTCTGGCTTCGCTTCTCTCTTAAGCGCGGCTGTGTCCATGCGGATGGATAGGTGACTAGCGCGCTGGGTGTATGTCCGCCGTCAGCCAGCGATCCAGCGTTGCTCTGCCAGCGTCGTTTCCCGAGTACCCGTCTGGCTTCCCTCTGATCGCTTGTAGCGGATGAGAACGGCCTAAGGGTCGGTTCGCATTTTCTGCTTGGTTTGCATTGATTGCCTTCCCCAGCTTGGCCCCAGGACGGCTTCCAGGATGGCCGAACTTCCGCTCAATCCCTATAACTCTTGCACCAGTAGTTGCCTTTAGTCTGTGGCGCAGACAACGTCTGTTAACCTATTCGAATCTATAGAACAGAAACCAAGTGAGCAAATCCAAGACAAATTATTCCTTATTCACAAACCTAGTAGAATGGAAAATCAACAATATATTTTATTATGGCTTTCCTAAAAAGTCCGGAACAATTTAAGTAGAAGGGAACCAAGTTATTACAATTCGGCTGTTCTTTAAATTAAGTGATGTCAACCATTTTCTTTCCATGTAAATCAAGATTTTGGCATTGGTTTTCCATGGAAGAGGTTCTTGGAAATACGTTTTACTAGTAAGTCATCAAAGAGACACCACGAAATTAGCCAAACTTCATGGCCCATTTTGCTCAATATAACTGGTCTAAGCAGACGAAACCATAGAACATAACTCCACCCACCCAAATTGCGCATCCTGGCATTATATTTATGTAACGTTAGCGGAATTCAAAGCAATAGACCCTGGTCTTCTTCAACCAAACGCTAAGAGCCTTATAATCTATACATAAGATTATGAAACATATATCAAGAAACACTGCAGTGCACGCCATAGCTGGTTGCCGTCAAGGTTATTATTGATAGGAGATAAAAGAGGAGAGGCCTAATGGCGCATCTAATTACGATGATTTGGCGTACGCAAAAGCAGTGGGAGCATAATAGCAATATAAAAACAAAAAAAAAAGCATGGTGGACAGTGAAAAGCAACCTGAACATATATGAATGAAAAAAGAAAAATAATCTGTTATTAGACACATGAAGCAGAGTCTTTATGCCTTCCCAATTAATAGGCAAATAGAAAGATGCGATACGTCTCCATAGAGATGTATCTTGCAGTATTCGTGTTTAAACAGAGTGTTACCGAAGCAGTCACTTACCGTAGTCTTACGTCACATATAAGTATCTTAATTACACACGAGCAACTGCGCGTGGTTGAAATCTAACACGGTAGAAGAGTAGAGAAGAATTGATCGGGAAATCATGGGAAAGCAAAATACGATTCTTCTCTGAGGACATGAGAAGCTCTTTCGGCAGATCGTTGCTTAAATGTATTATTTCTCAACAGACATGATGCATTTAATTTAGATTCCTTATGATCGCAACTAAATTAAGGACTAAAAGAGACAGGCTAAAAAAACATTCAACGTAAGCACCAAACGAGTAGTTGAGCCGGGGTGAAAAGCAATAGTGATATTATTATATATCTCTTAGTTGCCTTACCTAGCGTACATTGTGGATGTAGTAGATAGCGTTATGTGTTTGAGCTTTAAGGAAAATTACCTATATCGGAAACGTCTCTAATCAATAAATTTGAACAAAGTCAAACCGGTAGTAGGAATAGAAGTATGGAATTAAATTAGAAGTATAATTAGAAATTTACGAGAAAAACAGTCGATATAGTGTACCATGCAAAGTGCCACACTTGCTAAAAAAAGTCAAATAGTTGTAAGAAGTGGAAGGATCCATGGAAAAGGGCCAGAAAACCAGCGTTGGCATCCAACATTACGGATACATACTTGAATGGGTACAGTAGCAGATGCTTGAAGCTATAGAAAGTCCCATAATGCAAATGCAATTTGATTCGTAATGTTGCATCGCTAAGTAAGGACAAGTATCAGATTGACAAATCGGAGCTGAAAGAGCAGTGACTGTGTGCTTTTGCATTGGTTTGGTTGTAAGCGTCGAGGAATCTTAAAGAAGCCAATGAAAAACGGTCTGCTTGTAAGGTCACATGAAATGTGGTACAATTTTATTGCCTTGGTCTAAGGTAACCTTGGTACATGTACATATAAAATTCATGGTTTAAAAGCATACATGAAATTGCGAGAGCGATTAAACGCTGCGAACGCTGTTCGCTGGTACCATAATAACGAAGAAAGTTACTGCTCATTAGAAATTGAGCGCGGTCAATGGAATGCAAGTTTAAAGCTTCGCGGGCTTTTTGTTGATAGAAAGGCACCGGCTGTTTTACAACACATACACTAGAACAATCGCAAAGAAGAAAACTCACTGTCTTTGTCTCGTACAGACATATCGTTCAAAGATGGTTAGGTAGATCTCTGGTAGGATCAGGTTGGTAAACCGACTTAAGGACGAGGGGCAGCTATGGGATGAGTTATGTACATCGACTCGGCGCTGAAGTGTTATATAGGCGACTGTTCTAGAACATTGTTATGGATCAAGAAATGTGTGTACGTGTCTATCGAGTTAAAGCTATAACGTATACCCATACTTTTCGAGTGCCACAAAGGACTTTCTAATATAGTAAAGCGTCATGAACACCTAGCGTATGCACTAAGTAGCCAAATAGTACTAAAGATGGCGACAAACATTATTTTGTTGTATAAAAGCCTTTCATGTTGAAGTTGGTTGACGCGTTTTAGCAGGCAGTATATTTTGTTGAAAGTGTAAAACATCCCAAAATCTGGGTTCGAAAATTGACTTGAATAATGTAGAAACTGAACCAAAAGCGATCGATAGTACATCACAGGTGACCTACTTGAGAGAACAACCAATTAGTGAGCATATATGCGCGGATGTGAAATGCGCTTAAATTTCGTAGAACGTCAGAACCAACATGTGGCCACACTATAGCGCGCGAGCAAAGTAATGCTGTGACATGGACAGTTACTTCAGTTGAGAAATCAGTACATTTCGTCAATGAGATTGCGATAGCTTTTAAACTAGCTTTAAGATCGGAACAATATGTGCGCTGAATAATGAGCGCGGCTAAACATGAGTGCGCACCAAGTAAGAACGCCTTCGTGGAGTATTTTTTCTCTCACCGTGCCTGTCTCCTCTATCGCTTACTAGTCTCTTTATGTAGAATGTTTTCCCTGTTAAAGGTGAGCGATATTGGACGGTTGGTTAGCGTCGGTCTCTTTGTGCTCTGTCTTTCACCTTGTCGTCGAAGCATATCATTACTCAAAGCGGAAGGGTGTGTTTGGTCCAGTTTTTTGACGATAACGACGGCCACTCATAATATTGTAATACTAAAGAGCAACGGTGCACGAGCTTTGGGTCAAAGAGTGAAGTGTTGAGAGCTTGCACCCATAGATGCCTACTAAGGATATGTCGAATAAAGAAAAAGACCAATGAGTAGGGGCAGCAATAGAGATTAACTAGGTAGAGAATGCCGAGAAAAAGCATTGACACTGAGAAATTCGCCTACGAAAGTTGCCTCTAAATGACAAGGTGGATGAATCGGTTGAAGTTGAAAAAAGCGACCCCGAATCGCATCATTGGAAACTTGTTGAAATCAGTCTAACAGAATGTACCTTCACGTTCGACAAGTAACGTATTAGTAACTAGCTAGAAGTGTGAAAAAGTTTTGCCCGAGCCTCAGGTACAATAACCTCAGTAGACATCTGGAAAATAAATTCATGCGCTTTAGGTAAGTCAGAAAAAAATCAGAAGGTATTAAACATTAAAAAGCATTAAAAATTGGATGAATATCAATCTATGCACTGCCTCGAATTTATTTGCATTTCGAAACCCATTTTTGAAAGTTTGCGTTAATTTTGCGCTCTTTCGTAACGCAAAACGTTAAATTAGAATTAAAACAAACCTTAAATTAGATGATTTGGGAAAATTAATACAAATAGAACATTTTTACTGCATTTGTTCAACTTGTCGTTATGGGAGAACCAGATCTCTAACATGAAACTATCGCCCACAAAAACTGGCGTGCAGCTAAAACGGTGGTGATATACCGGGGTCCTATATGTCGAAGAAATTAATTATATCCTAATCTGGCGACAGCTTATTTTCGTCTAGTGAATTTTATAAATAATATTTTTTTGGCTATTAAACTACAGTGACTATGAGCTTTGTTATTCTAATCCATCGCATTTGATAACCGTTTTCGAGTAGTGGATTTCATCGCTCTCTCTGGTCTGAGGCAGGTAGCTGTGGACACTATGCTTACTTTTTATTTTGCTACTATTAAAAAACCTCTCCACAGCTTTTCTGTAACTAAGATGGTTTAATAATTCGGTCAAGTCTTTTCCCTTATATACATATTTCGTACTGCATCTCATTTTATATCTATATATACATTATTCTTCGTAAGTGAACTCCGTTTAGATATAATACTGTGCGAAATTAATAACACTCAAGTGATGACTAATCTGCGTACTAACTGTTTCAGCTCGTAAACTAAAATCCAGTAAATAATAAAAATTCAATGACCAACATGGATTTGCCTGCTCATTATGGGGTATTAAAATGATTTATGGAATCTCTGAGAATGGCATTGACAGTGCTGGTAATAGTGTTGTGTTATCAATCATACCTGATTGCAGAAACCGGTTACTGGATTTGTTCATGCGCGCATGTACTATACGAAACGATAACCCGCTATCTTCGGAGGGTCGAGAACCGGATTATACGTACCCCTTTGTTTCTGTAAAGAGGTAGGTCATGCTGTCTGTTGCTGCTGTGACGCAATGGCAGCTGCAGCACCAATCCCAGCAGCAGTAAAAGAGCGCTAGAAATACAGGCTATGTCGTGGAAGCGAGCCCAGTACAGCAGAAGCGTGTATCGTACGCTCAACGGATAGACGAATGAAAGAGGGAATGAGTAAGCAGGGTGTACATGTAATATTAGGAACACGTAGAAGAATAGCAGGAGGACTTTTCGTAGTTGCGACATGGCAATGACAGTGGTGCAATAACGATAACCATAATAAGATTATTAGGCTTATTTATTACAATGGTGTTTAGAAAATCAAAGGACGAGGCATCATCGTGTGCATAAACATGGCTTTTACGGCGGCCAGCCCCTGCGACGTGCAGCAAGCAAGGCTGCAGCCGTAGCGCTTGCTATACGAGCAACCTTTGCTTGACATCTATCAACTGCAGCCATTTGAAACAAAAACCGGCCCACGTCGGTCAAGCGAACTATAGCCTAGGAGAAAAAACAGGAAGGTTCGCAGCCTCGGGAAACTCTGGAAAAATTGTCCAGCCACAAAGTAAATCATATCTTCACTTATCTAAAAGTAAATTTGCCCTTTTAATTATTACATTGCTAGATTATGAATCGAGTTACCTCTAATATAACTTGTTGCATAGCTGAAACAGTGTCATCAGTTGTAGAACCTACCTTAGTCGCAACAGTTTGAAGGTGTTAAGAAATAATGATCTGTTTCGCTACGTGCTTGAAATTCTTTTGAATTATATTGTTAGGTGCCTGTTTTGTTAATGAAACACTGAGCTCTGTTGAATCGATGCTATTCACAGGCATCCTTGCATCAAAAGTATTTTTGCCTCGTCTCTTTCTCCTTTGTGTTGTTCAGAACCCAACTGCGTTATTTTTAGGACTCTAAAGCATTGAACAAGCCTTATCGTAATCGTGTTATCGATCTGCATTCATTTTAATTGGTTCCTCATATTTTTTATGTAGTGCTGTATTGTGTAATTTTTAATATATTAATTAAACGTCACTGTAGAGGTTTGTTTTAGTCGTATATTCGATAAACAAGCTTTTCAGTAAGAAAAAAAAAATGTTTTTCTATTTAGAATTGGCTGTTTTGAGCTTACTACTTACTCCTCAGAATCATCTTTTTTTAGGTAGAGCATTGATAATTTGCTGCCTAACCGGGGTGGGCCCTACTCGACTTATCTGGGGTTTTTTCAATAGACCTGTAAAATGCCATATGTTAATCTCTAACAATAATTTGTGCCAACGCTAAAGCTTGGAAATTGTTCTGCTCAGTACAGAATAAATTATATGGGGTCACATGACGTAAACGGTTTTACACTTGTAAGTCGGCAACTTTACATTTAGCCGACAAAGTATTGGCATCATTAAACGGCCATTCAAAGGCCTAGGACACTGTTGGTATCGACATTTCATACTACCTTCTGTCATATATTTTGATATATTCTTTCTGAGTCATTTGGTGAATCGTACATATCATTTTTAACGAACAGTAGAAGCCTCTAAACTTACGATTTATCCGTAGGATATATTATATTCAATATTATAGACTTATATGCCCTCAGGACCATCTGTTGGCCTCTTTCAGGATTCTTACCCGTGTAAAATGATATTTCTTTATACATAGTAGTTACTTTGATGAGCGTCCAACAGTATTGAAATTCTACTCATTTAAAAGATTTGAATGCGTTCAATTGAATTATACTAAGGTATTTAAGTGTTGGTGGTGGTACATTGCCACACCATGACGGCCTTGCGCTGCGGCTTGCGTCAACCAGATCCACCCGTTTTATTTCATCATCATAGCTTGTCACGCTGACGTCCTTATAACCTCCGCTCCTCGCGCTACATAGTCAGCCTTTCCACAAGCACCACGTCTCTGAGATCCCCTGTGTTCTTCACTTGTCGCCATATACGTGCACACACATAGGACCACAGACAGGCCTAGACTATGATTGCATCGCGCGTTGCTTGTCGGCTCTGTAGTGCCGCTAGCCCCCAGTTTTTCGCATCTTCTCAACTGCGTAGTTAAATCTCTGCTCACAGATGTTTTCATCATAGCAGCAGACGTAACTGTCGACAGCTACAAGTACGTCGGCAGCTGTATGTGAACACCCCTGCCGTCCTCCGCCATCGCCTTCGCGCCCTTTTTCTTGCCACTACCCTTGTTGTTAGTTGTACAAAGCGTGATGCAGGTTTTCCACGCATTAATTTCTTCTTTTTTTTTTTCTGCTTTTTCCCCCCACAAATGTGGAAGCAGGGGTGACTGACTAGAGGGTGGAAACGGGAAGGTTCCCATGGCTCCTCTGAGTCGACGGGCATTCTTACTCCCTATTCCATTCATGCCCTGCTTTTCGTCCCTTTGCGTACATGGGCCAAGAAATGTAAGAAAAGAGCGGAACAGAGCAGGTAAAGCAATTGACCCACCGAGCATGCGAGCTAGACGAGACAAGCACGATGACGGCTCCCTCGATAGTGACAGTAACCGTGGAAGTAGCAAGCCTTATGGTAGCATGACTGAGACCTTATGACAGCCTTAGCATCATGCCAGCACCAGCACACCAGCAAGCGGCCAACTAACTTACGGACCTGCCAAGAGGGGACTACAGAAAGAGAGGGTGGAGAGGCGCTGAGGGTTGTTCTTTCTTTGTCGTCATCGCTCTCCTTTTTTACAGTTTGTCTCCTGCGCAAGTGTAAAGCCAGCCACGGCGGTGACGCCGATAGAGTACACCCTTGCATTGCGCTCGAAGAAAAGCACGGTGCTGAAAAGGTAAAAAAAACTTTGAAGAAGAAACGGCTGCAAAAAACCGAGAAAACTGTCTTGGACAAAAAGATGTCTGTGTGTATGTGTGTGTTTATGCGAGAGAGCACAAGATATCGAGGTGTTTTTATCTACGCAGCCTAGCGTGCGCAGCCCTTTTTTGCTTCGTTCACCATCGCCATGGCTGCTTTATGCGGATCTCCCTATTCTGTCGATGTGAGTCGGTTCAAAGATCGTAGGGCGGAAGGAGGGGAAGAACTTGACTTATCCGCTTGCCCGTTCTCTAGCCATGTTCCCTTTCTCGATTCTGCCTGCACGACTCTTACCCGCCCCTTCCTTCTACGACACCTCGCTTTTGCGCTACTTAGGGACTAGCGCCCATCTTATGGACTAAGTTCTGAGTGATTCCAAGCAGCCACTATCGTAAAAAAAAACAACCCGAGCCAAGTAAAAGTCCTCACCAACAAACGTGACCGACTCTCATTGTTTGCTATGCAGATTTGATTGTTTGGTTAACACATAGTATTATTAAAGTATGCCTGTAAAGATGATAGTACTATATTAAGAAGTCTGCTATTGTTCAACATTTATAGAACCCCACAAGAATTATCTATGCTATAATAAAAAATCAATATGTCACCTGCCTGCACTAGAACATTCCGTATTTCTTTTAGTATGATTGTAACAATTTATGTCGAATTTGTATTGTAATAGCTTTTCACAGATAGTCGAAATTGTTAAGAAAAGCTTCTTGTGATAAAATAATCTATTTACACGTATCGCCCGAAGACCTGATGGAAGTAGCTTGTATTCAAATTACGAATAAACTAAACCCTCTTTTTTATGCATACTTCGTTTACAAAGCTCCATCAATTTTGTGTTTTTCTGTTTACTTCAATAATGAATCACTAATATTTGCAACCATATCAGTAAGATAAACGAAATCAGAGAAAAAAAAACCCTTTAGGGCTAAGCAGCATTTTTTTTTAAGCATTTGGGTGAATAGCAATCAGGCTATTTAAAAAATACATATATATATATATATATATATATCTTATCATGCTACTGTCTTAGCGGCCTATCAAATACTCGAAATGCATTACTTATTACTAAGTACATAAGAAAAACATAAGAAGTAAATCAATAACAATATTGAAAAAAATAATTATTTTAATAACTGTGATATATAATTAAAGCTTTTCTGTTCAAGCTTTCAGAGCAGAAGGACCTCGATCGAATTGACGTTTAATATTGTTTACCCAACAAAACTAAGCACAAAATGCCTTTTTCTTATAAAAAGTGGTGATTAACTGTAGAAGCCGATGCTGCTGATACTTTTCAATCAATTACAAGTTAGGCAGATTAAAGAATTTTTTTGTAGAACTACAGTAGACAAATGATGAAGTTTTATGGCGTTCTGTGAATTTATCTTTTGAATGAGTTAGCTACTGATGCATTTTGATCGATAAGTGAAGAGGAACAGTAACTACAGTTCCTCAAAGATAAATAAAGATAATTAGATTGCACTAAGATTTACAGGACTTATAATAGGTAATTAGTCATGGTAAGTTCTGACTCATGGTCATAGTCATTCGCAGTTTAATGCATATGTCGGCAACATTAATAATGCACTACGCCAATCGGGTCGTCAACCACATTTGACATTTTGTTGACAACAACGATATGTGGTACGACGAGTGCGAAACTGCGATGCCGTTTCGAAAATAGGCATGTATATACATTATGCATTCCCACTATATTGAGTTGTACTCTAAGGCCACTTAGTTCTCTTGATTTTTTTTTTATAAAATTAACATCAACTGTATCTGGTTTTCTATATGCTTAGATGCAATGGCATTTTTCTGTTTCGAGTTTTACGTCCGGAAACGCCGTTATACATTCTACGAAACAGTTAGCTCTCAGCATGAAGTAAAGTGAGTCTATGCCCGGCTTCGAACCCGGACCACAACGCATCCCTAGAATAAGCAGATAAATCCGTTACCGACTAAGCCTTTACAAGGACCCCTTTTACCTCACCCCGGCTTATACAGCTCCCATGTAATATAATTAAATGAAATTACTTTTACTGTGTTTTTTAAATTCTAACTTTGAGATTAGCGAAACTGTGGCAAAAACAAACCGATGTTTTTCTTGTTTACAGTAAGCGTTCATTGAATTGCATATGGTTCCATATTTAAAAACTGACGAAAGAAAAATGTCTTAAACTACACTAAATGTTTGATCGATGTGCATCTGAAAAATTTTCGCGGTTTGACTGCACTAAAATTTTTAGTCAACATCTCCTTGTTAGAACAACGGAGTTGTTTATATAGCTCCTGGACCATGAGCTCAATTTTCCTCTACATTCTGAAAAGGTTAACACTATTTCTGTTTACCTATTTTATCGTTGTGGGAAACTACCAATTTGAAATTAGTTGGCCTAAAATGTATACTACCCGGAGCTCGAGCAACGCCAAATACGAAAGACGTAATCCATGTCATCGCTTTTCAACTCTAACTATGCCTCAGTGAACGTACATGCTTTGCAATAAATTGAAGCTTCGCAACATTTAGAGTCCATTAGGGTACCCGCAGAAAACCAAGGCTTACTCATATCAAAGCGAGCAGAGAGGTCATTAGATAGCGACTTATAATCCTTTTCGTTGAGGCTTTCTGTCTCTCTCAATTCCTAGATCGCTCCCAGCCTGTATCTACGTGGGTATTAGGGTGCAAGACCGGCCAGCATGTAGAACAGTGTGATTTCCACATCTAATAAACATTTATAGATACATATGTATGAAGAAGGAAGGAAGGCTAATCCATATGGTGTTTGTGGCCGGATTTACACTTTTACAAATAGCACTAAACGTGTAGCTTGAAATTTCTAGGCCTCGTGTTTTCACATATGCCAACGTAGCGTATGTTTTTAAGGAACTTGATTTAGTAAGATTCACATGTAAACAGAGAGATCCAAGATGTGTTATCCTGACCATGTGCCCACCGCTCCAATTTTTTTGCCGAGTTTTTTATAATTTACATTAGCTATTTATATCATATAGTACACCATTTTCCCCTAAGTGGGCCGTTTTTCAAAGCATCGAATATACCTTAAATTGCCACAGTCAATTGGACAGCTAAATCAGATACAGCATCTTGAACAGCTTCTAGATTTTGACTGAATCTAAAACACGACGTAAAATAGTATACGGTCCAAGGATGCAGTGTGCTACCTTCAGTCCTTCCGTATTTTTCCACTATTAATGTAAACTTTACAGTACTCTGTACTTAATAATAGCTGCGATTTCACGTTCTTCAAACTATTGTGTGCATATTTAATATATTGTCTGCAATGACAACTATTTCCACAGCTGACCCTGGCATGGCTTATCTACATTCGGCGTTCTTTCTATTACTCGGATTTGTTGACTGATGCTGACAACTTCTAATTATAGTGGAAGGTCTTTGAGGGCTACAGTTTCTTTTAATTTATGCGTTTATTCAAGTATATTATATGTTTTCAAATGAGGATTCTTTCTTTTGAACGGAAGAGTTCAAATACAGGCATAGATCTGCTAATGGACCACAGCTGCAAAATACCTCTTGCGCTAACACGTCAATATAGAAAAAAACGATTGTGTGAAAAAGTTTAAGTACATTATGAAATATACTGTACTTTGTTTATATTTATTTAAACTGTATTTTGTTTTTAAAGGACACTTTGATCATTTTAAACGTTCTCCAGAAGTAAACCAACAATACCTCTCCTCACAGTGTAACACTCACTCGTTTCATTTTCGAAATCGTTGTTTTCGAGCTTTATCAGTAACTAATAGCAGTCGAATGCAAGCTTATATATATGTAACGGTTTTATGAACGTAAAAATCTTCTTAATAAGAGTGAAACGATTTGAGTTTAGCACAAATCAACCTAAATTAGAGCTTTGGTAAAATATATATTGCCACTAATCCATGTAGACAATTATTTAACTGAACTTATTCAGCAATTTAGATAATTGAGACTATATCCATCCACAGGGGCACCCACACAACAAGTTAATCACGGTGCCAAACAAGCTTCTTGTATTCGCCTAACACGCACACACAAATTTCCAGTCGCTCCTCTGATATTCGGAAATGGGAATAGAAGATTTCGTTCGCACCTCGCTAGTAGCCTAATAACGGGAGGTTGTCTCCCAGCCGGTCCGTTTAACTGACCCCATTGTGTCTCCGATGACGATGACCGTTGTGGCGGAAGCTGCGTGAAAGCTGTATAGTATGTGGTCGGTTTGGTGGATTGAATAAATTACCTCCGGATAATGACTCTATAGGGAATATCTAGCGGAATTCACGCAAGTACCTAGCATATCTGTTAGGAGACTAATGAAGCTTACCACAGAATTGCTTGTACGTGCGTTGCCAAATGTATCATTTTGATTATCGATTAATACAAATGTTTTCACATGCATTCTTACATCAGCTGACTATTATTAATCGAAAGCTGTATCTGCTACGAGAAAAAATTTTCAACAGCATTCCTTACTACAGTAGGAACCATTTGCTAATCACAAGCTACCATTTCACTGCCGACCCACAGGTACTAAGCATGTTGCAACAATGGAAAGGCTGTGTGCCTTTCGAAACACAGAACATGCTTGCCGAAACTAAAAAAATAGCAAAAGCTATAAACATGCATTGTCACTTATGCATCGTTAGCTACAGCATCACACGTTAGCCCACAATAAATCAAGTTTAGTAACAAACCAACTATGGATGACATTTTATTATCGGCCTTTCAATGATAGTTCGCCTATTGAAATACTACACATTACCTAAAAAAGATGTACGACCCCATGGACTAGTTGCCTATTGCCAGCCAAAACAGAGGAAATAACAAAAACGGTTTTTTAGAAGCGACGGTAGTTTTAGGACTGCTTCCGGTGCTTTCATCGTTGTATGTTAAAGTTGTCCTCTTTATACGAAGTCTAGTAAAAAAGCGTGTAATATAAAAAAACTACTTATCTTCTCAGTCGCCGCTTGGTCTTTTTCTCTGGTTGATCGAGCGGATTATGTAAGGCGCGTTACAGGAAAAGAGGTATGCATTGTTACGATAGTGTTTCTAAAATATACGGACTAGATGTAGGGTTAAGACAAAGTAATACGAGGTACGTATCACGATTCTACTTCGTCTCCAAGGAAAGTAGCTTTGTGAGCGTGGCGTATTTGAAACATTCAACATTATAGCGTTCGTTGCAGGACAAACAAGACTTTTATTAGAAGAAGAACTTACTGAACCTGTATGTGTAATTTGGATGCTCTTTTAATATGTATTAGTATTATTCGACTAAAACTTTAGAATTAGGTAATTTAACTAGAAAATTGTATTCGTTAATAAAAACAAAAAAAGGTTATCAGAAAAAGAGTTTCATGCTGGACCAATTAATCCATTGTCCATTTTTGGATTAATTTCACCATAAGGTTAACAAATTATCCATTTATAGTTAGCTGTCTCATTATTCTCAAAAATATGATAACTGTTACAATAGATGTTATGTACTCGTATACTAATACGAATTAACACCATAATGATTGTCCATCCACGCCTGCTTAAGGTTCTGCTCCTTGACGTATCATAGAAGTAGAAAGCTGCGCTTTTAAATGTAGGGTAAAACTCAACCCGTCGCTAAGATTTGAGTCATGGTGAACGGGGTAATTTGTTGGGAGTTGTAGTGGCTCTTGGCCTTGGTTCCCCGGATTGGGCTGGGCTAGAAAGTTGAAGGGCGACGAGGTAAGTGGGTTAAGCCGATAGTCGCCGGACAGCGTATCGATGGGGATGCGGAAACGAGATCTGGCAGCGAGTGCAGTTATACACATGACGTATATAGGTAGTCCGAGCCGAGCTGCGTCTGCGGGTGTTTGGTCGGTCACGTGAGAGGGCTGGCAAGAAGGGCGATCACGGTACGTAGTTATCAGACTACTGATCGGTTCCATTCAGTAACACAAGTTCTTAATCCTTACAGCCCGCTCCTCGTCTTGCAACAAGCAATGAGTGACTCGAGTGAACACTTCACGCCGTGGGTAGCGTGACACTTTCACGCCGTCTGGCGGCTCAAAGAGGACAAGTCGAGTCGACACAACGCAATGGAATAACAGAACCGACGAACAACAATCGACCTACGAACAACTGGACAGGGTTGTTGTTGCAGTTGTTGATTGCGGCGGTTGGGGCCTCTACGCCGCAGAAGCGTAGTAGAGCTGAAACACAGTGGTAGTGCCGGAGGCGCAGTGGGCGTAAGAAGATGTTGGATATCGATGTTGCAGTTATAGCCGCACCGATGACACTGGTGCGGTCAGTAACAGCGGCAGCAGTTAGTATGAGTTAAGGGATTCACCTTCATTAAGCTAAGTGAACTTGTGTGTGGCATCGGTTGTGAAGTCTGCTAATCTTTGCAAGAACACTACTGCTTGACCCAACTGCGACCGACATGGATTCGGCCGGATTACGCGCTGTTCTTGACCATTCTCCGCTTTTCCCAATGGCTTCCAGCATCACTCTTCTGGCGCGCCGACATTTGAAGATCTAATCATTATGATCTGTATTTCTACACAGATAGCAAATAGCTCTGCGCTGTAAAAAAAAAAACTTTATAAGGGAAAACACTATGCCGAATACCTCAACGCATATATGAACTAAACCACAGTTATTTTTTAGTGGTCGCCTCAGGACTGCTTCGATCATTGGAACATACATACTGCATTTTTTATCTTTACGCTTACGTAATTAGCTAAAATGTATATATGTTTAGAATAATAATCTTTAGCGATAACAGCATAGCTTATACACCGATGCTTCTATATAGCAGTATAAATGCATTAACGATGTCGGAAAATTCGTTAAGCAATACGATCTGGTACTCATCCTATATCCTAATCGTTGTTTTACTAGCTATTATAGAATTTTTTTAGTCTCTAGTTTTTGCCGTGTATGGGTGCTGTCGTGACCCTTGGAGTCTTCGTGTATTAGCGGCTTTGATTATTTTGCTAAATTTTCAAGTGATTTCTTAACGGCCAGTGATCTGCCTAAGTGATCGTATATATATATATTTATATATATATTTATATTTATATATATGTGTGCACAATTGCCGTTATCTCTTGTATTTTTTCCCGCAAAGTAGTAGCGGCGTCTCTCAACACAGGTACAACACAAGTTGCAGAATGCGCTTGTGATTTTCTCGTCTCCTGTCGCTGAGAGCGTGGGGCTATTTTGCTTTCAATTATTTTATAGTCAGCAACAGTCTGTAGGATGCAGTAGACACCACTTTTTAAAAAAGCTGCTTTTAAGGAGAGCGTGACCAGTGTCTAAACGGTAAAAGTGTAATCAGCGTTCCTCACGTCTGTTATTTTCGTCACGTAATTATGGATCTCCGCTCATGTTTTTGTATTATATATACTTTATTTTCTAAGTAAAAAAGAATAGCAATATTCATAAATGCTAAAAATTGGATAGATTATACCTGATCTAGGTTACTTTCATGATTCGAAATTATCTCCAGTTAGTGTCCTTTTCTAATAGTGAGATTGCTTTTGGCATTCTTCATTCAAGTAACCTGTCTTTATAGTAACATTCAAATCAAAGATAGTAATACATTCTACCCAGCAATGAAACGCTATGCTTTTGGTATTACGTAAAGCGAAGACGTTACCTTTCGAACACAGGTATTCCGGAAAACTGGAAATATATGATTATATGCAAGATGGAAAATTGAATATGTATATCAGTCTTCACTAAGGTAGGTGACGAAAGATAAGAACGCAATTATGTCTGTTGTGGCTGATGCGGGGCTATCCGGAGTGCATACGTGGCTTCGTTGAAGCGATACGGCGCTATAAGTTCGGTTTCATGTGCATTATAAGTTCAGGTATGGTTCAGATGAAGCAAGTTCAGCTCTTGCAGAAGTTGCCCCCACACTTTTCGAGAAAGGCGACACCGACGCCCAAATAGACCAACTAAAAACTTTTCGTAACATTATAATCTGTAGCGAGTGGTTGTTCGTTCCTTCGTAATGCTCGTTAAACAGGGCCGAAAGTTACGCATTAAGCTAGTTATAGAATCAAGAACGAATCTTTATGTGCGGATATCGTACAAAATACTTTAAGGTAACTTAAGTGGTTTTCACCCGTCGGAAAGTGATTCTTTCTTAATACTATAGTTACGTGTTAGTGCAGAACGTCCGAAACTGTAGCCCAGCGTCCACACTTACCACTGTTTGAAATTTCTTCGTATACATGGAATGCGCTAGGATCTCTCACTAGTAGCCATTAGATCTGTATCGTTCATTCCAGGCCTGTCCTAACCCTGAATAGACCCTATGTATGCTTTACACTTAGCGTTCTTACTTGAAAATTCTTTTCTAGAGTTTTCAGAATTTCAGAGTTTGTGGCACCACTGTAAGGGGCAGAAAAACCGAGAAAGAGCATTCCACAAGCTTGCTTCGTTCTTAAGTCGTCGACTCTAGCGACAAAATATACTATATATAGTTGGAATATAATCTAAATGTCAGGTAACTGAAGAAATTCAGCCTGGTGACAGCTTCTATGTGTGCAGCTTCGACCTAGTAATGGTGGCGTTACAAAAGGTTTTCGAAGTGTTACACAGCGTAACCCGCATACGAACTTTTATAATTGGTTTCTGGACATTCCACTACACAAAGCCACCTCATATAGTATTCATTACCAAGATAGAACGTTTTTACGGGTCTCTTAATTGAGCCGTTCAGATATAGCCAGCAGCATTGTGCCATCATTGGTTGAGGAAACAACTCTTGCTTTTACAGAGGCGTGAGCGAATCTAATAGTTAGAAAATGTTTTGTATTCGAGAGACCTTCATAACGGTATGTTGTCCCATATTAAGTTTTTCATTTTTATTAAACTATATATATATATACATATATATTAAACTTAAACTAGACAGTGCTTACACGCTCCAGTACTTAACACCAAGCAGAGCGATAAAACACGTGTCGGTCACTGTTCACCTGTGTCAAATCCTTGGGAACGTGTGACGTTGTCTTATATAAGGGATCGGGTCGGCAAGGGTGTTATTACGAAGAGGCACTATGGACGACGACGACAGCATCAAGAGAAGAGAATACGGTGCTGGAGGGACGAAGGAATGGAGCAGGAAACTTGAAAGGGTCGGAAGAAAATTGCAGGAAAAATGAAGCCTCGCGACAGAGGTGTTCAGACGGAGGTGATAAATGAAGTTGTAACAGTTTTATAGAGAGTCTAAATGAGCTCTTAGGGAGGGCGGTAAGTTTCTCATAAGGGCAGAGTTGCAACACGTGTAATTTCTATCTTCAAGGAAAGTTAACGTGAAAGGTAAGTGCCTGTTCTGTCAAAGCGGTCATGAACAAGCTACGCGCGATAACCATGGACGTATCTGAAGAGAGATATCACTTACAGCTGCGCAAGTGTTTCTTTAACACAGTTCGTGCATTTTTCTAATTCTGCATAACTGTTTTGAAATAGTTGGTCTTAAAAGTTCTAAGCAAGCCAACTTAGTAAGACGCGAGTGAAAACACACAGCTAAAAAACTATTTTCTGTAGTATATGTACTTGAACGTTAACTAAACGTGACATCATTTGTGAGATCAATCGTGACAATTCGACAGGTTTACCGATAATATATATATGTATTTATAATAAAGCTTTGATGATGATGTTTTTTTTCAATTTCAATCTGGAATCCGATAAAAATGTCAGACTGTGTTCCTTTAGCAGTACCTTGGTTGCAGGACCGGTATACAGTAACGCATGGTCGTATGATTTAAGCATTACACAGTTGTTTTCGTACCAAAGAGACGACTCAGCCCGTAGCATCAGATGATGCGAAATGCATAAAGGATTTCGTCACTGTATGCACGTTGTACCGCTGGTTATGCCGGCGCTCTGCTGTTGGGCAACCTGCTCCTTTTTAACAGCAACAAATGTACAACATGGTTGTAATGAATCTATATAGATGCTATCACAAAAATAGGAAATTCTCATGACGCAATTAAGTTGTAAATTGTGTCTGCCTAATGGTCTGAGGCACATATAGGAGATTCATGTTAAATACCAAGAATAAATATCGTGGTCGTCGTGCTGACGCGAAGACAAGGCCGTCTGACGCAGTAAGAGCGGTTTTGAACGTGAAGATTGAACCAATATGTTTTGGAAAGTAACGCACAATTCCGCTACAATCTGATAATCATTTTCGTGTAAATTGTTTAAAAAGTAAACAATTCGATGAGGAGGAACCGGCGCTTTTGAGTAGAAGCCGTCGATTCACGCTCCAGTATCTAAGTACATAAGCATGAAAGAATTCAGTTTTACGAATGTAGATATTGCAAAGAGTTCAAACAATGCAATTGGCCAAAGGTCACGAAAAGAAAAAAATACTGTCTGTTGCCATACGAGCGGAGGGCGGCGGCAGTTTACTCTGCTTCATCTATACTCATTTTTGCTATCAACTTAATTTTGCTCTTCATTAAGGTCTGTATTACACAATGCGGATGTTTTTTTTTTTGAAAAACCCGCCTCACGAGCGAGTGTAGATATATATACATTGGCATAAGCAGAGAACTGATTAATCGTAGTCGGTGCATGTTATTCGAATAGAATATCCTTAATTGGCGCTAGTGTTTTACCTCTTGGCCCGCACATCCAGCATCTCATCTTGGCTACCATATATGTATAATACAATCTGTATTCCATATGTAGTAGTAAATGTGTCTGGTATATTTCGACCATGATAATTCGACTGAGGAGCAATATTCAAAACGGTTACTACGACACATGATTACTGAATGCCAATTATAGAATATATATTATTTAATTGTGTTAAGTAAGTAACAATCGTCTGGCATTTTTAGTCATTCCACTAAATGGTGAAAATAATAAAAGGGCTCTCTGCATTTAAGGCTAGAACGAACTCTTCGTGCGCCAGGCGCTATTTGTACCCTTCTTATAATGATAGTAGTCATTTTTCGCTGCCGTGAATGGTAAAGCTGTACCGTATGTTTTTCATCAATTAATTTATTTATTAGTTAGTTTAATTAGTTTAGCTAATTTTTGTCAATGTACATAGTGAAAGCTATGTGAATGTCAAATATCCGAATTCAAAGAATAAATAAAAGAAGAAAACACCAACTTGCAAATAGGCTGCTCACGTAGGACGACAAATTCATCGGTGTCCGCGCATACGGATACAGCTTATTAAAGGAAACGAGCGCATTTTTTTTAAATTTGTCTAATTCTTATTTTTTTTTTTTATGGCTAATAATGTTTAATAGCACTATAGAGAATAAAGTAGCTGCCGTTGCCGTAGTGG
Organism: Varroa destructor; assembly: GCF_002443255.2. Lineage (NCBI taxonomy): Eukaryota > Metazoa > Arthropoda > Arachnida > Mesostigmata > Varroidae > Varroa > Varroa destructor. The sequence goes on along the minus strand of NW_019211455.1, from coordinate 38,285,967 downwards.
CAAGTATCAAAAAAAGACTCAAGCAGCTTAGTATATAATAAATCATGTACGAAAATATAAGGTCCACACTGTTATTTCGCTTGCAATTAATATTCATTAGAAAAGTTCCTTATAGACCCGTTAATAATTCTTGACTTGCGTTCACGCTAGATAATAAGTAATCGCGATTTTTTTCACTAAGTAGAAAATACCACATGCTTTATTTTATGTTATTTATTTTCCGTCAGTGCTCATGACTCTTTTCGTTTCCTGATGTGTGCATCTTGCCAGAAGGTGGCAAGTTGCGTTTCGAAGTTTTTTTAACCGTGTTCTGAGTTACGTAGCCGTAGTCAAAAGTAAGATTATGAGAGTGATTGCTCTGTGAATGGAAAGGTGAGCGTGCGTCTGTCGGTGTAAAATCTAACGACTATAGAAAGGTACAGAAAAGCCCTCATTTGAAACCATCATCAAGGGAGCAAGCACCAAGGAAGCCTTGGAGATGTCTGCTATTCGTGGCCTTACGTCGCCATGGAGAAAAATCACCTGAGTTCATCTGTCGAGCTTTTTCTTTTGAGTAGTTCAAATGACTCGATGAGATTAAGTCATGTAATCGTGCCGGTCAGCTGTCTGGCTTGTAGCGAGCAATTCCCCATGAATCAGACCCTTGCGACAATGCAATCCAAGCGTGACCTTTTCTGGATAAAGTTCCATTGGACCTTGCATATTGACCTTTCTTACAAAGCGACTCATTACGACCTCTGGTTTATCTTGATGTATAGACACCACTTTTTAGCACCGGCAACAGCCACGTGCGAAAATCGGTGACTCTGGCTTGACGCTCGATACTTGACGAGGCGTTAAGATGTAACATTAAGCCGTAATTTGTTGTTGGATTCAGAAAGCTTATCAGATAACAGAACTCCAGGTTACTGAATAAAACCAGAGGACTTAAAATGGTTAACGACAGTCTTATTGCTGCAGCCCACCTTTTCAGCCATTACGCAGATCAATTTTCGGCCGCCTTGCTTCAAAGCGCTTTCAGATGCTCGTTATCAAACTCAGATCGTGGCCCAGAGCAAGGAGCATCCTCTAGGTTTTGAATACTGTTTTCACTCTTGAGCACTCCTTTTAGCAGTAGCGCCGAGGCAAGTGTCGGCAGTATTTTGGCAGTGACGAAAAACATAGTACAGAGGGCGTCGAGAAGGCACTTTTTCTTCACCTGACACATCTATGCTTGACGAATACTTTCGAGTGGAAATTGTAGCCATAATACAATATCATTAGATAACGTACGTAGGACAGGGAAAAGCGCTTTCCAACGGTATCTTAGAAATAAACAATAAGTGTAGAAAAACATAGAAAACATACTTTTGAAAAAACGTGACCCGTTTATTTTAATATGACAATTCATCTTACAGTATCTTAGTCTAGAAGTAATATTTCCATTGAAGCTGGCCTCGATTCAGATTACGTGTGCATTATGACAAATTTGTTAGTTGCCTAAAAATCACTAAAGCTAGTGAAGTAATTTTAAGAGATATTTTTAACGGTTTAAAGATGCCCCAGTTTCATTTCTCATATTGGAATAGAAAGTTCTTAATAGCACAGCGCTTGCGATGGGCAATAACTACATGTACCACTTTACTATCAAGCCTAATCTAATCCTCGAGCTTCAAACTTAATTCAATCATAAGTCTATTTATTGTCCGGCTTTGTTCAACATTTCACTCAAAAGAACTATTTTATTTGCCACACGGGCAACATAAGGGCGACCTGAGAGGGTTATGGGCAGTGGATTAGTGAGAAGTCTCCTGCTTCACCTCGAGACCGTTGGCAGTTGAATCGAATGAACTAATTGCATTCTAACGAGCTGTCAATGACACTTACACCCTCCTAATGCCTCGGGATATTTAGGCAAAGTTTTAGCAAAGTTTCTAGCCCGCTTCATGCGTTGAGAAGAATAGAAGAGGAAGAACATCATAACAGCTGCCTCCGCTTACAGAGCAAGGATCAGGAAAGCAGGATCCCCTGTACAAGGCAGCTTCAGAAGGAGACCTCCACGACGGGAAAATAGCCAGGTTGCACTCTAGGATTGGCCCGATCCATAAGCCGCCCCACAGGGTCCACTAATGCTCAAAGTTTTGCTAATTACGAGCCACCAATGCCATTGCAGTCACGCCACGACAAAATAAAAGCACGGCACACTAACCGGAACCTGGTTCGAAATCGCGATGGCAAGATAAATTTTTCTAAAGATTTTCAGAAGATCTAGACCTCATTAAATTATGAGGTTTTTGTCTGTTGTTGTCTATACACGACAGACACGAGATCCGTGTAGGCAAAAATATTGCCTGGACGGGCGGTGCTTTTTCTGAAATGGTAGAAGTATTCGTGAAAGGTGGAGCAAATCTTCAACGTGAGATTGGGCTCTGCGATGTCCGAATGATTTTCCCTACTTGGCTCCATAATCATGAAATACAAATCATCAAACTTATTGGGCTGTCCATAGCTGTTTTGCCTATCAGGAACTTATTCAGCTTACATACCGTACGAGGTAAGACAACATTATTCTTATATTTAGTTAACTTCATAACGGTACTTCGCAAGCGTCTCAACGGCTGATTTGCATTATCATACCTAATCGCATAATCAGTAGCTGATTCAAGAGAATCGATGGTAGAATATGCTAGGCCGCACACAACCCTCTTTGAAGCTTTAAAGTTACCCTTATTATGTAACAATATGGCAGGAAGTTACTAACCTTTAATGCCTAAAACACAATCGAACATCAAAAACTATATTCTTAAAATAAAATATCAAAAAAACTGATTACTAAAACTTTTGTAGATCTGATTAGTTGCGTTATGTGTACATTAAAGTCAACTTGAACAATTTTCTTTATACCTAAATTTTTTATTAGGCAAAAGGACGCTTAACATCGTTCATGTCATAGGCGGAAACCTCATTTTTAATTCTACCAAGTTTGGATTTCAGAGTAGTATACTACTTTTAAGACACCGACGTACGATACTGTCTATGGTACACTGGAGCATTTTATAGGAAACGTTGTTGATAATCGCGCAATTAATTTTAATATTATCAGCGTATTTGAAGTGCTTTACATCTCTAGGAAGATATCGGTTTCTTTCTTAAAGAAACGTAGCTTATAAGGAGGGAAAAACGCAATCTCCCGAAGATGACCAAAGATAGCTAGACAACACTGCCTTATTTTATTGCCAGCCTTGATCTGGTTTGAGGGCTTGATTAAATGAAAATGAAGCTACATTAACTCATCATAATTTAGAGTGGTGTTATAAATATCGAGACGTTTCTCCAATGACAGGTTATGGAGTATTCTATTGAATGTGTGTGCTTTTCTGACTGAAACAGTGTCAACTTATTTATGTACTATACCAATTTGGCACATGTTTAAAAATCGTGTGTAATAAATCTCACTTGTGTTGAGTCTAGCTAATTGTTTTTATTTACAAACTAAACTTTATTTGAAAATGTAAATCACCGACATTCTATAAAAGAGTGGTTTATTTAGGACACAGATGTGCAATTTTCGACATTGTTTTTAAGGGGGTTACTATCCTTCATCAGAGTAAACCAGGTACAACATAGTCTATAGACGACCTTTTGGACATGGCCTTCATTTAAGAAATCGCATGTATCTTTTCACGAATATGATTACATTTTTCGGTTCAAATGGCTTCAGAGATTAAAAGTCGCCGTTTCGGAGAGAACGGCGGCGATGTTCGGGTGATATAGGGGCTTATTGCTGCGTGCAGAGGAGAACAGAAAAGGGCATGGACACTACTGATACAGGAAAAAGATCTTCGGCACAATTAAAAAATCAGCAGACACCCTTCTAATCAAGCCTTGGTTCAGTTGACGTCTCAAATCCCTTTACGGCTCTTGACAATCTGCAGGATGAAGTGTAGGACATTTCTAAATTCTATACATTTCGACTTCAGTGCGTGCGATTTGGTTCTGGTTTCTTTAATATGCACGATCATTTTGCTTAAAGCGTGCGGTAAAATGTTCAATCAAATACAGACCAATTGTTCGCTCTGTTACAGTCGCTGAACTCAGTTTACCATATAAGGGCAGGCAGCAATCCCTTCACAATGAACCGTTGCTTACGTAGAACTGCGGATAACAATAGCGATTTTCTCAAGATACCGCAAAGAATAGCATTTTTATTTGTTTATATGTTATTTAAGATGGGGCAGTGTTTGCCGTCTTGTCACGGTATGTAGGTATTGCGATAAGCTAGCTTTATAGTTAAAATATACTGTTATTATAATAACGGTTTAAAAATAAGTGTTTGCTCTTAATGTTTTCCCGTGGACCAACGGTTATATATAGCTATCAAGAATTATTACAGAGACATCAATATCACAACAGGTATTTATTGTAGTGCACATATACCGAGCACGACTACCGCATTCCCTGGGTTGGTAATCATTCATTCATTGGAATAGTTAAACTACACGCTTAGTAGGTAATAGGGGCCTCGGGTTTTGCAGCAAACCTAAACACCGTTTAGGTAGACACACATTACTTGTTACCGATGCTACTCTACAGGACTTGACCGTTTCGTAGATCGGGCAATGCATATAGTAAACGTATTGACGAAAATATGGTCAGGGTTAATTGGTGTTTTCACCATATTTGGGATGAGTCTTTACCGGATACGGTCGGCCTATGGATGGTCAAAGTTGCATCGTCGCAAAAAGACGTCACACACGTGCAACCTTTCGTTCGAGCTTAAGTGCATAAAACAGCCATAGTCATAGGGGTAATATTTAAACAGAAGAGAAAAACTTTAGTAACAATGAGCACACTAAATGTGGGAGTGATTTTGTTTGCGGTTGTGCCCCCAAACACCGATGCCCACGGGTCATTTGAGGAGACAGAGCTATATCAACTTGTATATTAGAGATCCCTAAACCATGGAAACCACCGAAATTACAAAGACCTACGAAAAAACACGGAAACCATATCTTCAACTGTTCAACTCAACTTCACTTCAACTGGTAAGCAGCACACTAACTGATTTATGTCTTATCTATGGTGATGGCATGTTCCAGGGGAGTCCTTTGATGACGATGGTTTTACCAGTTATCCAGGATACGTTACACTTGTATCGATCTGTTGCGAACTCAGTTCGTGGGCAACTCATTTTTGGTCTTCTTCTTCTTCATTTTCAGGGCTTTAATTCTAGTTTCAACCATAGCGCATGCTTTAAGGCTGGCCAATGCCGTACCACATGATTCTGTCTTGTTCTTGCGCGATCGCAGCCACTCTTACTTCCCCTTGAGGTTTCAGGGCGCAGTTGTTTCCTCTATAGAATTTTTGCTACTCGAATGGTACTCACAATTTTCTAAATGCAAAAACTTAATTTCTAAACTTCGATTTTCAACGATAAACAATATCTTTAACCTCATTAGCACAGTATCAGCTTATGATCGGGAAAAGTTATTAACGTTTTTTTTACTTCACTTGAAAACTTCGAACAAGCAGACTGATATATCGTGACCGGAAGGTCATTGCAATACCTTCGAAAACCAAGCAGGTTAATGCTGATATTCGAAGGGACGAAAAGGATGAGTCATGCGAAAATGTCGAAACTTCCAAAGTCATTTAATTGTTGGGTGTAACTTTTAACCCGGAGCTGTCAGAAAACTAGCGTACATTATGTTATTATATATTAGTACGAAGTGACGCATTTGTAGTGAAGCCAGCTGTCATTTGAAATCAATTAAAGTAAGCAGGTAGACACTGGAAAGCGGAAAGCAAGGTTTGAATTTCTTGTAATATGTTACTCTGTGGTTGAATAGAGGGGAAATAGATCGAGTGGTTGTAGATACAGTATCTCGTTTAGTTATTTCGCGAATGCATACATTAAAGTAATATGCATCTCATTCATGGCTACTATGTATGTTTATTTAATAATCAGCTATAAAAAGTACAAACGCCACTATTGGCCATTACATGAAGCATAAGATAAGTACCTTTAGCTTAAATAGTACAATGAAATTTGCTCATTCCCTGAGCGTAAGTGATTTATCATTCTTGGAGCTTTTGGTGACACAGGTCCGTTAAACTGGAATACATTGGCACTATGCCGTATTTGCATTGTATTATCTGGTTGGCTGTACCTTAGGTTATTCTTATTTGAGCCTTGGAATGCTTCCGTATTTATGTCGTATGTTTTCGTGTTGAAGTGCGAGTCTTTCATGAGTCTTATTCGAGAAAACAAATTTTGACCTCATTAGACGGAATGGTTTTAGAGGAATGTATTATACATAAACCCCATATAGTAGAAGGTTGCCTTAAGTTCGGGTCCTCATAGCATATAGATAGATTCGTCGCCATTGTACGCAAGTCACTGTTAAACGCTTTCTACGTTAGCGTGAAGTACAAACAATACTCATCAAAATTTAATTAGTAGACTTTTGTTGGGATTTTCGCAACACCGTTTTCAAAAGGGACTCAATGAAGTGTATTTTTAACCTTTACGTGTATTTGATTTATGACGCAAGAAGCACCTTTGGTTACTTGTTTTCTTTCAGATTTCTACAGTAAATATGGACGTCTCAACAGACTAAAACAAAAAGCTTGTCCTTTTTTCGGGGAATTCAACTCCTTCATAAAATAGGCTGATGGATCTTCTGTTTACCGTATACTCACATTAGACCTTCGAAAATATGCCTACGCCCCTGTAGTATATCTAAATTAGATTTCAGTCTTCTATGGAAGTTTCGCTCATCGCTTAAAAGGCTCAGCTGAAAACATATAGAAGAAAACCATGGCATTCGAGTACAGATATTTCTAGCTAGGATATCGATCACTTACGCAATTTGGAATTATTCGTCAAGATTTTTATCTGATCAAGAAACACACACAATGTAACAAACTGAGTTACTCTTTGACGGGATGTTTATCGTAGAGGGTAGTGCCTTGAGGTTGAACGCATGAGATCCCAGCACTAAAAATACGTCCAGGTTTCTTTAAACAAAATTGCCAACCCATCTGCAGGAGGTTTGTGTTCATAATAGAAACGCTGATAAGCTTCTGTCCAGTATCTTACGCTAAATGAATGCTTCATCTAGATTATGTCCTTCTCTGGTTTGTCAGAAACAGTAGTCGGTGTTGTCTCCGAAGGATCCAGGACAAAACAGAAGATCCAGAACAAGTGTTCAGGTAGAAACGGTAGATAGAAGAATACATCAAATGCCTCAAAAAGCCACTCCTGACTCTTCTTGAAATTCATATGGATATTTGGATCTGTTGCGAAAAAGGACTATAAAATCCCATAGGAATAGAGGACACAAAACAGAAATTAACTGAGTTACAACCCTTACTCGTTCCCCGTCTTTTTGCACCTTTCAGTGCAACATTTAAACTGGCTACATTTTCTTTCGTGTCTGGCATGTTTTAACGAATCATTAACGGCGCGACACGTATCAATATTTCCCTATTCAGGATCATTATCGCTCGGAATGAATTATTAAAAATTACTTGTGGTCGGCTTTGGGCTATGGGACCGCTATTAAATTGGATGCTAGTCTACGAAGAATAGATTTGTTGATGCGTGCAGTAACCCTATTCAATTATTTGTTTTTATTAAATGGCTTATAAACGGATGGCGGAACCTAATGGCGGAGTGAGAACATAGCTCTTACAAAACTTGCATAATTCGTTACGAAACATCTGCCTCTGTGTGTATAGAATGATATGCCACAATATCGGTTGCTTTCCGCAATGAATTTCATTTGATGACCCGATTATAACTAAATCAGTCAGCTCCTTTCAGAGTAAATATGTCGTCATTCTAAAAAAGGCACTATCCGTTTTTAGTCTAGCAATCAGGTTATTTGATATTTCTTTTACGGACATTTTGTTTACATTTATTCGCCAAATGTTGGTAAATATTATAAGGAAACTTCGGACAGAGTGTCTGTATCATAATGTAAAAATTCCCTCAAACCTTTAATTAGAAATATATGATTATACTTGACCATTTTTATTCTGAGTACCAATGTAATATTCCTTAGCTTGCTCGATCGCTACATCACTTAATTAAGCCTTGCCATCTCAGGACATTTGTCCTGTACGTAGAGCTCGTGCTTCTAAGGAAATTCCAATGTCATTAGTATAACCTGAATCATATCAACAAATAAAAGAAGCAACCCAATTAGCTAAAGTAAACTTTTAGATATAACAAAATATTCCTTTTCGAAACGAGTCACCCGTGAGTAATATATGTGACGAAATTGATGTTTTGTCCTGAGCATATTAACTGAACTATAAATAGTGCTAGCGCAATTATACCACACAAACTGACTGTCGAGTTTCTCACTGGGTGTCCTTTTTAACAGCCGACACTATGCAGACTCCACTCGATTGTACTCCTTGGACTGTTTTCGGCCATCGTATAATGGTAACATAGAAGGCTATCGTCGAATGGGGTCGATGAGGTAGGGGGTGGTGGATATGAATGTGCTAAATTGAAACGATCGTCTGGAGCGAATAGAGGCGCCTGTTTCTACTTTGCAAATTCGTAGATAGAGGGCATAGGATAAAGAGACGCGAAATCGAGACGGCATTTGTCCATCGGCTCATGCGTCAGTCCGTCGATCCGTTCCAGCGTCCAGTTACGAAAAATAAAATAAAAAGAAAGAAATAGAATGAAGAGAGAAAAATAGAAACAGCCTACGGAAAGCAGGGTAGAGGATATGAACTACCCGTTTCACTGCGCGTGCCCTACGTCTCGTTCTCTTCTTCCCGCTTCGTACTGCTGTGCCCCCCATCCCCCAATTGAAGACAGGCTGGAGTAGCCCTTCAGCTCAATTTCAACAGTCTCACCCCAACGGCTTGTCCGTCGTATTGGTGTAGCGCCATTCAGACAGAAGTACGTCCCACAGTCTACCTGGCCTGTTCCTGTTGTGAAACTCCCAGTAGATTTGTGAACTCAGTGATTGCCTTATGAGACCTTATGTGCAAGGGGATTGCTTATTTGCACGTGCGTCCTCAGCAAACGCTGAAACTCCAGCGTGCAGCTAGCTCATCAGTTTTGGCCGCCGTTTGCACTTTCCTCGATCGGGGATGCCTGGCTGACGTGCGGACTGATGCAACCAATCTCCACAGCATTATTTCCTGGCCGTAGTAAGCGAGTGAGTCTCGCGGGACTCCTTTGTATCCTGCACAGACGGTGCACGGGCATTCTCCTTCACGGACAATTCGTATCCTGAAGGCAACGTAGGATCCCGCACTTGAACGAGTATACCCAAGTCTCTGACTTCAACGAAAAATGCCACCAATTGAAGGATAAATGATCTAGGTTCATCCTACAAAAATACCTAACCGTGTGACATTTTCTTAATAATGTTTATTTTTTCATAGCGTTTATTTTTTTTACTAAATGTAATCAGAACCTGCAACATGGTAGCTGGTCCCAGAAGGGTTACACGTGCTTTATGGGGTTTAACATCCTTGCTCTATAATGCCAGACAGAAATATTAAGTGAGTCAGAAAGCAATAGCATTTTTTTACCTATCAAAAAGCGCAGTGTCTTATTGAACCCTAACAAAAATTTGACTGATGCGTTCGCTATCACTCCTTGCCCCTTCAACGAATTCAGTTATTCCGCCTCACCGGACATTTTCGGGCCTGCTGTTGAAGGACCTGTACAGTATTGTTACGAATTTTATTTTTCACTGATAAAAAGGCAATGGTCCGTTAGCGCCGAGTTTAGGCAGTATAATACCTGTACCCAAGCCCTTGCAAGGAACTCATGAGCAGTCGGATAACGTTATCTTCCCTGCCGGGTCTTTTTTATTCGATCGCTTGTTTGCTCAATGCAACTAAGCCGCATATAGACCCCCTGTTAATGACTTCCGGATTGTCAAACATTCTCCAATGTATAAGACTCTTCCAGTCCTTTCACACACAACTCATGGTCCTTTTCAGATGGATATTTGACTTAACTTTGGGCTTAAGCATACCTCCCGGAGCCAGCCTTTTTCTGTTGGATAATAGCGTAGAGACACAATTCCTTGTTATTGTAACAATTATGATGCAGGAACCTGGTTGCGCATTGTCTAACGCCGAAAAAGATGCTGAGAGGTAATGAGAAGCCATGCTTCTCGTGGTTTCCATTAAATTCATGGGCGTTCGATAATCCTCATCGCCCTCGGATGACCAATCAGTAAGAAGCTAATGTTTTATGTTCAGGATGCCATTTTCTCAGATAAAGAGTCCATGTTAAACACTACACAGGTATTCATACCGCTTAAAGCAATGCCTAACGTATTGGGCGTGAAGCTCGCAACATTTTTTTGACACCGGGCGAGATGTCGAGGGGTAATTAGAAGCCGCATTTTTTATGCTCTTCACTTTATTTATGGGCATTTAAGGTTCTTATCGACCTCAAATGGCCGAACCGGGTTGGGTATATCCTTCAGATCCAGGGTGGCATCCTTGAACTTGACAATTTTCTAGCGATTTTCTAAGGTAAGGGGTCCACCCCGTACGTGGCATAAACATCCCGAGTAAGTTTGGTATTTTTTGACCTAGGCAAAAGACAGAGTAAGATAAGTAACGAAAAGGCACTTTTTTTTTGCCAGGAACATTTATCTTTGAAGCTTGAAATCGAAAAATAATTTAATTACAAAAGCTTCCTTTGACGCATATTTCACGTTTTTCAGCTAAAAGATACATCTCATAAAACCAGTCGGGTTGAGGCATACGATAAATATCTAAAATCACTGAAATCCTCTGTCTGGATGTATACAGTAGAGACCGCGAATGAAGGATCAAGTAGATTTGCAATCCCGCATTTTTTTAGCTCACCTATCGTACCAGCCCGGTATTTTTTCTGCATCGTTTCTCATATCTTAAAATTATATGGCTTTACCTGTGTATTTAATGATAAGAGAGGGTTAATTACACGATGTATAGATATAGGTACAGACAATATCAGCCATAGTCTTAAAAAATAATGTGTTCCAATGCAAACCAAAAATGAATTATAAATTGAATGGTTAATTTTCGCTAAATATTTTTAGGTTAAACCCCATATAGTGAAGACTCGATTTCTAGCAGATTACGATTGTTTAGTGGTTGTTTAGGAGCTTCACTCTCTGACTGAGCGTCTCATACGTGTTTCTTGCGTGAACTGTGATCTTCGTCCGAAGGCTGTATGCAATATGTTCCAGTTACTATAACAAATAGTGGAGATAATGTGTTACAACCAAATCTAATGATTAAATAACGACTATAAGGCCACGATACTATA
>NW_019211455.1:38161663-38274577 GCF_002443255.2 Varroa destructor | reverse complement strand
AATAAAGAGTTTTGCAAAGATCTTTTTGAGATATCGTCTGCAATAGTTTTCAGATTTGTACGTAAGTAATGAAATACGTAATTAGATTTCTTTGAAGTGTAAATTATTGACAGAAACGTCATTTTTATACTGTAAAGGAGGTGATGAAAGACAAAGGAGGTTTAGGGAAAGTTTGTCAAGTACAAGATGTAGGTATAGTAGCAAACCGATAAGCGTCCAAGACAAACCAATTACGTTCTGCGGATCTAAACGGTGCTTGACACTTATCAGAAAGCAAATATCTTGCTGCGTATAGTGACGGGGTTAGACCACTACACAGGATGGCGCGTTCACACTGGATATTTTTTTTAAGACATTTAAACAAAAATAGATTTTTGAACGAATTTTTTTGCATCGTGTCGTTTCTGATGGTTATAATTACGTAATATTAAGTAATTATTATTCGTAATTTCTATATAGAAAGTCTACTTACATCAATACTAAGTTTCTGGGACGTTTTAGTACATCTTTAGAAAGAATATAGGCCGTCGATTTCGAGCAAAGAATAAGTTTTTAACCTTGATGGGCGTTTTTAAAAATTACATAACAGCTGGTCGCTGCTTCAGTTTTAAGAACGACATATTGTTGTTCGATTTGACCAATTTGTGATTTTATTAACTTTTGTCTAACAGCAGAAACAGCCGATGTATATGCGTCGGTTATGATAAATAGCCCGTTAAGGTTTTTTCCTATTCGAAAATAAGTATGTTAATGATAAGTCTGACAAGATCGGCCGCTAGTTGAGCAAATATGCAGAAGGCTTGGATATAAATATGGATAGAGAGGCGCATTGGTAGTTGTGAATAGGCAGTGTCCGGGCATACGTTTCAACAAGTAGATCAGATTGATTTTTTCGCCTATTTTTCTACCTAGTATGATTGAAAACTTAGTCGTAGTAGTATGAAACGATGATAATAACGCCACTGCTTGCCTTAGCTACACGAACGTTCTGATTCTTCCGCAGGTTTCTCTTATGATGATAATATCGTATCTGTTAAGTTTCGAATTAGCTCAAGAACACTCGCAGCTCAACTGCTGCAATATTTATGTCGCCACGGTGACTGTCAACTAATGGGCCTTATAAGAGCCGTAATACTGCAGTAACATACGGAACGCACATATGTGTAAAGCCATCTATATGTGAAACGTTAATAAAAGATATCTGCTACATCAAACGAAGCTCAACGGCGCTTTAGAGATGCCATAAGTTAGATCATCCCTGAAATTATCAGTTACTCTCTGCCTCCGTTATAGGACAAACCGAACTCTTTTATGACACACCAAAAGGTATAACCGGGAATATGTCCTAGGAGAGGAATCCGTTGGCATGCGACTTGGGGAAAACCCGTATGCAATGTCCTAAAAACTATTTTTCTGCATCGAACCATCTAAACATATAGGTACAATGCTCATTAAGCTATTTTGGTAAGATCTATTTTAGTTATATTACACAGAAAGCGATACGTCTGCCTGAAAAGCCAATGTTTGCCCTTAATTTTGCTACATGAGAAGTGTGACATTGTTCTTATCAAGTATATCGAAACGGAACGGCCATGCCAGCCCAATTCGGCCATCGTAAATAGCAAAACGTGCAGGCACGATTTTTTTAGATAGAGCAGAGCTATGCGATAATCGCCTTCGGCAGTGGCAACCAGCACCGGTGGACCCAACGGGGCTATAATCAACATCGATACCAATTGTAAGACAAGAACCCACTTTAATTTATTACCATAACGAAACTGCTCGTTATAGTAGTATCTGAGCGTGAGCTTCTGTATAATGCTTGGATAGTAGGTTTCCTTTTAAAAAGGATACACTCGTCAATACCAAGCGGACCTAATGTGTACAATATACATTAACAATATACATTAACAGAACCTTGTCATACAACAATGTAATTGACAAAACGTCATAAGAGTTATATGGTAACCGAGTGGATTATTAATGATCAACGGTAACTCATGCGAAAGCGCCGCTAGACGGCGCTTCATGGCTACTGCATTCAAACGAACGTTTCAAAATAACTGCCCCTCGTAACGTTTGCCTCCTTTACAATAAATTATGCCACAGAACATGCGTATTATATAATTAATATATACGATAAGCGGGGACACCAATCAAAAAGGCCATCTTCTTATTTGCTATCCAGCCGGCAATGTTGCAATAAAAACTAGTGCCACTAACTCGCGTTGCGGCTTCAGTAACTGACGTACTCTTAAGCTCAAAGCCTTCCGCTGGTATAATATAAGAAATCATAGTGTTGTCGTTCACACGTACGATTTCCTACAAAATTATTGCAAGAGTCGTCGTCATCATCATTACCACCCCCCGGCAGCACACATTACAATTTTCTTCTTCGATACAGGAATAATATCAAGTACGTTTACACTGTTTAGTCTTCTTTGATCTTCGATTTTTCGCCGTATCCACTCTTGATCGGTAACAGCTAATTTACAGCCACTTTTTTGACCGCCCTTTGCCCTACGGTTTATATCGTCGGTCTCTTTTGCGCTGCTGTAAATCGTTGTATATGAGACACATGTGCTGCACCTTTCAGGCTGTCACCTGCGATCCGCGGTTTTGGAGTTGGGCCGCGATTGCACGTATACTTCGAACTCTTCTGGCCGTGCACCGTAATTTAGCACCGCTTTGCGCGTCAGTGTTTGTCATAGATGTATAACCTTTGAAAGCGCCCAGTGGTTCTTGCGCTCTGGCTTTTCTGCTCGACTATTTCGGCCACAGGTGGTTACGCTCTATGAACGAATGCAGCGATGACTTGATAATTATAAAAGAAAATCCTAGAATAATCGTCCGTCCAAAACATTTCAAAGATGACTCTATAGAAATATCAAAAGACGACACAAAGTTTTGGTCAGTTGATGTTCATATTGTCCAATTCTATTCAATATCGTAAAGTGTGTTGTACTATACGATAGCCATTTACTATCTCCGCCGCAAACTAATATATTGATGCCTTTCATTACGTTACGAATTCCCGTGAAACAGAATCTTCGGAGTGACATTACTGGAGAAAAGGAAACTACGGCATTTTTAAAGATCTTATTAGCTGACCGTTAGCTTAATCACGGAGAACGAGATAACCATAATAACGTATTTTATTCTACCGATAGCCTACAATACCTATTGAAGCAAACTGAAAATAATCCTTCTGCGAAGTCTATAGCCGTCTTCTTTGCTTATCATTCGTTAAATGTTTACAAATTATTTATTGACTTATTGTGTACTTACTTCTTAGAGACTAAAGATCAAAGATGTCATTCTGCAGCCAGAGTCCTTCAATTTCACCCTTCACATAACCACCTAAAAGTATAATGTGTAACATAGTAATAGGACGTCTGGAGCTATTTAAAGGGTTGAATAACACTAAACTGACGATGTTTTTCTGTGTGTTAAATATACTACCCCCTTGGTACTTACACGTTTAGCATGTTAAACAGGATGTTCACAACAGCTAAGTAGTTGTGATTCAAATTACCATACTTATCAATAGCCTATCGCCTTTTTTTACAGCGTCGAAGCAACCCAAATTGACCTAATAGTCAACCTTGGTCTCGAACATATAGCAATAAAAGCATCGCTCTATTCTTTTCTGCTATCGATTCAGGCTGTGATAAAAGTTTGTGAAGGAGTCATGCGTTGTTACGCATGACTCCTTCACAAACAAGCATACGCTGTGTGCTCTTGGCCATGGCGCCGCACCTCATGTGGTCCTTCAGGAATTGAAAGATCTGACTATTAATAGTCTTCATCGCGAATAATGTTTCGTAATAAGGAATGTTCCTAACACATTACTAGTATCATCATCATCATAATCATTATCAGTATTACCCCAAGATATTTTTCAATGCCACCAAAATAGCGTTTCCTTTCCTTCAACGCCAGTCTCTCACCTTTATGCTGCCTATGGTAATCGTGTGCTCTAGGCCATTTTTTGCCAGTCGTACTTGCGCAAATTATGTATTTAGAGTATGCTACACGTGTTTCTACTAGGCTGGATCAGTTTTAACAAGAAAACTACTTCTTATCGTTTTCGTTACAATTTCATAGCACCTCCTTAAAGAAACACCTCTCGAACTTACAAGGAGCATGATCCATGCTCTGTTTTTTCAAATGTCCCGTAATTTCAACCCGTTGTTATTTGTAAGGCCTTGGTGTGTAATCACTTTTCCTTTGATCTCCAACGTCCTACTTTCTGTTACTTACTTTTAAAAACAATGCATCCATAACAAACTGCTGTTTCGTGGAGCGCTTCCTTTCCCAGTGCATTTACTAATCTGCCACCAACAGCTTCGATCGAGTATTGATTTTTTGAAAATTCAAAGATTTCTGTCTGAATTTTACAGATATGAAGAAATTTCTCGCAAATCTCGTCTGCAATATTGTCTCCTATAAAAATGGTTGAAATTTTCAAACCGTTTGACTAAAAAAAAACAAAACTAACAGAATGATGTAGGACTTGTGGCATGGAAATTTCGATTGTCACTGTTTATCTGTAAAATGAAAAGACATTTCATTATTTATGCTATTTAACATGTATCACCTAAGGCTCAACTTTAGCGGATCGACGCTACAAAAGGATAGATGTGCCGTTCGTATGATCGTTATTTTAGTTATTCGAACCGCTGTTTTTGCATTAACAGTACAGTCTGCTGTTTTGGGTCTTATTGAGCACTATCGATTTTTCAATAAATAGCGGGGCGGGT
The DNA here is from genome assembly GCF_002443255.2 of Varroa destructor. Classification (NCBI taxonomy): domain Eukaryota; kingdom Metazoa; phylum Arthropoda; class Arachnida; order Mesostigmata; family Varroidae; genus Varroa; species Varroa destructor. Next base: position 38,269,814 of record NW_019211455.1, on the reverse strand, counting down.
ATATAGACCGTATCTGTAGTCTGTTTCTTTTTCTGCTGCTACTTGTTCATTGTTACCCCCTGCCGTTGAAACCGCTGACTGAATAGTGCATCGAAAAGCGAACGGTACTAGAAGTATACTAAAAGTTTATTCAACCGGTTATTTGTAGTGAGAATTATTAAGAGCAGACAATATGCCACATTGTGAAAGTTTCCCATGTGGCTTTTTATACGCATCTACGTAATAAACTAATTGAACTTCTTGCATTTGTTAGGAGCCTGTACCGGCGCATGACGTCCGATAGAAGATTGTTTTTCAGTTATGCTTCTTGCTGTGATGATAACAGAGCCGATATCAGCTTGATAACTGCGTCTATTGACTAGGTTTGTTTTTACACTTCAAAAGCAGATTTGTGGTTTATCGATGTATAGAACATCCAGTCTTTTCTAATAAATTGGAAAGCCAATTTGTCAGACGCGACGAATTTTCGGAACAGTAGTTGCGTATATTTTGACAATGCCGTCTTGCTCTGTTTGGCGTGGAGTAGCGTGATAGTTCAGGATCTCTATTTCGTAATATTAGGTCGTTTGTCCGCAAAGTCTGGAGAAACGGTCAGGGGTTCCCTAGGTGCTATTATTATTCGCGCTGATGTAGGCAAAGGAACCTCCCAAGTGCCGAGAAGCACTAGTAGTATCCGTCGTTGTAACTGTTCGTAGTAGTAATGGTGGCGATATTGTACAGCATAAGAAAATGTGCGCTTTGAGAATTCTTCCTCTATGGCGTATTTATGCATAATGATAGCGTGTACCATTGCTTGTGTCTGATGTTCGGAGAGGGATGATGGGATAAAAAGGGAGACGTACGCCTCGAAATGACCACCGTGAGAGCATTACTGCATCTGCGGCCGGTATCCCGTAGCTGCGAATACTCCATGACACGCACGCGCAAATACTGGGGTAATATATACCATAACAAGGCTACCAACACATGCGCAAGTAGGAGCCGTTTGCGTCAAATGGATCTGATCTGACTCCCGATCTGAGCACTCATAGTCGTAGCATCCTGTACGTTGAGCAGAGGGCAGAAAATGTTTTCTAACGTAGGGCAGAGCAAAAAAAGAGACAGAGGTATCTCAGCTATAAACGAGCACCCGTAACAATGAAAGCATCCACATGAGCACTGGGAATGGCAGCCCCGCTACATGCATGTATGGGTGAACTACAATTGAGTTAATAAACGAAATTCTCACGAAACCCTTAAACAGGCTATTAGGTTTTTCAGAATTATAGGACTTCTTAATGCCTTGTCTATATTGCAACTGGGTAGTTTGGAGCTGGGTCAGTGCGCAAGCACATCCCCAAGTCGTCAATGACTTCTTAGAAAGCATAGGTTAAAATTTGATTAACTTTGAAGCATCTATCATTTACTAAAGGAATCATTTCGCTTTCGTGGAACGCTGGTTTGTAACAATCACTGCTTAGAAGCACAGGATATTCTATTTAAATTCTATTCTCTCAGATATCTGCAAATTAATTCAATGGATTCATTGAACACGTACACCTGTGCAGCGGCCAGTCAAGGTACAAAATTTATTATTAACCATCGTAATTGCCTCGTAGGAAGGCGAGCTTAGACGTCGTTGTGTGGCCCGGATATGTAAAACATTTGAGTTTTAAGGAAGCCCTATTCCTACATTCTTTTGCTTCGTATTTTCCTTAAATTTACAATATTTTTGCACTACTGAGACACCTCTAAATGCTACGGACTTTTCCAATCGTTGCTTCTTCACAGTTACTTCTTTTAAGATTGCTACACACGTCACGTCCTTTCCCAGTACTCCAACACTGCGCATCTTACAATGTTATGTTAAATATATGGAGACTTAAGGCATAAGTAAGATTTCTCTATCTTAAACTTTCTAAAGTCATAGCTTTAAACAAAGCAGAAAAAAAAACCCTTGAAAGTAAGATGGTTTTCTATTTTAAAACGAATGAGTTATGGACATTCTAAGGATTATCGGCTAACCTGACCCTTAGACCAGAAAGAGACTCGCTAAGAAGACAAACTCTATCCTATTATAAACCTTATTTCAATCAAAAGGTTTACATAAAACAACGAAATAACATTCGTCGTCCAAATCGTTTTTATAATATTGGCCTAAAAATAAGTAAAACAAATTGACTAACCCGTAAAAACTGTGCATTTAAGTACTATTTAAGCACATAGTTATTTAATATCATTTTGATTAAGTATCTGCTGTTGTGCGACGCTCTCCACGTAGATAGTTACTGTATCTAGAAAAATGCAATCACTGGAGAAACTATTGTTACATATTGATAATCGTAAAACATAAGTAAGTGACAGCGGATCACAAGCTTTATCTGACGAAAACAAAAATGGTCCTAGATATTCTAGGAGGAAAAGTAAAGACAACATTAGATTCGAAAACACGAAACGCGAAAATGGTAAGCTGTTTTACGGAACAAGAACATCCTAATTGGATTCAAAGTATAATTTATAAAAAATAGAAAAATATTGTGCATAATGTAGGGACAGAGGAACGAGGTTGGCTCTGTCAGGACAACTAATTCACGCGGAAACACAAATCCTTCTTAAACGCAGCGCTCAAAGAGTATCGTACACAGAAGAACACGCTACCCCTTTACGAATTAGGTAAAATTAGCAAAATCATTTCGACCGGAAACACAGGGCATTAATAAGTTACTGAAGCAGTAAAGAATGCTTTTGAAGAGAGGAAAGTGTGACTAAGAGTTATTAACATAAAGTAGTGCTAGAGATTCATTTTTAGCCATGCCTATCTAAATACAAAGTAAATTACTATTCAGAGGCCAGGTAAATTAGAAGTTATATATAGAACATATTGACAGTACATAAAACACTGTTGTAAGTCTGTTGATGGATCGGGTACCGGTTTAGTTTATGGATCTTTTTTATTTTGGACTCACCTATCCTTTTCATGTGGACAAACGATAGAATCACCAATTTTAGACACTGCCTTAACAGCCCAACAAACATGCCGCAGCATGCCTTCCTGAACTTAGACGGAGTCCTTCTAACATACGTATAACGTGCCATGGCAATCATACAAGCAATTATTAACCTTAATAGAATAAACTTGATTAAAACCTTATCTTCCTTAGACTTCTAGTTTTTCCTTAATTTTTTTGTCTTGCTCATTGTAAAATTTCGGCAGTAATTTTTTCCGCAACGCAGGGATTTAGCCCAGTTCATGCTTTTTAGTTTATAACTATCATGAAAACGCGCTCGAAGAATCGCTTAGACTGCGCTACTCCTAAAAAATTAGGTCCTGCGGTTCCATATCGTTGGCTTACCCATACACACACACACACACACACACACACACGATAATTCTAGTTAGTGACAACTGCTGATCTCACAGAGCAGGAATGACGAAGGAAATCTACTAACAAAATCCATGAAATATCTGACAGTGTGATTGTTGCCTGTCATAAAATTAGTTCATTGAAACAAAGGTTTATAATAGCCGCCTTGACCTCCGATTTGCGGAGAAACTTATTGTAAACTGGTATCGCTCAGAGATCACGTTCTCGAATCTTTCGTACACGTAGAGGGCTAGAGTATATGAACTTTACTTTTTTTTGATCATACATGCCGCGTAGTAAAATATATACGAACTAATTAAAACAAATGTCCGTATAGAATGAATGTGATATATGTAAACCCTATCCTGTGCAGGTCGTGCATTTGCTTTCGTGACAGGTACTTTTATTTGAAGCTTTCAACGCCAATGTCTATTTCCTTAGTACGCAATACTAGCTGAGCCACAGAGGCCAATGTGGCAATTTTAATAGCAGGAAATGTTGTTCTATTTACTCCAGTTAAACGTAACTCTACGGTGAGTTAATATTAATAACTAAAATTATCTGAATCCAGCTGCGACAGCCGCACCTATGAAAAACGTCACTATCCTAGATGACGTTTTCTATCGCAAGACCCCATCATGGTGCAATAGTGATGTGTCCGCCTACCTAAACTTAGGTTGACTTAAGCTAAATTAGGTTCAAAACCGGGCGTAGACACACTTCCGCTTTATGCAGTCGGCTAAGGGCCGGTTATGCAGCCGGCTAATGTTTCCCAGCGGAAAACTTAAAATATGTAGTTTTTACTCCCTTCGGGAATGCTTTATAACAATACATCCGTTACTGAGCACACAAATACAGAAGTATTACAAGTTCCCTGTATAATTGAGAGTAACCGAGGATAATCGTAAATTTTCTGTAGAAAGAACTTTATTACCTTCATTTTTTCAGACTGACATAGGGGCCTATCGCCTAAAATCAGATTGCCAGTTTAGCTAGTGCTTGTTGCGTCTAGAACCTGGATGATCCATATGACGAGACCCAGGCACACACTAAAGCCTCGCCAGAGATCTTGAACCTCGTGAAAGCCAAAGAAGCACTGCCGCAGTAGCTATAGCTCTGGGCTTTAATTACCGTCTCCCTGAGCAGATTCTGCTCTTTGTAATTGGAGCTTACATGTTAGGGCAGTCAAGAATCGAGATCGGGTTTTCTTGAAGGATCAACGATAAGATGTTCGAAAGGTGTGACGACATCGGGTAGCTTTAGCAATATTTGTTTCGTTGTTGCTGGTTAAGGGCCTCCGTTGAGCTGAATAAATACCATGTAAGCTCTATTTCACTGATTGGAATAGGGCAAGCGCTGAGAGCTGTGCTACTCGGTCAAAATGAGCTTTCGATTTTTCGCAAAAGAACGGCTTCAAGAACTTTAAGGCGAGATTGATTGGGTGCACGAGTACTGGCAGACTACGTTAATAACCTACTGTCTACATTGGATATCCCGCAGTCGGCGCAACTGATCGAACTGGAAATAATAGCCCCCTTTCCTAAATATATAACCGGTTGTAATACTACCGAAATATTACGAACACGCACCAAATTAAAGAACTAGATTGTTACGCCTTTATTTATATGTATTTTCCGAATATAATTAGGTAAACTACTTATTTAGATTTTGCAAACTATCCGCCACGGTTTACTTTATGCGTGCTTTTGGTAGATCCTGACAAAATTAATCGAAACCAAAATAAAAAGTCTTTCTCAAATTTCCCTTGCATTAGTATCTAATAGCCTTAGCGAATTATCGCCGTTGCCAATTTAAAACTCTGACCTGTTTTGCCAGGATTCGATTGTTTAAAAACGAATGGATCAAAAGCTAAGTAACCGACGACCCACAAAAGCTCTTTATATTGTACTGAAAATTATTATTAAATATATTTGGGATCAGGGATTATTTCTATTTTAACTTTACCAATTTTATGTCCTGCACGAACACATCCTTAGGGCCCTGAACTACGACTTCAAATTTCCGTTCAATGTACTTTAGAATGCTTTGCTTTTTTTTATTTTTTATAAGTGCGAAAAATCACCAAAATATCTATTTCGTAGTAAATAGTCGAGTGGTAATCGCAACGCGTAAGCTGGCGAGTTGTCGTGAAGTGCTTGATAACCCATTAATGGCTTCACAGCTAGTCGTCGAACCGGGCATAGACACACGGTTCGTTTCGTGCTGAAAGCCAGCAAACCGTTCGTCTGACGTAGAGGTGGTCCCACAAAACTATGGATTTGTACATCCGATACTTTCGAATAGTATTTTTAAAATGTTTGAGAAGTACTTTTTTAGTGATAGCGGAATCGTTGGTATGACAATAAGTAATGCTGCAATTTGTTCTACGCCTGATTAAAGCCCTTTATTTCAGAAATAAAGTAATCAACGATGCATTTAAAAAATAGACGTAAACTTTTGCATTGTATATAATAAAAACACACTTATTTCAACGAAAAATCAATGGCAATTTATTACCCCCTCCCCCCCCCTTACGTTCCCCAGGTTATCAAAAGACGTGCTTCGATTCCCCCCTAAGCAATTCTAAATAAAATAAAGACGATTCTAAACTTGGAACGTACATTGCTGAGAGACATTGCTACCGCTTATCGTTTAAAGAAGGACACATCTACTATCCTATATTACTACTCAGTTTGATAATAAAATTGAAATTTCAGAAATTCGTTGATCAGTTATCATCAATCCAGTACATTGTTGCGCCTACCAACGTATTTATCTCAATTGAAACGTGTGCTTGAAACACAATTTTTTTTGTCAAATGTATGTATACATGTCTCAATCTCTCCTCCACTTGAACTAGACGAAATCTGCTACCTAAAATAGTCGTTTGTAAGCCGATTTCAAGCAAGCTAGTAAGAAAGAGCTTCTGCAAATTACTGTTTCCCCTGACTTTCCGTTACACTCTAGTCGTAGAAGCCTGATGTTTCGCTAAGTGCCGCCCTCGAGGACGTCTGAGAGGTTGCCTCAAGGCATGGGACGGTGTCTATCTATCAGATCTGCTTCCGACTATTTCGGAGCATTGGTGACTAAGAACTCACCCGAATGTGTACATATACCAGTCAGCATACGCACGTCTCTCTGCAAAGCAAAACGTTTGTCGTTGAGCTACCTCAACTGGCGCAATGGTTCTGTCCTCTGGAAAACGATTGCCTGCTCACGCAGGCAATCTGCTGCCTTCAATTGAATATCTGCAACTGATGGCCGTTCGCTTCAGACATGATCCATTGGGGAGAAAAATGTCGTCTTCTCAGTTTCACTCAGCGCGGCTCAACTTGAAAGGCCACCTTTGTACTTTGACGGAGTTCCAGGCAAAAAGGAATTTCCGATTTCCTAGTCAGCGATCTATTGTAGCGATGGAAGTTTTCGATGAAAACTGAACATTTGAAGTTTTCTACTTACATTGCGAGTTCGAGCAGTACACTGAGTTGGGTGACGAGAATGCAAAGCCGGCACAGACGACGCGCAACACGTATGCTGCAAGAAGTTATTATGTGTCGCTATTACTATAAGAACGCTCAACGGTATTAAGCTACAACAACATGATAAGGTGATCTGCCACAGAAAGGTTTATGACGTAGGCATTAAAGGACCTAATTCCAAAACAGGCCCGTACAACGCATAATACACCTATCTCAAATATCTCAATAAGCTTCAAATGAATCGACAGCTTAAAATGGCATCCATTTTTGAGTGTGTCAAGGTATTCATAAATTAGTTTGGTAACAATATATAATAATGTTATTTCATCATATTTAAAAATATGTAAAATAGACAGGTTTGTGTACCTGAGAAGAGCACAGCTATTTTGACCGAAATGTAACATCGAAACGATGCAACCGAGCTCAAAATACGAAGGGTAAAGGTCGATTTTGGACAGTTTTTAAAAAAGGTAGCTAGAACTGCACAAAAAATTGGCTTACAGGTAGGACATTGGTTGGTTAACAATTCTTCATAGACCAGAAGATAGACCAGTATGCAGATAGTAATCATTACATTCTATGTACAGTTCCTACAAAGTTATTTGCGGCGACGTAAATAATCATAAATGGTGAGTAGTGCCGAATTTTTCAAAATTATTGGCACTTTGTTAACCTAGGACAGGATATATTGAAAAAATTCTATTAACATTTAGATACTATCTAGCTTACTTTATCTAGCTTGTAGTTAGATTTTCACCCTAATACGATCAGATAGCTTTTTCAAATCGTGCTGCATTGAAAATATTATGCATAGATAGCTTTATCCTACTTGCCCTTAGCCTATCCTTTACCCTTAACCCTGTTGTTCCAAAAGTGTGATTCCTACCTCTCGCCTGGCCGTCTTCTTCGCCCCCGCTAGCCACCCTGTACATATCGCTGTCGATTTACTTACGGCATACTTAGATTGTTACAGCTGCCATATAAACCTTCTTGTTAGTCTTATTCATTTGGAAAAAGGGTTAATATTATCGGACTATCTGAAAGGCATAGCATACATTTTCTGTATACACCTGCGAGCTCGTGGATTAATGTTAATGAATGTGAACTTTCAATTTCAATTAAAACTATACGCAACAAGAAACCTCAAAGCGATCGAGCCGACTGATAGGTAACCAGTGTTGTAGACTGAGGCTATTTTTATCTCTTAGTACATTCTAGCCCTAATTCTTTAAATGCACATATAGTATTCTAAACAAGCATTGATATTTTTATCCCATGGTGACAGGTGGTATGCCTCTAACCAAAATTCCCGTTAACAATTTCCGTCGCGCTTGAAAGCAGAAACAGCAGGCTCGCAGGCGGATGACAGCACAGCAGTGGGTAAGAGGATCTGTCCGGCCATCGATTGGACAGGCGACAGCAGGCCTGAGAAGAAACAGGCCGTCTGCTTGGTGCCAGCTGCAGGAGATGGCATTACGTCCTCTTTGGTCTTTTGTGCTTGTTGGCACACAGGGCCGTCTCGGCCCCCTGCTTTCACATGTGTTTTTGCTTAGATGGAATAGGCCATACTATAAGGGTCATGCGGTGCCCATAAATACCGGGGACGTACACCGCTATCATCGGAGTATATATATATATATATATAAAACACCGTCATAGAAGCTTATCGAATATGCGGCGTTTTAGACCAATATAGGTACGAAGGCAAGCGCGACGAGTATTCGATTTTCGTGATACTTCTGCTTCCTTATACGTCTGTTTTGGTAACGAGTTAGGCTTTTCTATGTGAATACGGCCATTGCTCAGATCCGTTAGTTCCATGTTCTATGATTTATGACTATATGCATGTAGCCAGATGCGAAACAACATTCCCTTACAACTTATCAACATATGTGAAAGGTACTATAAATATGTTTAAAGTTGCGTGAAACGATGGAGAAAACGTTGGATAGAATTCGAGCAGGGTTGATGAGAGAATGTCTCTCGAAAAATCTCGAATACACAGACAGGTAAGGTTGAAAATATCAAAACTAAATATAAGTAGATTAGGGCTCATTAAGAGCAATTTTCGATGCCTTTCACTTGTCTCTAATAGTTCTAGTTCTTCGTAGCAGTGGTTTTATTAAGACAGTAAGACATCTGCTAACATGCTTCGTGTGCACGACCATGACTTTGATGGCAGTAGCGAAACATGTGCTCTACTGCAAGCTCCCTCGATTAATGTAAACATAAAAGTGTAGAGTTTGTGGGTCCGCGAGGAATTTGCTGACGCCCGAAATGCCCCACCGATGCTCCTTGCTGACTCATTTAAGTATTCTAGGGTTTTATTCTGCTCGCTTTAGATCCTTTCAGGAAGCTACCGCACTGGAAAAACATTGTAAAACGTATTCTCCAAAAAGTGGTGGTGTAACCAAATCTTTTTTTAGAGATCAAAATCGTATCTGTCGGTCAGTTCTCTAAAAAAAGTATGTCATATAAAGTTAGCAGATTCTGTAGACTTTAAAGTGCTTGATCTATTTCGAAAACAAAATGGTCTACAAGTCAAATACTTAGTAGAAAGTACTGTTTCACAAAAACTATGAATTTCTAATAGCTTCTATGACGAAAATTGAACTTTTTGGAATATCTATCCTTCTAGCTTGTATTTGCCAGTCTCAGCTTCGTTCGAAGAATGTCCTGTCGGATTCACCAGCTTACTTCGCAGTTGGTACTTTTAACTCCTTTAAAGTTTGCTAACGTCAATCATCCACTGCCAATAGCACTCATTGTAAAAGATGAATAAAGAGATCTGGCTGGAAACAGCAGAACGTCCTGTTCTTCTACTGGTTAGTACACTCCAATCTAAAGAAGATGACGATGTGAGCCCCAACGACTATATGCAATTAATCGCCATTTTTTAGTGAGATTATATCCCAGATAGCCGCTAATGCCATCATGTGTCAAACATGTGGCGTTCAATTGAGATTTTGAAAATTAGGTATCTACAACCGTAGTCACTATGAAGTCAGCAAGGAGTACATTATTACGCAATCCACGTATTTTCCAGTCCTAGAATTTTCTATTGGGTTTATTTCGATGTTCTCATGAGCAGTAAAATAAGTTATTTTCTCTCCTAGTTGCTGCACAAAATTCGTTCGAAATCTGAAAACTTATCAGTTAACCATCAAAGCTACACGGTTCCCGCACTCGAGAAAATTGCACTCTCTTATCATGTGGGTCCACGGCATGAAAATGAGCCCATTTTAGCGCCCGTTGCAATGAGATGCGGTCGATCGCGTAGTTTATGCAAATAGCGCGTGTGCAAACGCTTATAAGGTCTTTTACATGACATGCCTCACGCTTGTGACATCTCAAACGCTAAAACGGGATCGATTTAATTAGCAGACTAACACGAATATATATAACGTTAGTGGGGCTTATCACTGATAGAAAAACGGTGTTGGCATGCAGGCTCTTTAGCTGGAAACGTAAGAGATTGGACAATAATAGGGCATGTTTCAATTTAACAATGAAGCTGACGCTGGCAAATGCAAAGTGCAGGAAATATACTACTGATCAAGGCTTAGATAGTGTAAAATTAAACAGAATGTTGGCGATCGACCAAAAAAGCATTAGAAAATAATATCGCACTGATTTTCAGTATGAAATTAAAAACTGGCTAAGTTTTCTATCCGGTGTATTAACCGCACAACATTGACGATCTTCTTTTTTGCATTGTCTTCACAGATCAGCACTCGGTTATTTTTTCCAATTCCCTAGCCAGCTTTTCCTCCGCGAACTGCCCACTTGTTTCCTCGAATACGGGTTATGCGAAACCCTTATTTTTATCTACACACGGTTAAAAATGGGCAGACTTGCTTTTAGAGTGTTCTCTTAAAAGCGCTCCCAAAGAGATAGGCATTGTACTCTCTTCTGTTCTGCGTCCGGTCAAAAGCTAAGACGCTCCTGATACCTAATTCTCCTGACGGCATAGCTAAGAGAGTCTAACAAGGTCGTATGAGCGACCACAGGCCTCATTCAATGTATCTTAGTCCAATATAGGTGAACATAGTCAAATCTTCTAGCTAAAAAACAGTTTTGTTTATATAGATTGATTATATATGCTGATTCCCGCATGATGAGCTACATCGAATGGCAATACTTATAATCTGGCTAGCTAGTTCGCAAAACTGCCTTGAGCAATTTTTTATCCGTTGTTTTCTCTAGCTAGGCCAGTTTGTTTAGTCGGGCCTTCGTTTTCTTATTTAGACTAATTTAAGCGGTTTCATATTTAAGCTCCACTTAACCCATATGATCAATCAAGCTCGAGTCCATCTTCAGCCAAAAACAGTGCTTCGAGGGCAGAGTGCCCATAAACTAGAAGTTACACTACCTAGAAATGCACAGCCCGGTTTCTCACCGTGCCTTTGAGGGACGAATGTGTTTCAAACGGAAATTTGTTCAAAACTACTATAGAATACGGATGACTGTATTTCATCAATTTTATCAAGCTGCCAAGGGATCCCGTAAGTTCAATATCGGTGCATGCCGTAAAAACTGGGGGCAAAGCGCAAATGCTTTCGGCTATTACCTTTATTTTATACTTCTGCACGATTTTTTTAATTCTATATAACGTTCAAAAAGTCATCCCTTACAGTCGGTAAATGAAGTCCGCTACAATTTAATTGTGGGGTGAGCGGAATCATGTTGAGTATATGTAAAAACAGTAAATTTTTCACACAGGTTTAATTTTGTTTTTTAAAGTCAAGCAACTACCCAAGCAGCACCCTACGAGATAATTGTGCTATACACGGCAAGGACTCTGTATCTAAGAAAAAATGGTTCAAGAAATTCAAGAACGGCATCCGGGAATAGGAGAAACGGCTAGAGCCGTTAAATAGATCGATTAGAGCCGGCAAATAAATCATGAATCGGGCCAGTAGATGAACCGTAATCATAGAGCCACCGGGGAGCAATTTATATTTATGGGATTTACTCAAACATTAAGAGCTTGGCTGCTATATAAATTGAGTAAACATCACAAAGAAACGGTGCCTCTTATTATCAATCTCGACACCGAGTCACACGAAGCCACAATGACAGGTCTCTACATAGAATTGTCACCGATAACGAGAAGTGGTGTTTCCACGTCGATATGAAGCAAAGAAAAGAAAAGAATGGGTAGCTTCGATAGATAGGTCCAAGCCCGAAGCTAAGTCAGATCTCCGTCCCAAAAAGATTTGTGTTTGCTGGGACTGGAAGGATCTTATATGCCAGGAAATGCTTGAGAAGAACAAGACAATGAGGTAGGATCTGTATACAACCCAGTTGCATCAAGTGAACGAGGCTATTCAACAAAGAAGACTCGATAGACGAGGCAAAGTAATCCTTCTTCACGACAATGCCAGGTCGCATATGGCAAAGATTGTGAAAGCCACCTTGCAAGAGCTTAAGTAGGAAATTCCTTTGCCCTTTTCATATTTTCCAGGCCTCGCTGGGACGGATTATCGCCTTTTCCGACCACCGGCAAATGAAATTTGTAACCGCACATTTGACAGTGAAAAGGCCCAACACGAGACTCGAGAAATTCTAGTAAGAAGGAATAAGTAAATTTGCTGACAGGAGGGATAAGCCCGTGCATATATATGTATATCATAATGCATTAATTTACTGCTGGACTTCGAGTAAAACACTGTGTTTTTTTTTATCAGCTAAAAAGCTGAAATTAATAATGTTTCAATTCAATAACTATGTCGTCCCGCACCAAAAAAAAAAAATCATAAACGTGATTTACAAAACACTCCTCAAGTAAATACTTTTAAAATATGGTCGTCTGGCAATTTTGTGCTGTTCTAGAGATAACTCTGTGAAATCGTACAGATTATCTCAGTTTATTAGCCCAGCTATTTAGCGGCCTTCTTCAGTTATAAGATTTTTTAATTAATGAAATTTAGTAAATGTTGACGTCACGTCTTTGGCTATGAGCAAACTGAGTGTTATCGCAGAATAATGAGCTTGAATATACAACGATATTATTCAGAAGTGCTGAAAATTAACGCCCAATGATCAAATTTTTGAGGTTGAGAGCGCTGGTGGAAGAAAAAGCAGGCTTCCAGCCCAAAATACTCTATTATTAGTGCAGTCGTTCAAAAAAGTATTTAAATCATTTAAAAAATAGAAATCGAAGGATCATATAATAAATACATCAACAGGTGACTGACTTCCACGATTTTAAACGAAAGGACAAGCTATTCTGATCACGGAAACATTTAGGCAAAACAGAGCGCAGCGATGCGCTTTCTATCCGCTTAATATAGGGTTCCTTAATATAGGGTACTGCAACGATAGCACTACAGATGGACAACAAAGTTTGAATTTCTTACTAAATGTATCTAGAACAGGTAGAACCGAAATCGTGTGAAGTACGCCGCTATCAAAAAAAAAGACAGAAATCATCCGGTGGCTCCCTTTAGATGTAGCTTACATTTCTCAAGCCTCTTCGATGTGTAGCTGGGCAATCGACAGCACAGATACTCACCCAATGGTAGCAACTCAGGACGCCATGGTTTTGCTTTAATCACGACATGGATTAAGGACAACAAAAAAAAAGTCTTCAGACCACTACGCTACTTAAATTTAATGATAACGGCATTTGAAAAAGTCGTTCGAATGTTAACAGAGGGCTCTTGGAAATGCACATGTGTTACGTAAATTCGTCTAAGGAAACATCCTAACCTCCATCCTAAACTAAAACCCTACAACGAGGACACTAGCAACCAAAATTTTAGGCTGAAAAGTCAGTCGTGTTTTTATAGGCCGTAGTCAATCTTGCTTTACTAGACCAGATACTATCACATCCTATGAGTAGTACGAAACAAACGCATTCGATATTTGTTTTCACATCGATGCCCTTATCAAACCTACTTGTGTTCCTCACCTCTTCGCCCGTGTAATATGGTACCTGTCGGTTGAGGAGCTTGAACTAGCGTAGCAATGTTTTCGTTTCCTATCGAATATTTATACTGTATTTAGTTTTCATTTTCTGGAATGCTTACATACTCACCTCTAAGCACGGAACCTTTACTGTGAGAACAGTAAAGATAAGCAGAATTTTCTGGATTTACCAGAGTACCAAGCTTGATGCGCAGTCACTTGTCGGATTGTCCTGTGCGAATGAAGAAGGCAATGTATATATATATATATATATATATATATATCGCCGCCTCGTAGCAGTTCCTCGTGTACATCGACAAAGCGAAGAGGGCAAAAGCTGAACTAGTGAGCGTCTATCTGACAGACGGGGCTAAAATATGTTCCGTACTAATTGGACACTTCGGTTTTGAATCACGACGAAACAGCAGCCGCTTGAGTGGATGAAGAAAAGACCGAGGAAGGGAGAGGACGACTATGACGGACTGCGCGAGTGAGGATATAAGAGGAAATAGAGGCAAGCTAGGAGGAGCAGAGAAAAGGGCGGATGGATGGCTAAGACCGAAAATCAACACGGCTCTACCGCCGGGATCTCTGTTACCGCAGCATGATAGGTCTCTATCGTTCTTGTCAGTCCCTCAGTCAGAATCAATGGCTAAGTTGTAAACTGCAAATATCACAGGAGCTAACGAGGAAGTCGAATCAATGTCATTCCTTTGCGACACCGATTGCTTTGGTACCGCAAATATGTATTCGTTTGTCATAGCAAGATTGAGCACGGGGCATTTTGTTTGTTATGATTTAACAAACCTTTCATCGAGTGGCACCACTGATTACCCGAGCCATAGTGTAGAAGAACATACATATATATATATAGGGTATCCGTATGCTTTCGGTAGATCTCCTTTAAGCATGAAGCTTCTACGGCCATCACCTTGATGGCAGCACCCTGTTCGCCAACGTTGTTTACTCCCACAATGGAACCATTTCCAGCAGTATAGTAAACTGCAGTCGTAAGAAGATTCCATGACAACAACTGACGGTGTATCGAAGCGTTACGGGAACTTCGTATGCAGTTTGCACTGCGGAGGGGGTGCACTTCCCGAGACCGACCTGACGCAGTCATTGAAAAGATTCTAGAAAACCGGTTTTATGAGTGACAGACAACCCCTAGGAGTGCCTCGGACCGCCCGAACAAAGAAAATATCCAGAATGTTTGAGAAAGTACAAATAAAGAACCAATCACCTCGATTCGGTGTCCTGCACAAGAATTTTTGCTTCCTAAGCCAAGTGTCAGACAAATCCTGCGTTTAGACTTTGTCTGTTCACTCAACGATTACTTCCAACAGACCATCCTTGAGCCCGTAGAAAAAAAACTATCTGTGCTGGTTGCCTTCTTCAAAGAGCAGACCCTGCTTATGGGCCACATTTTTGTGACGTGACGAACCTCGATCACCTTTTAGTGAAATATAATGTTTACCTAGCAGTTATCCGCTGCAATGATCGGATTATAATATAACATTTTTATAATATAATATAACATTATAATGTAACAAAGCAAACATTATTTTAACTGCGTTTCACATAAATCAAGCATAAAGAAAATAAAATGTAACTGGGTTCAGTTGGTTCCACTGAAGACGTTGTGATATCTTTTATTATTACTAACTGACTGGATGTCAAAGGTTTCCACTCACTCATAGCTTCAGCTGCGCACTAAACCAAGTCAACAAATTTACCCTAATTGGATACTCTGGTTACTTTTTCTAAGTAGGAATAAAATATGTTTTTATGCGTTTCTGTTGGATGTCACCAAGAACGTGTCTAACCTCGTTGGAAAGCAGCCGAGCGTCAAACGGATGCAAGCAGGGGCTCTGGGACGTCCGGCAGCTCCATGGGCTCAAAACCGAGTAAAGCCAGAGGTCCAGGTACTTTAGATTCAAATATTTGTTTCAGGACGGTCCTGAAGTAATAGCAGAAGGCCATTTCACACTTTCCCGCACAGCTATTTCGCACTGTCGGTCCGGATCGTATATTACAAGTCGGCCGCACCGGTCGTCAGCGGACACACTTGAGGCTTGCCGTGACTAGCCAATGGAAAATGCAACTTTGTGGCTCCCTGATGCTTCTGCTGCAAGCGTTCGTTACGACAAACTTTATGTATCCGCCTTTAAGGCACGAAAGCCGCCTAAACGCTGGGTAGTAGGCCAGTCGGCTACTGCCACCACTGGCTTCTAGTGTGCACGCCCGGCCGCCATCGTAACGTCCTTCGTAGCATGCGCATGCCCAACGAATGTTACTTTCATATATGCTAGTGCTGTCTCGTCGAAATAAGGCATCATAAGGGAGAGTCAAAAAGCTAGCAATGGCCTCTTGTTGGCTTAGTGATACCGTCAAATGGCATCTTATCTTTTTGAAACGTTCGCATTACCATTATGTTGGCATTGTCGTAAAAGGAATCACATCGTATAATGTGCAAAATAAAATCCCTGAGGATTATTTTAAACGGAGAGACATTATTGTACTGAAAAACGAACGAATACTGCTGAGTCTCGGCTGTACTATTTATATTTACAACATTACTGTTTAAAATATGGAGATATTCCACCGTGTTGAATAGCTTCTAATAAAGATTTACATTATATTACAGAGATGATTATATCAGGTAAAAACGTATAGAGAAAACCAGTCGCATCGTCTGAGCTAAGAAAAAATTGTCCAGTTGACATTAAACCTCGATAGATTCAATTAGTTCTGCACACATTGACTACTATAGCACGGCTGAACCTGTGAGGGCTGGGACGATTCAGAGCTATCACCAAGCTCCAACCTTCATCCAAACGAATCCGCTTACCATTTGACGCCAATTCAAGTCCGGCATCGTCGTTGGGTACTCGATCATACGGCTGACTCCCATAATGAAACAAAGTGTGTTGATGTCCAGATTCGAATCATGACGGGTGTCTACCACTAACAGGCGAGTACGTTACCCACAACACCACCACGCGGACACGTCGTCTCACCCTGTTCAGCTCAAACATGTGTGCCTATGTCAGCCTATCCTCTGGTGCAGGCTTTGGCGTGTCAAACGGATTTTTTTGGGCCTCATAGGATGAGCGGGTACAAATATGGCCAGCATAAACTTTACGGACAACCGCTCCATCGTCTATCCCTGTCCACTGTGCGTTAGTAGCAAATAATTCTCGTGACTTTGTATCACGGCACGCAAATGTACAGTTATTATGAAGCGCACACGGTCATTTCTTGACTGCGCCTCCGGTGCTACCAAAGACTGCACGGTCTTTGGTGTAATAATGATGGAGATCATCACAATGCGAAGATCCAGATATGTATTAGTCAGAACACAAAACCGAGCTCTGACACAAGCGTTAACTCCAAAAGTCTCGCAGATGGCGATATCTGTCGAAAAGAGCCCTAAAATATCATAAAATACAATCGTCGAAATCAATATTTGATGCTATTATTCCTAACACTTTGTACCAAATTACGCGACCTAGCTTCTCGGTATTTATGGTGGCCAAATGCTTTTTAAAAAGTACGTATTTTTTTGAAAACGTCGCTAATAGCCTAAATAGGATAGTTTTTGTAATAATTTAAATTACTTTCGTATTGCTAAACTTGGCATAAGCGCAAGTCATTCCGAGTATCTTTGTTTTTATGGCAAACCTGCAAGCGTGCCCTTGCACTAAAGGCTTGGTATTCAAACAGGGTACCTCTTGAAACCGAAAGAATGATATTTTAGAAACATCTACTTGACATACTTTTCTGTACTACCAGTACATGTTAAATGGTCTCTAGACAAGAAAAGTCAACCTCTAAATTCGTCCATGTATACTTTCATTATTACTAATATTTCAAAATGGGGAGATCTTTGCGCAAATTGAGTCATTAAACACCAGTTTAATTCAAATGACATGTGTAGGAAGTCGTCCAAATTTCCTTTCAACACCTGAACATAAGCAAAATTGAAAGGTGTGACACAGTAAAATGAATTTAAAGATACGATGGCCGCCACTAAAAAGCTACCTGGAAGCCTGGCAGCTAAAAATGAACAGAAGGTCAATACCTTTTTGACCTATTTTTCAATTAGAAAACCATAAAGAGTGCTTCGCAATCTTTATGGTTTTCTAATTGAAATTGAATTGGCCCATAGACTTTCAGGCGTGCTGGAATATGCGTATTCCATAAATACTAAAAAGTTACCTATTAGGAATTCCAAAGCAACGCAACTTGCGTCCGAGAAAGCGAATCTGCTCGTATTACCCACCAAGGTTTTCAATCGGCTTTTGAATTGAAACACAAAATGTAGGGTCACGCACGTTGCTACATTATGGAGTTAGACAAGCAATAGCCGAGCGGTCGTTAAACTGTTGAAGCAGGTAATTGGTTAGCGAATATCAACTATGGCGTTAAGTGGCGTACTAAAGCCGAGCTGAATTGTTAACGTTGCAGGCAGCAGAAAGAGAGGTCAGAAAATTCATAGTCCTGATACGATCGCCGTTAGAGCCCTACGCATTTTGCCTGAGCTGAACACTTCGCCTCGAAAGTTATCAAGCTGAAACAGTGCTTTTCCCAGCCTTGGGGTTTGTCCAGACCGACTAACGAATGGCTCTGCTGGAATTATCGCAGACTAGCGCCAGGCAGAACGTGGCTAACTGACCCATAAGATGAAACACATCGGTCAACACAGCTATAGCTTTCAATTTTTAGGTCAGAGAGTGGGAGCGGAGTGACCAATAAATCTAAACTTGTTGAAAAATCTCTGCATGCCAACAGGGGTTCCAACTGCGATAACTCGAAATTTTTGTATATTGACTAGACCGTGTGCCTATACCTTTACACATCCCTAAACGTCTTCCGCGTGCGTTCGGCAGACTGAATAACAAATCCATGGAAACAACCGTTGAGCGTCGATGCCTCGAATATATCTGGATTTCCCTGATCACCCGATTCCTTACTAGATAGATAACGTTCATGCCCGTTCGAGTGCTGATGGTTTTCGCGATCTACGGATTGCGTTTGGGGATGTTAGAGATCTAAAAGCTTCCACTGTCAACTATTAGCTAATGTGTTGTTTAATTTTAGACGCGAAACGTTTTCGATATTGCCTAAAAGGCTATACCGATATTTATTCTATTCAACTAGGTTTTCCGGCAGTTCAATTGCCTCGCAGGCTTTCTATGATGTGTACTAATGGAATATATAAATAATGTACGTACACAAGATATATAACCAGTATCATGCAGATCTCGTTTACTAGCGCGCATTTGCCCCGCGCTGTGCCTCTGTATGGTCCATAAGCGTGAACTACGCTTGCCACCATTTCAATGAACATCCTACGATTTGTGTTTCAGAGGGTATCTGGTGCTACCAGGTAGGGCAAATTGACTTGCCAGCTGATATTATCTCGTGGGAACGAGTTATGGCAATACTGCGTTTTTGAGTATTAAGACTGGATATAATGATGAATATCGTAAAATTCAACCAGAGAATTCTAGCAGGAGTTGTTGATTCCACATTGGGTTGTTAGCTGATGTGTTGACTTGTGCTTTTCCAAGCGCTGATTGCTATGGATCGATCAGCATAAGATCAATCTCAACATTAAATGATTGAAAATTCTTTATTTGAACGTCTCGTTCGAAGAGAGATTAGTGATTACCCAACCCTTTTGCCCAGAGCTTTATTTAGTTATCAGGTTTGGTCCTTCTTATAGATGTTCGTTCTGTATATCCTTGCGACGGGTTACGATAATAACTATTCACCGTTTTAGAAGAAACGAATGCGAGTTTCGTTCTTACATGCATCGTCTCAAACAGGACAATGTAAATAGGTTTTCGAAAACCTGGAAGAAAACCTATTTTATTTCTCAATGAGGAAATAAAAATTCCTGTTAGAAATCTTTAGTTGAATGTAAGAGCGATCAATATATCTCCATTATATTTGGTCTAGCAGCTGAAGACACACTACTGCCATAATCCGTTCCCACGGGATGACATCACTTGACAGGTTCATTTTGTTCAGGCTCGGAACGCCTCGAAGCATCAGCTGATCTTGCCGGGCGTTATATAATGCATTAACCCCTTGCACAGATGCACCTGCAAATAGGCGATGAGGTAACGTCTGGTTGACATAATGCTTGCACGAACCGATTTTTTGGTAAAAACAAATTCTATAGGGAGTTCCGCCAGACTAGACGACCAACTAGACGAATACACTGGCGTTTCGGGTACGGCAAGCGACACACACTGCCACCGCACTTACGGGAAGTTGACCTATTCGGAAGAGTTCTGTTATGCTAACTTGCCATCGAGGTCAGCCAACTACAATAGTGGGTTGAGATAGATAAGTAGGAAGTATGATAGGTTGCCAGCAGCATGTATGCCGTTGTTGCCTTAAATATCGCAGATGGCCTCAATGTCGATTGGTGTCAAGCTTAGCATTGCAGAGTCGAATTCCTCTAACGTTTTCGAAGATAGGGTAAATATTATTACTCGTCAGTGATTGTAACATTCGGGCGGTGCTTCATACAATAAAGAAATTGATGAACATGCTTGATACGCGGTTGTCTGATTTGGGGGGATTACAGCTCATTGTATGATCCACTGCTCTGCGTCCGACAATTTTTAAAGAGACAATCACTAACGCGGTATTCAAAAGCCACTGGGTTTAAAAGGTCGAACCTTGCAAACTGAAAGCCGATTTCTTGCACTCCATTCCTGTTGGGAATTACTACTTTGCCTTGTGGAGTCCGTTAAGTTCATTCGTCGTTCTCGATGTGCTTCTCAGAGAATAGGATTAGTCCCGAGCAAGCTTTAGCGAGGTGTACATCTAATCTTAAAATATCTTGGGAGAAAATCGTCAGTGTTTGGTGTCTCGTTAGATGTTTAAAAAATATATAATACAATGCATTATTGTTTCCGACTATATAACTGATTGAAACACTATGGTGTCCGCGAAGCTGCACATTATTACACTGACAAACCTACCGAGCCCGCTGTAATAGCCGCTCCTAGCTTACCCGCTTGCGGCCCCCTAAAGGAGCCCACTCTCTTGCTGCTACCGTTTGTTTTAATTACAAACTACCTCTTGGCGCTTACTGTTTCTGGGTTTCTTCTATTCTTCGTATTCGGACAAGGATAGCTTGTCATTATCTATCGAGACCTCGCTCTCAACTCCGGAGACCCGTTAAAGTAGTGCGGCTTTTGCAAAGGTTGCCAACGGGTTCGCGGCGTATTGCCATCAGGCGAATTGTCTAGAGGGAGTGCCAGCGCTATTTCAGACGCTACACGTGAGGAAGTCGCTGAGCCGATCTGCTCTCCGGACCAGCCCATCAAGTCGGTATTTTCTGATAGAATCAAGCCGCGTTTTGCCCGCTCTGTTGCGCCGGAAAGATCGAACAAACATGTGCCAGCCGAAATGCATGCTGTCTTCGTTAAATTGAGAATGGCAAATACCCGTGGATCTTCGCAACAGAAACATACAAAACTCTGATATTGTCAATTTTTTTAATATAGTTTTCACGGCTCGGATTTGTGCTGTGGCATCTATTAAAACGATCTGAAGTGTTATGGCACACTTTACTGTGGACTCTGTAGTAGCTGTCTAATGTCCTACAGACTTACCGCAAAAAAGTATCGACAAGACACCCGATTTTTGTCGAATAAAGGCCAACCTCGCCCTCCTGTTTGCTTTTTTTAGCCAAATTTTAAAGATTAATGAAGTTTTACCAAATGAAAATAACAAATCCATGCTTTGTCCTAACGTTGAACTAGTGCTCGCAAGTGGTGCCAACGTTGTAGAAAGTTTCTGGCAATCAGGCTATAACTCAATGCCAAATGCACGGGCGGCAGCAGCGATTTTAAATTTCGATGAAGTATAAACCGTTTCTTTTACCGCACTTTAACAAATCGAACTTGAGCACATTAAAAAAAAGAAACTGGACTTCTCTCCTATGCGTCATTACAGGTGATGATGAGACGCGCGTAAAGCTCGAAGCAGCTTTCTTAGTTTTTGGAGCAAAAACTACGTTTCGTTAGGCCTTGTTGTTCGACTATTGGACGATTGTGTATTGTGCATTTATACTGTCACTAAAAGGTATAATCTAGACGTTGTGAAAAGATTGCATACCGCTATCTAGCAAGAAAGAGCAAATCGTCGACAGTTCCTTGACACCACACCTTGTTTGTCGGAGATGATTAGCGCTCTTCACACGACGCAAAGTACATGGAAAAAGGTAGTTCCATAATAGCTTTCAAGTTCCGCAAATGCGCCATGGCCGTACTACAGGTTCTTACCGTTCATTTTCAATGTTGAAGGGATTTGCCAGAAAATTACTTCCATTTGTACTTTTCCATAAGGACCCTATAACGCGCAGTTTGTTTCCGACGAAGGTAAGGACTTAACATGACTACAAACGCAATAAATGTCGATAGTGCTTCCTTTATGGATACCGAACGGAACCACCTAGCAAGAATCGCACCATGTATGTGCAGCAAATAGCAGTGGACAAAGAACAGGTTGTACCTCTGTCTAGTAGTCTAGCCATTTATTGTTGCACCGTCGGATCTGTTAAAATAAGTCATCTTTTGTAGAGCTTTTCTGCAAGAGAGGATATTCCATTTCGAAAGCATGTTCTATTCAGGTCAAAAAAGACCAAGGCCTACTATATCTAAGAAGCCCTTCTTGGTACTTAATTGTGTTTACTTTTCACAAATTCTGTCTGTGAAATACTGCCCGTAAATGTACACTCTGAATAAATGTAGATTACATTAAAATCAAGCATAATAGAGATTTTTCTAGATGATTTCTCTGTATAATCTGAAACTTTATTATAATAGAATAATAATATTCTTACGAAAATAAATCAGAAGTTTTCGTCAAAGAGCTAATTGCTTTTAGGGCCGGAAGGATGGTGGCTGAGGAAAAATTCGTAAAAAACCTATTTTTTTGGAGAGTAACTTTAAAACATTATTATCTATTTTAATATGAACTTTGATTAATTCGTAATATGTGCCTAATGTTGTTTTCTTTTCGCTATTTGTCTTTTAGGATCTGCCGAAATATTGTTAGTAATCTAAAGTTGTGTGGTTAACAATCATAGTGGCTAGGTACAGGGTCGTGGCAGAGTTTTTCTCATTCAATCATGCGCATTGAGGTCCCTTCGTTTATTAAAATTGGCAATCTATCTTTGTTACTTACCAATGGCAGAAATATTGTTGCTTATTTTAGTTCCAGCTAGTTCGATTTGGCTTAAAGCGAGTTTAGAGTAAAGACCGCTTGACCAGTTACATAAACGAGAAAGAGCGTTTTTGCCGATTTTAGTCATTGTATCATTAAGTTACTTTTTAATTATTAACTGTGATTGAAGGAAAAACAATAATTGATAAAAATTAATAAGACTAAAATATCTGCTTTAAAATAGCACTTTGGTTGTTCTTAAAACGATGGCAGGGTAAAAAATCAAAAACGTGCCAGCTCCTAGCTTTAACACTTCAAGTTCAAGAGTACTCTTTTGAATTAGAAAGCGATACCTATATATGTATATATAGTATTGCCTGAATGATGGCTATTAAGGAATTACTTTCAGTCACGATTTTTTTATATAACTAAAATCACCTTAATTTCTTCTTGTCCGTATTTGGCGTTTGCATGAAGACAACTTTGTGTTCTATACGCCTGAAGTACCCAAGCGCTGTACCACTCAAGCGCATTCTACTAGAATTGAGCTAAAATTTTTTACTTGGAAAATACAAGCCATTGTAAAACAGTTTTTAATCTCAATAAGTATTTGTACGGTTTTCACTTACAATTCTAAGGAAAGCAATTTATAGCGAAGGTGCTTAAACAGCAGAGGAGAATCTATACACGAGTGGCTTATTCGATTAAAGCGTTGCTATAGATTAGTTTTAGACTATGCCATTGTCATTTATTTACGTTTCCCAGCTAAAACTCTAAGGATATTTTGGAAAAAACGAGTAGAACAAGATTTATCCATAGCCTCGAACAGACCAGTCTGAATTGTCTTGTGGGGTTGGGAAAACCCATTTTCAAGAACCAGGTGGCTCCGGTCCAAGGAGCACAAGTATATTGTTTTAGTACGTTTCGTATTTGTGTATTATGTTGCAAACTCCCTCCAAAGCTAGTTGATGGTACTCAGGCATTCCTGTATAGGTCGGTTACATTAAACACAAGGCTTGTCTCTCTGCTAATCTCTGTTGAAAAGCCCTTCACGCTTCTGCAAATCGCGCTGAAAGTCTGCTTTTTGGAACCTGCGACCTAAAATACCGTTTATTGGATCACATCAGCCTTTCAGTCGCTGATGTAGTTTCAGTAGAGGATGATACTGAAGCTCATCCACAACATAACCGCATGAATAAGACAAGCGGCGTCCCAACTAAAGGTTAGACATTATGCACAGGTACTTATCGACCCGACAAGTATCAATAGGGTCGATGGAAAGGATGTCTAGTTAAGCTTCGGCGCCTTCAGCTGACACGGCGTGCAGCTGGAAAGCGTTAACATCTAAATGAAGAGCTTGAGAGATGGTTTGAATCGGTAGCTTTGCCATATTCTGTTCCGGATACCAATGTCATCTGAAATGACCGGCAGGTATACTCGTGCCAGAGTCGACAAGTGAAGCAACAGACTCGGTAGACCTACGAGGACGCGCAACGCCTTGACTTTGCGGTCAGGCCATTATAACGATAATATAATAAGAATTGTTATTGTTATTTATTTTAGCATACAGGTTTTAGTTATTAGAAGGTCTCACAGGCCTTACGATACGTGAAGATTATTGTGCTTGGTGCGTCTCGAGAGCCTATCGAATAGGTTCAGAATTTAGCCAATGCTATTCGGTTCATATTAGATCATATGGGAAACTGCAATAGGCAGCCCCCGAGGATGATGCAATTTCGGTACATTGGATTCTCGATCGATGCTTTCTACAGGCAACTACGATCGAGCTTTTCTCGACTAGGAAACGCACTCGTCAACCGCTTTTAGGTTTGTGTACGATCAGAAATAAAAGCAGGGTAGAAAGGGGCTTCGTTTAGAACAGGTG
Organism: Varroa destructor; assembly: GCF_002443255.2. Taxonomy (NCBI): domain Eukaryota; kingdom Metazoa; phylum Arthropoda; class Arachnida; order Mesostigmata; family Varroidae; genus Varroa; species Varroa destructor. The sequence goes on along the minus strand of NW_019211455.1, from coordinate 38,244,999 downwards.
GCAATGCAGGCCTCCAAAGGACATGTCTAAGTTCGTTGTCCCCTCTTGACCGGTAGCCCCGCAGATCAAACCATGATCGCTAAAGGCCACATTGAATGCTCGACTTTTCAGTCCACTGACTATCTCGATTTAAAACACCCAATGGATTCCATCCTGCCTTGCTCCATAGCACGTCTGAACGATTTCTTTGGGCTGCCCAACACTTTGCATCGTGTAGTCCTGCGTACAGGATGTTCAGAAAGACCCGCAGCCTCACAGCGTCGAGGCAGTCGTGAACCCCTCCATATATATCATCTGTTTGGGAAAAAATCTACAGCTGCCAAGTTGAGGTATTTTTCAAGGTTAAGAATGTCACGGAACCTTATACGGTTCCATATACACTTGAAAGTATCTAACAATTCATCCGAGCCCATAAAGTTGCATTATTTCTTAAGCGTTTCATATCGTGTTCTTCTATTGGCCTGCCAATCCTTTTCAAAGCCATGGTTTTCCGTAGTTTCCAAAATACCCTATGGATTTAGTAGGGATACTACTTATGAACAAGATACGTATTTTGGATCAAGTTTTCTGTATTAAGCGAACTTTGGAAACTGTAACTTTGGTGCTGCTCGACAACAATAATAACTGCGAAAAATGTAACTGATCTTACATTATTCCTTTATAAACGCTGCCCATTCGTTCGGGGATTAAATAGTATAGCAAAAACACTTCTGATCCTGTTGAAATCAGACTGTTTTGTTTCGTTTCGTTTGTTGCTGCATGATTCTGTAAGAAGTTTAGGTATAAGCTCCTCCTTGTTCAAGAATTTTCAAAACATCGAATTGCATTACTTTAATATTATTTAAGTTCAAAAGTAACTAAAGGTCCATAAGTACACGATTTAAACCAACTCATCCTAAGCATTTCTTGCGTAACCCCTTTTTTTTTTGTTGCAATTATTCATTTTCACCATCAAACCTGTTCATTTTATATTCAGCATTTGAATGGTTAATCTTTGTACATTAATTTAACAAATAAAAGACCTTATCTTGTGTATCTATATAACAGAGTTAGTCGGCGTTTATCGGAGAATGCTCCAGAGAATGACTGGGTCAGATTGTAGTCACTATCGTAATGTTAGGATCAAAGTTATTTCGCAAATTTTCATTTTTTAAAATTGGTACAACTGCAAAGAATAATCAGTCTCCTTGTAAATTTGAAATAAATTAAAAAAAAAAAAAGTATTAATAATAAATACATTCTAAAAATGAAGAAAAAAGTATGGCTTGTTTAATTTTGCGATGACCTCATTTCCCAAGATCCGACAACCATGTGTACTTTGCAAGTGCTTGCCTTTTCTACGAATCTGTCATAAACGGAGTCTAGTATTCAGTTAACGCTGCATCGACGGGTATGTCAGCTGGTAAAAGACAACATATCCATTACTTTATTACCTACTGAGTAGCGATTTTTCAAGCTACAAAGCGATACGTGCGGGAAAAATGCAGGTTGGTTTTTACGCAAATCGAAAATTTAAATTCTGATTCTTTGAACAAATCCCGTTGGGGTTCGGCAACAGTTGAACATATCCGTATAATTAGAGCTGTTATTGCTTGTCTATTGTTGCAATCATCTCGTTTTCTGTATTTTTCTTTTGTGTAAGCATGGTGTACTCTGGGTAAATACTTCGCAATTAGTGTGGGTGAAATAGTCTATTAGATACCGTAATGAAAATAGTAAAACGTAACGTACGGCACATTTAGATTCTACCGTGAGAAGTAGCTAATGGCTTATTTAGATCATGCTTTATTTATGTTAGGTGTGTGCATATGAGCACGATAATAGTTTTTAAGGACGCGTTTTAAAGGAAGAATCAACTCCTGCCCTTTAAACTGCAAAGCTGAGGCCAATAAATCGGCCGTTATAACAATTAAGTACATTATTCCTCCCTATAATAATAAAATGTTGCTAGATAAAGCAACTTCGACTTAAATGCTAAAAGGGGCAAAAAAAAAAAAGAGCATATTATGCTCGTTTGTGTATTTGAGTTATGAGTACGCATTTCATTTTATTTTCCATCATTACCAAACAGCAAAGAAACAATTTACTAGCGCTTAGCAGTTTATACTTTATTTGAGAAAGAAAGCATTGGGAAGGCAATAACGCTTCAATGGAGGTGCAGCGCAAAAGAAGAGTCGTCAGATGCGATGGCGTGAGTCAGCCGGTCTGGAATAGGCTTTACTACGGAGTGACGCAAAGCTGATTAGTGTAATAGGATGAGGTGGTTGGTAGGTGTGAGTGGGAAGGGCACAAGAAGGAAGCGGCAACGGAAAACACTGAGTTCTTGTATGGGCCACTACTGCGGGGCGCGTTTTCCTCGAAGACGGAGGGAACGAGGAGATGGAGGCGAGAATTAGAAAGCTTCCACATCGTGAAGAGCGAAACAAGGCCAAAAGCGATAGAAACTTGAAATGTAGAAAAATACTTGTGGAAATTTACAGTTCTCAATTCTTCTATCGCAGGTTGACAATACGGCGGCAAAAGTCTGCTTAAAAGTCACCGCGTGCTCCCAATACGAGTCCAGCCGTCAAGGAGTCATTAGCCATAATGTCATCTTATCATCAGCGACATATGGGACAGCGTCTTCAACTGTATGAAGACAAAGTAACACGCATAGCGGAGAAAAAGTACGTTCATAAAGACAGAACAATGAAAACGGTGACGAAATTTTAATACAACGGTATTCATTCAAGTAATGACTCTAGGCTGTAGGCTGTCACATATATACCGCTATAGAGATACTGTTACTGAAAGATGTACCACCAAGGGAAAAATTATTAAATAATTAACTGAATAACAGATCTCGCAATAGGGTCTGCTTGCTGTCTGCGATATGCGTCTCCGGAAAGAAAATGAACTGTATACTCAGATTTCCATTGTCGGTACCATTATCGATAATTGACTAATTTCCCAATCGAAGATCCCTGTGGCGGTTTACCGGTGACGTGTTTGCCTGAGGAAGAAATGCAAAGACGTCTAGGTCTGACAGCTAAACCAGGCATCATTTTCTGCATACTGGGGGTCACATGCTGCTTGAAGGGGCGTTTAGCGGCCCGCTAGATAGAAAACTTGAAACTTTAACATCATTCAGCTCAAGACAGGTAGCCGAGACAGTCGCACTGGCGATCTCACTCTACACATTCTTACTATACTAAATTAGTCATGCGTAACAGACTTTTTCTAACATGTAATCGCGTTGTAATGCAATACATTATGGTTCAAAAAGCTAGATCTCGATTCAGAAATATAAAAAAAATTCCAAACAATTTTGCTCTATATGAACCTAGCTGTGAAGAATCTGTAAAAAAAAAAACGCTAAATTTCAAAGGCGGCGAGACGAAAACTTGACAAAAGAACAAAATAGAAAGCTTGTCGATCATTGAGGCTAGGCTTTTTCCGCAGCAATGGCCGAGAAACGACTGAGGAGGTATCCTTCGCTAGCTGATAATGCGTGCCTTATCTCAAGGCACTAGGGACACATCACTCACTGAAGAGAAAAGAACAGAAACAAAGAGAGCATAAAAAGCCATGAGCCACCAATGAGAGCAGCAGAAGCAGGAACGGACGGACTAATCGTGGCTGACGCTACTCAGGATGTGCGGAAAGATGAACGTCATATGCGTCAGCAGAAGTCAAATAAAAACAAAGAAACGCTATTTAAATACGCTCGCACTGTATGTGTTTAATCAACAATCTAAGCGTTTATATTGTGACTTTAATTCGATAATAATGATAGTATTACCAAACACCACATATATGAATTGATTGAATACTCATTTTTCCTTCGGAAGCTGATCTCTGGTTGAAGCCTCACAACTTGTCCAATTGTTCCATCTCTTCACTTAAGTTAACCGTAATGCTTTGTTTACACCCCCTAGTAGCGATGCATCCGAAGCTATCCTTTGTACGGCCACGCAGAAAGGCTTCAGCATCTGCAAAAGAAGTTTGTCAGTTCTAAAAACATAACGATATAACTTTAACTATAAAATGTTTACTATTGGCTAGCTTCGCGCAAGTGTTCCCTATGGACTTATCAGATTTTTGCGCGTGTCCTAGATTCTATAGTCAGTGTGCGATAGTTCGTCGTGGGCTCATGTAATTTAGGACTGCGCATATCAGTAAGTTGTACCTTTAATGTCTACTTGACCGAAAATATCGGATGTACACGAACCTATCTCGGTTCCAGATATTATTGGTTCAAATGGCAACGCAGCGTTCGTTACTCGGATTTCCCTTCCTCGAATGAGCTCACTAAGCGTACCAACAAAATGGGAATTTTCGAGCTCCTAATTTCCTAAATATATATATATATATCACGGCGATTGCTAATTAATTTAACTCCAGGTATTTTCGTCGCTATGCAAAAACGAGATACGCCCGAATGAATTGCATTCGTGCTAATAGAAAAACGGACAGTCTATTTTAGGCGACATTTGGTTGGAGGATTCTCGTCAAAATATGCACTCACGACTGCAGCATGAAGATGTCTCGTCACATGCAAAATGGCTGTTGGAGGAACTCTCCTGATTTTTTGTACATTTGTCCTACCGTTCCTTCGTGTAAGTAACCAAGTGCTTCTCGAAGTGGACTAATAGTCGGATTTGATGGCCGTTTTCAGGATACGGAAAGTCCCACGAACTTGAATCAAGAGAATAAGCGAATCGAAACCAACGTTGTGTGTTTTTCACTCGATCTAGGAAGCAGTTAAAGTAGGACGATAAAGTCCTTCCAAGGCTGCTTTCTCGTCCGATCCCTTTCCAGCTGGCGATAGAAATTAAAGCGTGCTTCGTCCTGGTGGACGACCTATGGTGACGGATCCTATGCTAATTAAAGTTCTCCGAATCGCATGTGGAATAAACCACATATATTTCCATCTGATACGTTCATATTTTACTCAGTTCCTGCATTTTTAGCATTTGAGTTATACTTCTGTAAGACATTACCGTGTGAAAAGCTAGCCTCTGGACTTTAAGCTTTGCTTCCATGAAAAACATCATCGATCGTGGCAGTACTTACTTATCTTTCGAGATTCGACATTTGGCCACCCCGCTGGCCTTTAACATTCCAGCTCTCGTTCGTGAAACGTTTGCACTATCTGCGTAAGGCCTTCTTGCATAATGACTTTACCAGTGTTCGATGAATTTGTGCAAAGCTGTGACCTTCGAGCTACTACAAAAACTTGGCCACTGAGAGTTTATTTTCGAGGCTAAAAGATATTTTTCCACTCATAAGCTAGCCAAGTGGTGGAATATTTATCATCCAAGTCTCGTTTATAAGTGGAGCAGGGTTCAAGAGTTATTCAATTTCGCTTAACAGCCTAATATTGTTTAGAGCTTTGCTACTGTTACGTTGGTAAATATTTGACACTGACGTTTGTTAAAAGTTCGCTTAGCAATAATCACTGCTTGATAAATTAGAACAGTGAAGCGTTTGGAAATGGTCGAAGGCAAAAGATGAATAGGGTCGTGTTATGATGAGCAATCGTTAGAGAAGCAAAGGGACGACGACGACTAGGACGGTCGAGCGTAAACTGCTGGAGGCGCCGCGATCAGTGTTCCTAAAGCGGGATTCCTTTCTCGATCGGAGTTGAGATATATTGCAATATACAGATGGGGCGGACCGTCTAAATTGGGAACACTGCTCATGCTTTATGTTTCTTCCCTTTGCGTGTCTATTCGGTATAACAACTACGACAACGAGCGTAACTATTACGTCAGTTCGGAAGTTAAATCATTCGTTAGTTATTTTAAAAATGTTCTTTCTATATATAGTTTGTCGATAGGATCATTTTCTAACGGCATGCGTCAAATTTTGGGCTGATAGTGGACCAAGTGTCTGTCCTAAAAATGCAAGAGCTTCTTGGGGCAGAAATTCAACAAATGTAAAAAGGCGCGAAAAGTTTCAAAGCGACGAACTTATCCGGATAATCCAATTTACGATTTTTATATATATATTTTTCTAAAACGGTCACTAATTTTTTCTATCCAAAGCCCGAATGTATTAAAAACAGCTTCTTAGAGCATTTTGGTAAGTTTTTAAAGCCTTTCAATCTGCTGCAAATAATATAAACCGTTGATTTCATACAACGCAAAAAGACTGGCTATTCTGAAAACGACGTACTCCTGTACGCCGTGACGAGTTGTTTGCTCTACTCTAGAGAGAACTAGGTTTCGTCTGGGTCTTTGAGTAGCGTGTGGGCGCACTTTCGTTACTATTTTCAAGTTTCCCAATTGCAACGCATTATCTTAACTTTTTTTTGACTTCTTGGCCAATGTCTCAAAAGTGGAATTTCGCGATCTATTTCATACGAACGCAACCCGGATGCTCGGGACTTTTTAAGACCGTCGGCCGCATACGAACAGGTGCATGGAATGCCCTATTCTGTACGTATGTTTATTTAGTGAAAAACAGTTTCTCATTGATCTAACTTGAAGTCCGCCCGAAACGTGTTGTGTTTGCGGAATTCTTCCTGCAAAGCATCTTCTTTTCTTCCTCGCTCTTCACGAAAAAAAGTTCACCGCGTCCAAATTATGCGATGCCAATTATTTCTTCTACCATATTCGTATTTATTTGCTATTGCAACACCTATTCGTTCTTCTTCGTGTATTTATTGCATATAACTGGAGGGTGCTGTGATGACTATGTTAATAAAACTACAATTATACAAATCATAGGGCAAGGATGTCAGTGACGCAAAAAAGTAAGAACGTTAAACAAATGTTGCGAGCGATATAATTATGTATTTCGAAAGAACCAAGGCACGCAGCCTATCTTGCCAAAATGAAACATACCTGACAACCTTTTGCCGCTTACCGTGATGGTCCATAATTGAGGCTTTGCTACGGGAAAATGAAGTTAGATGGCAGGAGGTTAATGAAACTAAACGAGGTCTCGGAGTTCGGCTTATCTGTGTTAGGAATAATTATGATGAGGGTCCGACTTACTTGTGTCTTTATTGAATCTGCTTGTCAACAGAAGTAATTCGAAACGCACGCTTGAGGTAACGAGGGTATCTAAACAAACGGTGTGTGATGACAGCCGACCCCATCTTGCGAGTTGAAACATAAAGCGACTGGTCTATACTGAACCAATGGCAGCTTAGCAACAGCGCAGTGGATCTCTGAAGCAGCTTCGTCTGTTAATTATTATTGTTTCCGTATTGAACTCTCTTGAGTCCCATCGTGTATCGCGATTTTATATATATATACAATATTTGATGCGAGCTCGCATAGAGGCTCAAGTCCTATCCACTTGTTGTGTAAGCAAGGTAACGTATACTTAAGTTTGCAGTCAAATTGATATCAACGGTTGCTTGCACTGCTCTCCGTCGATGGATGGTAATAATTCTATAAGCTTATAATGGTACCTTTTCAGACAGCTGCTCTGTGTCGTGCCACTCACTTCAGACACGCAGCTTTCATCATTACGCCTATTTTCTGTAGTCGTCGGAGCAAAGCTCAGGAGCATTGCTCCCGAACGCAATTCGAAGCGCATATAGAGATAGCTTTCCGCTATTGGGGATTTCAATAGCAGCGAAAAAGAAGCGAGGAAAGCAAACCTGTACGTAATGTGCCGTGGCATGTTATTTGTTGCTATTGAGGTTGCAAAGCAGAAAGGTTCAAGGGTGTTTTCGACAGTATTTCTAAGTTTCGTTCCTTAGCTACTACTCGAAGTCGGGGGAAAGGGAGACTTTGGCTTTGCAGACATGCGTGGGGTAAGATGACAAGCAAAGCGAGGCGCATTCGATGCTCCAAACTGCTGTTTCTGCTATTGAGCAATGCTTATCGGGCGACTTGATCTGAAAGCTCCACGGTACACTTCGTTTCAGAGGCTCTGTTTGGTGGTAGGTAGGTGCTCTTCGAATCGGCCTGGTCTGTTAACCAGGGTGACAGTGCTTCTCGGTCTCTCAAGCGGCCTTTGTGGCCCAATACGAACAAGTAATGACTGGCCTTAAAGTGATGGAACAATCGGAAAAATCAGTCGAATAACCTTCAATAACACAACAATGCCCCTGGCCAAAAGCCCTAAAGGATACTGGTAACTCACACGAGGTCCAGAGACGAGTTTCCAATATCCTGGGCACGGTCGAAACTTTCATGTCTGATTGTAGTCAGCTCCGAAACAATTTGTGACATCGAATAATAGTTATTCTGTTATTCGTTCTCTATTGTTACAGCTGTTTCCCCAGGTTAACTGTCCCAAGCCCAAGCCCAAGCCCAAGCCCGGGCTATATTGCGTTGTCGAAATACTTTGCAGGACAAAATTTGCAATTGCTATTATCCGGTTGGTAGTCGTTAAGGTTTTTTTCACACGCTCATCTACTCGACAATCAATGCATTTGAAGCTAAATTTTTACCTTGGATAATAAAGCATCGCCCTATGCTTAATATGATACTTAAGTTTATATGATACAGATGCTTGCAGGTTATGTTTACAGCCGTTCAGACGCATGGAAAGCATGCCTTGTAAATTATGGCAGAATGTATTACATTTAAGCTAATTAGTGCGTTACCTTAAAAGGGAGGTTCGTTTTCAAAGAGCGGCTTCCCGTATTTTGATCAGGTTATGCTCATATTTCTCTTTATAACCGCGGAATATAAGCTAATACTCGTTTGAAAAGTAAGCGTTAAGGCAGCTGGCTTCAACACTTGGGAGCGTTCCTTTAGAATGAAGGCTAGGCTATCTGCACTTTATAATGACACCTCACAGCTGCGATACTTTACAGATAACTTTTTTCGGGTTTACTACTTATCTGCGGCCTCGACTTTTCGATCACTGCGCTCTGGGTGTCCCTGTGCGATTACTCGATAAATGCCACTCTAAGCTTTTTCCAAGCACTAAAATGCTCTATTATACTTCTTGGTTTATAAAGAACATGTATCTTTTTATTATTTCAACGTACCGTATTAGCACGATATCAATGCAATGCACCTTGCTATTTTTGCATATGCAATGTCGAAAGAAGTACGTACACGATAAGGATAGTCCGGGGATGTACCGGTTCCCACCCTCACGGTAGGAACTGTACTCTGTAAGAAAAATTACGGTTTCCCCATTTTTAGCAGCTGAATTGTTATCATTCGAGCGAGACAAACAGGTAAATTAGAGATATTAGTATTGACCATTGGCGCTGCTTTGTAGGTGGCATATATATCATAATTTTGTTATCATACAGAAACGTCTGTGGCTCCATGATGAGCAAAATTCGGTACTGATAACCTTCTACAATTGAACGCTTTTCTTCCACCTAGCCTGGCATGGTTGTTTTTTTGAAGAGGCACCAAACTTCATGCAATGGTTTGGTGCCGTTTAAACAATGATGTGTACAGTTCCATGTCCGAACGAGACAAAGATCTGGTGTCCTCCAATATACGGGTATATTTTCTCTGGAGCACTTAAACTCGCTAGAAGCTATTAAAAAGTTTAGGTTTTCCTTACGTGCTAAGAGCGAACACATTAAATAGAAAAGTGCTTTAGAAAATTTTAAAAGTACTAAGGGCTTTACCGCAACGTAATCAACAAAAGCGGGGAGTGTATCTTGAATGTTCTCCACTACAAAAAAGCACACTTCTTCAGGGCTATTCTTTATATATATATGTATATATATATGTATAATATATGTATATATATATATATATATATAATACCTCTGTAAATTGATAAATTTACAGAGATCCGTAAAATTGTTCGTTCCCTGAACAGCAGTTACTCAAGGATAGTTCAACAGGCATTTAGTAGGATTACATTAACATTGGTCTATGCGTCTAAGACCTTGCGTCAAGTTGGAGACGTCATCTATAGAAATCCAGATGCATAAAACTTGCTTCTCGGGGTTACTAAAAGGTGCAGCCAAAAAGATTTTTTTGCGAAAAAGAAACAGCCAAATGTTACATTGGCGCATATACTGTAGTTTTACTGCTATTACTCAGTTATGCTCGGTTTTGAACCTAGACCTAGAAAACCTATCGTACATAAATCTTCTACGTACAATTAGACAGGCAAAACGCTTCAATGGTGTGTAAGGCGTGACAATGTGATATGAAAAAATGCATACTTAAAATGACGCACGATCGGAACATAGCAGAGAGCATCTCTGCGTGAAAAGCGAGACTGTTTAAAACCATTTCAAAAAAAGCCTTTCTTTAAACAAACGCAGCTACTTAACCATCATTTTGGACTAGACGCATTTATCAGTTACTAAAAATAGAAGAATATCACCACCTATTGCTTATTCTCGGAACAAGTTCTTATCTGATAACAAACAAATGGCAAGTTTCGATATATAAGCCACCTTCAAAGTAGGTTACAGGCAGTCGCTGATAAAAGTGAAGTGCAACTTACTGAGCTCACAGTCGTTGTATTGTATCGCTGATGAGTGATACGGGGCTACCGCATCACTGTCGACAACTGCTTACGGCATGCATCATTTTTCAGATTCTGCGGTTAAGGGGGCGGTGGAAGTGACTCCCTCCGGAACAGAACTGATGCAACAAAAAGATATCATATATGTGTAAGAGAAATAACCTTGACATTACATAGCCATCTAACAGTAAATGCCTTGTCTTTAAAAAGTAAATCCATTATTTACCTTCAGGAACAACATTCTCAGCCCTTGTGATTCGGCGAAGACCTAAAGTAGTAGAACACGTAAGCCACATTGACTAGTTAACGGAAAGGAACTTAGACCTAGTCGAATATCTATTCAGGTAGGCCAAAGTTAAAACTAACCATGTCGTTGTCACATATCTTTTTACCATAGTCGTTGAATTATCTACAAAGGGGGCTACTATTAGAAATCTTTAATGATGAAGCGGTTAGCTACAAGCCCGTTTGACTTCCAAGTGATTCAAGCAGATGTGCTCTTATAATTGAGTTCTTGCCATAAAAAAAGCACTCGGGAATTTGATTTTCGTTTCAAGCGTCACAGGTCGCGCTTCTTTAGCAGCAACTAAACATAGTATTCCCATGCTATTAATTTATGACAGGTAAAATAGTCTATCAGGACAGCACCGCACAGGTTTCCTTAAACTTTTTTTTTCGCAGCTAGCTGGGTTCTAGCTGGCGCCTAAAGTCAAGTGGGAAAGCTGACCCAATCTGCATCGACCCGATCTCGCGTTCACTTGAAAAGTGCTTGTTTTTTCATTCATCCAGTTCAAATTTCGGTTTAGGTCTGTTAACCCAACCCAAGCTGGTGGCGTCTTTTTTGTACTTAAGTGCCAACGCACACTACGGTCCTTTGTTTATGTTGATAGCCAAGGCCCCAACACGTTTAGTTGGCTATTCACATATTCAATACAAATTTTAACTTAAGGTTGACGCTATTTCTGTGAAAATGTTTTCTCCTTAGCATTTTAAAACAAGTACTGCTACCTAACAGTCTATAAGCTGATCAGCTTTGACTAGTAGGCCAACTTTGGCTCGCTTTTGATCTAAGCTCTGGTAGTAAATAAATAATAAAAAAAAAAGATAATTATACAGGTTCAGTTTTACAGTGAAACAGGAAAACATGTCTGGTATAACATATGAATACGAAGAGAAGCAAAGCCTGCAAAAATTAATCAGCTGGCAAAACTAGATTAAAGAAGCAAGCTACCTGAAACTCTTGAACGCTCCTGAAAACCAAGGTCAGATGTAATGGTGTTTTGCGCTATGTCGAACGGCCATTTGTTTTGTCTACGAATGATTTTGTGTATCTTTCCTTGTCTAGATATTTTCCCATGGTGCGCAACTTAATATTAAAATAAATAGTCGTCAGCTACTCTTAGTAGGTCGTAGAATAAAAGAGAATTTGTCAAATTGGTCCTTTAAGTGCTTTGACACGTTGTTGTCAAGTTGTTTATATAGTAAGTCAAACTTTGTTAGCCCGTACTGAGAGGGTGTCACGAAGGTACTGCAAGTTATAGGTGGGCAACTGGTTACAAGTCAATGCAAGATCAGCAAGCTATTTCTTTAAGGTCATACCAGATTTTTGGATATACATATGGGTGACTATTATCGCATAAATCAGCGAATTTTGAAAGACCTAAAAAAGAAGCGCATGGTTGTTTACGTCACCACTACGTATCCGTAAAACCGAGAAAAATATTTATATATGTTTCAGACCGTCCAAGCCGCATAGATATACACTCGAGAACTGCGCGACAGATGGCCTAAAAATCAAGTTATTTTTTTTGGGATTGTACTATATTGGTGTCTAACAAAAACGCAAAGCTTCACTTAACTTCTCACCACAACATTCAGATACGGCGTAACAGGGCTGGTTCAGTTAGTTCTTGAGACCGCCTCTATTGTCGAATCTATTGTTACAAATTTCAATTGCCGAAATAGGTGTTATCTTGCCGGCGAGGTTTTTAAATTATGATTGGTACAGTTTACTCAAGCTCTACAAAGCACGCTCGTCGACTTTTACTACGCGTGGCCTGAAAATTGCTATAGAACAGGACGACTTCCCATTGTTTACCGCGTCTTTTGAGTCTCGTGCGCAGCCTCGTTCGCTTGATGCAGCTAATGCAGATTTTAGTTGGTCGTTTTCTCTTTCTTAAGCATTCGCCAGTGCGCGAAGTCCTTCTGTCTCGCTCGTTTTAGGATAGCGAACTGTTTTAACTCTAAGGTTAAACATACCTTCCGAACTACATGTTCGCTGTTTACCATTGTCGAAACGACAGCACTCGTCATCAGCGGTGAAGGTTCGATGTAGAAACGTGTTATTGGAGCTTCGTGTTGCTTGGTGTCAAGCGACACGCTGAGGAATAATGAAAAGCCATATGTCTTTGTGATGTTCGCTCAGTTCACGATCTCCTATTTTTTTATTATATTTCATACAGTTAACGAGCTCTTTTGGAGAGAATGGATCACATCTTCCAAGTCCAAAATCTTCTTTGTAAATTTAACAAACCCTTTCAAGGAGTTTCCTGAGTCAAAAGCCATTTACCCTTCGGGCAGCTTCGATAACTTTCTCGGTTTCCGCAAACGGCGAAATCGATTAGATGTCGCTAACGTACTTTCTAATCAGAAACAATCATCTTTGACGTCTGGACTAGAGATGCCATTTTGTTCGACACAGCAGGTTCGTGAACAAGGCATTTCCGAATATCATATAAACGAAAAAAGGGGTGGGCAGAAAAAGGAACTGATGTCTCAAGTGGTCCTAATAGGTAAACCCGATAATTTAGAATGGCTTTGTAAAAGCACGTAACACAGACAATGGAAAATATGAGCTCGAAATGTAGTTAAATATCACTAACAACAACGAAAATCCTATAATAAATAAGACGTAACTAATATTAATAAATAAAACGTGAGGCAATAGCATCCTTCTCTTTAACGTAAATTTCGAATTCACTCTTCGGTTCATAATAATTTATTTCCCTGATATTTTATAATGGCCTTTGTTTATCTCGGAAGAGACTGAAACGTACGACGTTCGACGTAGTGCAGATCACCTTTGTATGTTTCATCAAATTCTAGCTATATTTGATCGAATAGTGCATTTTATCGTCGGAAAGTAGGGTGCTTATTCGAAAGGGGCCGACGGAGCCGATGGTAAATAGAAATATATTCGCTTGCCGATACCCCTAAGCCGTACAAATTAGTCGAGGAAAGCATCCAAAAAGGGTAGTGGTCATGTGTACCTACTGTGTGGACATGATAAACCGTAACCGTACAGCATGCGACAGTAAGAACGAGCTAGAGATTTCTCTAAAATAACGAATAAGCCTCTTCACTGCCTATTTACATTCTGCCATGAGCACGTACGTTGCTTAAACATTTAAAATTCGCGCCTAATTTGTTTAACTTACTCTACACGCTTGAAATCAATAATGATATTAGTCTAAACAACGCTATGAGAATTATGCTAGGTGGGTCGATTCATATGGGGTGCACAATAGCATCTAGCTAATTTCTTGATGGATATTGGATATCTACGATTCTTTTATGAACGCCTTTTTTTTTTTTAAATTAACTTAATAATAAATAAAGATAAAACTTGGTCGTCACACGTTTTCCGTGCATGCTTTTAGCCTTGAACTGTCACAAGCATTGTTAGAATGTCAGTCCCATTGGTATATGGCTTCAAGAACGTGTCAAAACAATTATTTGCAGTGCCCTCTCACAAATTTCAGAGTTGTTCTAAACGCAAGACGACTCCTTGCGATGCCCACGCCAAGAAGGCCGCTTCTTCAGTCCTCTAATTGAGAAGTGCTAAAAATGTACATTGGACGTTACTGGCTCAGCCGGTTATCAAACATCATTTCATATAGTAAGCTAGACGTTCTCTACCGTACTTAACACAAAATGTTACTATAAATACGGTTGACTATTCAAAAGCTGGTTGCATTTCCTGCTTGTAGAATATTATTTCCTTCGTTTCTATTGGCTGCGTATCGCATTCGTATAGATCTATTAATTCTCTATTGAGGCAAAGAAGTGTAGCAAGCGATCGCGAATGAGTCCATCGATGAAGACGGATGGGGGTTTTCGTAGAGACGTCATCTTTAGTCTGGCGGCGTTCATTGGGCCTGTGGAACCTGGTCTGTGGGATATCGCTTTGAGAAAAGATTTTCATCGCTTGAGGGGCATAGTCCAGTTGCCGAGGAGACATTCCTTGGATTCCTTGTGGAGGCATTCCCGCTTCTGCGTGATTTCCACTTGAGCGATTCCAGTGTTGACGCTGCCGTTGGTCCTCTCTTCGCCAGCTGGGACGGCAGCACGATATAGCCAGGCTTCGTTCGTTCCGTACGCTCTGTCGACGCCATTGTGTGCCTCGTCGTGCAGTAAAACACACTTCGCAATATAGACACTTCGTAGAGGAGATATTGTCAGGAGTAACGGGGCCAGGAGCAGTGAACTAGCCGGAAGGCATGCATGCTTTTATAAAACAGGATTGCCTGAAATATTCGTCAATGGTAAGATTGACAAAGTACGTAAGTAACAGATTCGTACAGCATTGACTTTCTAAATACATGATCTTATGCCGTCAGTCACTTGGTACGTGTTAGTTCATTATAATACAAAGTATATGCAATGGCACTCTAGTTACAGGGCTCGCTTAGAGCCAACGATTTCGTACTCAACGAGAAAAGCTATAATATTGAAGTGTCCTAATTAAGCACAAGCTTTTGGCATTGTACCCATCTAGTTCCTTGAATTTCTGTGTAAGCTACCTTGAAAATTAAACTTCAGTGGGGACACGAAAGATACAGATAATGGTAGATGCTGTTGTGTCTATCTACCTATAATCGTTTTACGGGGCATGAATTAATTTACAAGCTAAAAAAAAAGGAAAGGAGGACTTCTATGATACTATTTGGTAAGAGCTATTACGTACATTATGACCCCAAAACACTCGATCTAGCTCTCAAATCAATATAAAGCTTAATTTTTTTGGTGTAAATAAAATCTCTGAAAACACCGCCCTGAAAGCTCCACGCTTTCTGATAGTTACTCTTTCAAGCATACAATATATAGTTTAAATTACATTAAATTTTGTTGGAATAGCTCGGCGCACTGGCAATTAAACATCGTCAATGATATACCTGGACCTGCATCTTTAAAATCCGCATCAGAGATATATATATATATATACTCACGGTTTCCATATTATGACATTGGTTTTTAGTTACTAGTAAATAAAAGATCGGCAAACAGTCAACATGATAGATTGCCTCTGACAATTTTGATTGAATGACATTGCTCGAAGCATGCTATTTTTATTTTCAGGGTCTTTTTTTTTTTTAATAAAAGCTTTTGGACTAAGTAACCGTAGTGAGAGCAGAAAATTTCTGTATTAAAACTTTTCGAATAATGGTCATTATTGAGAAGAACATGAAATATTATGCTTCGTTCTAGCAAGTACACAGAACATCGTAAACTACGAGCTTCAAATCTAGAGCCTCGATCATATGGTATAGATTACATTTCAATAGAAAGCCTTTAGATGATAGATATGACTAGAAACAAACTAAACGCAAAGGGGATTTTTATTTAAGTCTAGTTCATGACAAGTCTGACCTATATAAATGGTTTTACCATTTTCTATAGTTGATCCCAGTGAAAATTATGAGCTGCCGATTTCAATATAAACGATGGGCGTAGATGAATTCGTGTCGACGTAGCCTAACGCACCGAGTGTTCGACTCTACGTACTTTGCTTAGATGAAAGGTCCAAAAAACCTATGGACGAATCGGTAAAGCTCGCCATGAAAAACAATGAGCGCAAAGCGAAATAGGATTAAGATCCCCTCGAGGCTCTAACGAAAAAAACAAGAGCCCACAAGACCGACCACAAATTGAAACGAGACACACTGAAGCAGTGTCGACAAAAGTAGAAAATAAAGAACAAAGCTGGGCAAGGCAAGACCGGTAACGAAATGCCGCCCACTCGCCTGAGGCCTCCTTCGGTTACGACGACGACGACGACGACAACGAACAATAAAAAATATCTGAAGCAGGAGTAAGAAAATTGAGGGCAAGCGATCAAACGGGCAATCGACATGCCGGTTCTCGTGTCGGAATGCTTTGCCCAGTTGTATTTGAAAGGCTCAGCTTCATTCGAATCTATTCTCATTAAAGCTGTTCGTGTGCAGGCCAAAGAGGGCACGTTGCATTTACTTCGCAGAAAGGCGTGAAACAAATCGCAAGCAAGCGATACAATTTAAGTACCTGACGGTAGGATTAGTCATTAGTTTGTTTACAGCCTGCAGACACCTGCGAACAAAGGCTTGTTACTCGTTGTTTTGATACTAATATGCCTTTATGAACGTCTCCCACATTATCATGTGCCATAAAAAATCAATTTCAATTAGGACCAGTCGTTATATAAAAAAATTATTTCGATTCTTTTCGTTCATTTCATCAGCATTAAATAACGTACTATATTTAAAGCGTAATGGATCATCGTGACGACGGCTGAGCATCACAACTCTGCGCGTACAGTGGTTTATATTAGTTGGTAGCCTTTTTACCACGATGTGGTAAAAGCTAGTTTGTCGTTTGCATTTATTGATAAAAGTTTTGGTTTTTATTGATATTTTAACTGGCAATGGAACTAAACCTATGCCAGTTGGAATAATATTTTTACTACCTAAAAATTGGAAAAAAAAACGGGATTGGATGATTTTTTACGGTTTGGATAGGCGTATCCGACATTGATATTTGACTGGCAAGGCTTAATTTTAGTAGACATCATCAGCACTTCCTGTAAACGAAGTATTTAAGAGTCTCGTACATTTGTGCATTTTTGATGCGATTTGTACTATAGCGTTGAACGTTTGCTATTTTGATATTTGATTGATATAGAGAAAGATTGGGTACGATATCGGACCCACCAGCATGAAGCTTCCAACTGTAAACTTTACATATATCATTCTTAATGTCGCCAGTATGAATATCACGGCACTGCATACCTGTATCTGTTTAGACTCGACCCAATCGCGCGCAAGCCATAAGCATTTCGGTGGTTGCGTGATGATGATTTGGTGGTCAAATGGGCTTAGGCTTAAATATGTGCCTTATTTCCGTCCAGTAAACAAACAAGGCAGACAGAAATTAGCGCAGCTTTATATGTTAGGCTACAACGAAACCCTACGTGCATCTATCGATGAATCGGTATGTTATATGACACAAAAACGTAAGGCGAGCGGCGATTATTCAAAGGGATAGGGTTTCGTCCATGTAAAGGTAAGCTTTGACTTTGAACATAAATTGTCTTTTCGCTGAGGTTTAGAAGAATTTTTGTTGTGATTCAGAGCAGTAGTAACAATTTCTCAGACATGGATGCGTGGTGCTTTGCCGGTCCCGTTACACGGCGTTCTTCTATATTTTCCGTACCGAATAGTTATTGTATAAACATTATGGAAAAACTGATTGCGCAATATGCGTGATGCGTTTTTTTTACGAAATCAGGACGCACTTGCCGTACGTAAAATGTGATAAAAATGCTTTCCAAGAACTTATCGTAGAATAACTTAGTATTGAAAAATGCTGACTAAGAACTAACAAACACACTCAGAAAATAATAGTCAATAACTATCGACTGGGATGAGCCCATAATAAAAAATGAGAAACAGGACTAAAGAAATTGAATCTCTGATTTCCAGGTGTACGTTTCAGCAAAAAACATGTGGCAAACGCCGCTTCGGTTGTCTTCTCGTTTCGTTTGCCACAACCGCGCCGACCCAGGTCTGCCTCAGATGTAGTGCATCCTAACTATTGATCGAAGTTTCGATACGGAGGAGATTCAGACACGCCTTGTCGCCAACAGTGATCTCGAATTTCATGGGTTCAACAATCCAGCCCATGTCCCCTTTATTTATTTTCTAGAAGATTCGAGAAGGAGACATGGTTATGCAAATGGAATCATTAGGGTGTCATCTGCGCCAGCGTGCATTTGTCCTTAGAACCACGGAGCGGCGGTGCTTATCTCGATGAAGCCTGTTGGGCTTCACTCATAAATTCCGTTACAATATCAAATGTAAGGCGGAAGAGGCGATGTAATAGGCTAGAAGAGAGCTGTTTTTATATTAGTAGAACGCATTTTCGATAAGATGCCTTCACGCTATTCACATGTTGCGTACTACGGCGAAGCCATAAGGAATACCTTTATATTTTAGTGATTAATAAAAACGGTTAACAAGGTCAATTTTTTTTGTGATTGTATCTTTTATACTATGCTTTCAAGCATCTTATACATTGAAATTGCACGAAATCGCCAAACACCATTGAGTGACTTGATACGACTTGAGAGGCAGCAATATATACGTATACTGTCATGCTTCTGCACTAGATTCTTAGAACCAAGCGTCGCCAACATAAATTGGTGGCACGAAACGGTTAGCAAAACCGGAATGTTACAAAGAGCAGAGAAGCAGCGTAGCAACGGTTCCCGTTTTGCGGATCAATAAAGGAGGAACGATAGGCAAAGGACAACATTGAGAGGTTCAAGGGCAACTTCCTCCACGATCTTGGTCCAATGGAGTCTGCTGCCAGGACAGACCCAGTGAATGAACCGTCGATTGACCTGATGTACCAATTAGCATAATCTTGTTGAATGCTCTATCCCAGTTCCTGGCTGGA
This sequence comes from Varroa destructor, assembly GCF_002443255.2. NCBI lineage: Eukaryota > Metazoa > Arthropoda > Arachnida > Mesostigmata > Varroidae > Varroa > Varroa destructor. The sequence goes on along the minus strand of NW_019211455.1, from coordinate 38,225,886 downwards.
GCTTTCTCAATCCTTCTCAATGGGTGATGTCGATGGGCACTGCACGGAAACGATGATCAACGGAGCATTAGGAGATGTAGAAAAACAGAACCCCGAAATGGCGCAGGACAGTTCCCTCGCTCGAGCTTGGTAAAGATGACGAAGCAAAAGCGAGTAACGAAGAGTGTGACAGAGATGAGGAGTGATTGACTGGCAGAAAGTAGCGAGCCAAGATAGCGGTCGAGAAAGAAGGCGAGCTGTGCAAAAGCTGCGATGACAGTCAACGGCGATGATAAGGACGACAACGATGATGACGACGAGGGCGATGACTGGAGAACCAGAGGACGTTCGAAGACGAGCTGGCGTCGGCTGACATCAGAAGTGACAAAAGAGACACACGTGATTGCCTCCGGTTGGAGGCCTTCCCGCGATGTTACTCGACCCGCGGTCTCTCTAGATCTCCACACCATGCGCTTACTAACAACTCGCTATGCCGTTCCAACAGTAACACTAGCAAAAGGGTGCGGAGCCCCTCAGCGTGTCAGCTCAACTTGCTTCCCCCACTTCATCATACGATGTCATTGCGATCAGCGACACTCACTGGCCTGCCGCTGGTCTTGTTGCTTGCCTTACTGAGAACTAACCAATCGGTGTCGAACGCAAGGGCTTAAAGGGTTCGGCTGGCTTTGACGGGTCGACTCCATCTTTAAAAAGCGTCGAAGAGGAAACCTGTGAATGCACTTCAATGTGGCGGACAATTATTTACTTGAAACCAACGTTAATCTAAAACGCTAACTTTGATAGATAGCGCTTGCCTCCCCGAACTGTTACCTCTATCGTCCTTTTATGACACTTCGAAGGCGAGATTTAACATGTTCTCTCACAGAAAACTAAGATGCCTAAAGCTAGAGGGCCGCATATCGTTATCGCGCTGACATCTTGTGTATTATTAAGTAGTGCTAGTATAGGCTATAGAAAGCGTGTTTTTAAATTGTTTATTATGTAAAGCTTCAAGTACTGTTGAACCGATACAGGTTTTGACAGTCTGCAGCTTCGGCAATATATATATATATATATATATATATATATATATATATACATTATAAGGTAAAGTAATACATCAATTTCGAAAATAAATTTGAAATTATTGGCTTAGACCATAAATAAAACCGATTCTTCAACTAACACAAAATGCAGTATTTTACTGCAGCAGCGAATGAATGTATTATGGAGGTACAATCCCTTTTCGCGACCTTCTTCCATTTCCGTATCAATTGCTTTAATCGTCTGTTAGAAATTTGAAAAGCTTAGCTGGTTTTTGAGACACTCTTTACTGAAATACACTGTTATGAGTCCCATCGTTGATAACCGGAAAAAGTACTAATCCATCGGTACGAACTTCAGTGATGTTCTAGGTTTAACGACCTTGGCTATGTGAGGCCTGATATTTTCGTGAGGTGGGATGATCTTATTTGATTTAGTGGATGTTTTCTGTTGGACTGCTTCACGTGCTGCAATGCTACAGGCCATATTCAGAATCATGTTGAGCGTTTTTTTTTTCTGCTGCTGCTGCTTGAGTATCTCCGAGTGTATGAGAGCCGTACAATCCAATTAATCTTAAATCGTGTTCTTCGAATAGAGATATAGTGTGACTCTTGGCTGACGCGGACCTCTCAAAGTTGCCCATTGTTTCATATGGACAATGGAAACACCCTTTTTCGTTACTCGTAATAATTCTGTGCAAGTTCTACCTGCAATTGTGGCCGCGTGTTGGCCAGTACCGAGCAATACGCATACTGAGGTTTAACGAGATGCCGTATTTCTTCACCCGTTTCATCCAGTTTCCGACGCGCCCAGACTGTGAATTTCTAATAAAATTTCACACATTTAAAGCGTCTAACAATATCCCACTGGCCGTAGCTCATTCTATTAGCCAATTCTGCAGCCCTAAGTGATTATAGATGACCGCCCGAGATGAAGCACATCCTCCAGTTCCAAAACCCTATCTCTGAACTTAGTAAGCCCCTTGGAACAATCTTCTCAGTTTCAGAGTCCCTGCTTTTGAACGCACAGTCGTCCCGGACTACTTTGATAGCTTTCTGATACAGACGGAAGGCGAAATGAAGTATGTTTTTTCATCAGGGACAGCCATCTTTGAAGCCGTTGACCTTTAACGCAAAATGCAGTTCATTATACAGTTAAAGTACAACGCGTCTATAGAGAGGAGACAGTGCCTTTGAATAATGTATAGAAGGAGGTAAATAGTGAAGAAGTAATTAAACGCAGCACTTTAGGGAAACTGCCCGTACCATTGCCCAAACCTAATAATTTGCCAAAGATTTCAAACTGTAACATATTCGGTGGCCGTGTCAAGCAGTTTTCCTTTCGAGATTTACAGAAATAGATCCCATTTCTTGGCCTTATTCGCGTGCCAAATATAATAATCTTAAACTGCCTGGTCGTCGTTAACCGCTGGTTCCTTTACTGCGTTATTAAGTACTACATATTCGCAGCATTTTCGAGTGCTATACGTGTCCATAAAAACGCAATTGACCGGTCGGCCTCGCCGATTATGCAAAATTTGCTCCTATAGTAAGGACGGAGTTAAGGGCAACGATGATAAGGACGCGGTATCGCGACTTCGTTCTCCTTCATCCTTGCTACGTTTCTGCTGTAATAACCAAAGAGCAAATCTATATTTAGACCCTTCTGGCAACTCTCCACAAGCTAGGCCATTGAGGTAAGGATAAATATTTTCAAATGTCCAGACCCTTGCGAAACCCGTAAGAAGAGTAAAAAAAAAAAAAAAAAAATTAGTTTCCGTACAAACGGCAAGATAAGCTGGATAACCTGCATCACGTCTGCAATCTATAGCAACGCTTGTGAATAAAGATTCAACATTACCATTGCGATGAGCAATGGTGCAGGAACTACTATTGTGCAGGAACTACTATTGCGATGAGCAATAGTAGTTCCTGCACAAGAATTGTTCTACCTTATAAAAATCAATAATATTCCTTCTAAATTGGTGAAAAAAGTGCTCGGTCCACATTCACTTGCGGTCCAGTCATATATTATAGCTTATGGTTGCTCTCGCAACTTTTTGCCTAATACGATTATGTTCAAAGGACACTACCGCGTGTGGCAACCCGAAGGAAGCAAGGCTGGCATTAAGTTGATTAAAACCTAACTTCTAGCACACTGTCAGGAAAAAAATATATCTTTTTGTTAAGAATTGGAAGCAGCTGTTTACCGTTGTATTTATTTAATCGAGGAAGATGTTTTAGAGTGAGCAAAGGCAGCATCCAGAACGAGCACGAGGGGCTATTTTCAATAAGTACAGTAACATATCTATCTGTTTGTATGTTGTTTGCATCCTTCCATTTGAATTTTGAATGAAGAGGTTCTTGCTTTAAGAAAAATGGCGAAGACAGCTCTTCTACTTACAAACTTACGATAACGATTCTTACGCATCGCGAAATACCTCAACAATTCCTTCCCGCGAGTACCTGTGAGACGTCCTTCTTCTTCCTCTACCCCAATCGCGAACGTTCACCTATTTCTTAAGAAGTATCTGTTGCTGCATATGTAAGCGAACGAGGACTGCCGGCAGAGTTTCAGGTAAACGCTGCTGCTCGACTACTATCATTCGCTCTGGTCAGAACGACAGTCTCCCTTGTGATGTTAGCAGCGGCAGCGGAAAAACTACCAGCGAAAGCTGCGGCACATTCAGAAGCAAATCACATTTTCCATCAAACGTTACGACAACAACAACTGCAACGGCAGTGCGTCGATGGCGATAACTCAACGCTCCTTGATTCACTTGTTCCACATCGTTCCTTCTCACCATATATTCCTCCGTTCACCATATTCACCCACTGAAGCAGTAACTGTAGCAGAATCAGACGACGATGGCGCGAACTTTTGCTGAATTCGAGTCTCTACCGGCGCGGCTTTCGACGTCGCTGCCGAAGTTGCCGCCCCCTGACTCCGTTTCTGCTGCTTCTGCAGTTCCAGTGGTGTGGCGGCGGCGGCGGCGGCTGCTGAAAGTGGAAATGGAATTTTCCGCTTGGGCAAGTGAAGGGGCCCAGAACGAGAAGAGACGATGGCAAGAGAAATCGCAGTGAGAGATAAAGTTGTCGTGTTACCAACTGATGTCAATATATTACACTTACGATTCGAAAAGAGAAAACCCATGTGTCTTTTTTTTTGCTTATCCGAGCCGTCATTGGGAGTTCATGGCGCATCAGCTCATGTTAAAATAAGAACTATTTTGCTTCAAATTCGCGTCAAACTGGACAGAGAACTCGAACATAACTGATACCTTCGTCTCTACAGAAAATATAAAGAATGTATATTAGAAGGGTTTCTGCTACTTCAGAATATTCCTAAATTCCGCCATGTCTATAATCAGCCTGGCTCAAGGTGCGTACACGCTGCGCTATACAGCCACTCAATCCTCCGATTTTTGGCGATCGTCAGGAGATGCACGAATAAATAGTTGGTCCTTGCTTAGGCTTTCTACGCCTAAGCCCAGTAAAGCGTACAACTGTGTAATGTTGAAATGTATTTTGTGGAGCCGAAGGTCTATATGGTTCTCCAGAATATTTTCGGAAATGTCATCATATTGCAGGTTGATATACAAAATCCACGCAGACATCTACAAAGCTTCTATTATTTTTAAAAGATGAATCGTTCTTCGCTGGTTATTTTAGCTTAGTTCCACTTAGCCAATACTGTGAAATGTTATAAAAAGCCCCAAAGTGGCTTGATACCTACTGATATAAGAAAGTAAAACAAGCTTTCCTTACGCGGAGAGAGCGCAATACATCTAAATACATCAATTTAGTATATTTAAGGTGAATTTTAATCGTATCAACGGATTACTTATCAACAAAAAGAACAAATTTTCCGCTTATAAATTGCTTTCAAGCCTTTTTTTATATTGTTAAAATCACATGTTTTTGCATAACCATTTCGGTGTGTTTGGCCTGAGGCCTGTCGCTTAGCTCGCACCTAGTGCCCTTATTTTCTTTTTTAGGTTATTTCTATTCTGCTCTTTACCCCTGTTATGTTCAGAACATGTATGACCTCATCATGTACATCGCATGTAACGCCTAACCTGGCTAAGGTACCACGTAGGGATGCTTCTCTATACCTAAACCAAGAAACCGTAAGTACTGTCTTTTGCTAGCTACGTATAACCATTTCTATGCATACGTATCTCAACGCTAATTAGATCCCATCAAAGTGGCGCCATTCGATTGCAATGTCTCTTGTTCCAGTTTTTTCCTATTTAAATTTAACACTCTTATTAAGACTTGGAGTTTTTAAAGGGCACTACAGGCCGATGAAGAAGTACCTACCAATCGACCTACAAGTTGTCGCAATAGGACTCCGTGATTGTAGTTCCAGAGGTGAGCTGCTGTGCAAGAATACACCTTACATTTTGTAGAAATGGAGACAGGCCGATTGCTTTTGCCTTAAAATGCCACAATGATATCATCCTATGGGAAATTAATCCACATCTATATATGTATATATATATATAACTACTAAAAGTTTACATCTATTTTTCTTGTTTGCTTGCTTGTCCGATTCCATAAAGTGGTTAAATTGAGCTGACCTTTGGCTATCCGTTAGATCTTCATTCCAAAAAGAGCTGCACGTAAGATAGAACCGACTGGATGAATATCTTTTTCCTGATGGGAGCTCATTTTTTACCCTACAAAGTGAAATTTTAGTCGCCATTTCTAATTATTTTTGGCCGTTTATTGTAAAAAATATACGAAACTTAATTTTGAGGTTGAAAAATAGTCCCGAAGTGCGAAAGTGTTTTATCAAAAGGATTTTTTTTTCTACCGATAGATTTTAATAAACTACATAAAATTGCGAAAACTCTACTGTCCGCATTAGCTGAAAAAGCCCTTAAGCTTTGGTGACCTCCCAGTAGTAAGATCAATCCTAATTTATTATAATGTATGTAATTGTTTGTTTCAGAAGAAATACATTTTAAGCCTCGGCGACATTCGACAGACAGCATTGACAGGTTAGGCAACTCTACTAATCATCATACCTATTAAATTGAAAGAGCGATTCGATCCTTTTACATGCCTCAAAGGTCTGTTAACGGCCGATAACGATACTAGATGCGTTCTGAAAACAATCAATCAGCTAACATTAAAAAACGCCTGCATAGAAGGCCAACATATATCACGAAGGAGACAGATCTAGAATTGGATGAGTTTCCTGGCAAAGATGTTACAACGGGCTGATGAAGCAGCTACCGAAGGATAACGGGTTCAATAAGGCAGAATAATTGCAATGGGATAACTGTTGGTGTGTGTATTTATTATAGTTTATGTTAAGTTAGGTGTAACATCAACGAATCAGATCAATCAACGATAAAACAGACGTAGAATGAAGCTTGCTTATCTTTCTATTATAGCAAAAAAACTAAGTGTCTCTATGTGTGGGTGCCCATGCCTGCCTGCCTGCCTGTTTGTCCACCTCAGACCGGCTTAGTAAAGTGGCCGTTCTTAGCTTATTTTTTTCTAGATTCGTAGAAGGTTATCCTGGAGAGAACCGTGCGTGAGATTTTTCCGTTTGGCTGAATCCTTTTTTGTAGGTAATACTTCCTAGTGACGAAAAGCCCTAGGCTAAGTAAGGTAAGTATCCTTGCCTGTAGTTTAGCAAATGTTGAGCAGTAGGGCAAGCTAGATAACCGTTTAAAACTTTTGGGAGGTTTGGTACTAGAGAACTGCTTATCTTCAAGCTCTACAAAAACTGGAGCTTTCTCTTTTTTGTGAAGCGATGATTTTTGCCAAAATTAGATGAAGTTCGATGAAGAAGGGGAATTAGATGAAGTACGTTGATGTAAAAATTGAAAAACATGTTAACGTGATGGAGAAGGCTGGGAGAATAACGCACTAGAGTCATTACATGAACATTTATGATTGAGCGAGATTGGTGTGCCAAAAAAAGTACTGCCTTCGTAACCACTGCACATACCTCGTTCATCAAAATCTCAGTTGACCCTAGAAGCTCTGCACTCGTTTCCCGTGGATCAATTCTTTAGGATCAAATTTTCTCAGTTTTTCGTTATTATCATAAAACATGGTACACTCTTCTCAAGACTCTCCTATGGTTTTTCAGAAGAACTGAAGGCGTGCTTGCAAGTAGTAGATAGGCACCCAGGCGAGCGTCGCGTTACAATCGCAACCATTAGATCGGTTCGCAATCGGCAAAACCCCGACATTAACATGATAGAGGGCGGCTGCTTACAATCCCATACTTCTGAACTAGTTGGGTCAGATTGTAAGCCTATTTTATAGAAGTAAAGTGGAATTTACTTCGGTTCATATTAGCTACATGAAGGATGGAGCTGATTATCTCCTTCAGTACCAGGATACATGCAAGGTGGTAACGAATTAACTATTAAACCAGATTACGGGATAGTGGCGATCTAATTGCCGGTCTGCATTCTAACTTTACCGGCCGGCTGGCACCGTATGACAAGTGGCTTATTTGAGCTCATTTTGTAATTAGTTGCTTCTCTACTTAGCTGAATTCATGAGGTGTAGTGAAGGTTTAATTGCAATGAGACAATCAGTTCCAATGAGCTATATTACTATATTGCAGTAGAAGAACGTGATTGTTCTGGCACGGTCACGAGATGGAGCGGAGTTATAAATTAACGTTAAGACGTTGAAGCCATCCCTTCTTTTTCCCCCCACCTTGAAATAGTAATCCTATTGAATTGCATTGAACTACCATTTGTGAGAACAAATGCACCTTGTAGGGCCATTATAGACAACTAAACGCTTAACGGCGGGTCATTACCAAAGACAAAAATACACCTTTAAAATCTTACAGTGTTTGTTGGTGGTCCACTGCAAATGTTATTCGCTACATCTTTATGAGCCTTAATTCATCGACTACGGCTGTCAACAGTTAAAAAAAATGATGGAAAAACATTACGTTGAGCAGCGAAAACAAATATACCGCTTTTATCGCAACACAACGTTCGACCTCACAGATCAAACAAGCTCACTGATTAACCCTTATTCGGTAGCATCCCAAACGTATATGTAGTATGATAATTTGCTATATATATTATACTAGGCGTTATATACCGTACACATAGCAGCTTCATGAGTCTCGCTAAAGATAAATTCATAAGACGGTTCCTGGAATAGTCGGCTTAGGGTTGACGAAGTTTTGCGTTGGGACTACCAATTATGGAATTAACATGTTGATTCTGCCATTCTTCGGTTAGTTAAGCCAGACTGCCCAGCAGTTAGACTTGTAAACAGCGAGAAACTTGTTTAGATCTAATAAAAGCAAAATATTAGAAACAGCTGCAAGGCTTTTTTGAGAAACGAGGCCTACGTTAGGTTTGAATCCTCAAGATTCCTTATTGCAAGATCATGCCTGGATTAACCTCACCCCGTTAGTGGTAACTCGCTCGACGAAGCTGTCAAGGCCTTTCTGTATCTTTCTGTAATATGATGGGAGAAACTTCACTTTTGTAGCTCTTACGGGTACAACAACGCATAGATATATTGCCGAGTGCTACTTAAAATTTGCTCGATATCAGCAAGTACGATACCATTCTGGAGTCTGTGTTCCTACTTGGGGATCACACTCATATTTTTCAGAATCACGTTCAGTCTTGTTGCCAGCAGACACGAACGAAATTTATAGTGGATTCTTCTCTGCGTAATGCCGCGCTTCGACGTCGTTTGGCTTGGATCGATTTTGCCTTTTGGGGTAGCAACAAACGTTACATCTCGCCAACGAGAAGGAAGCAGTCTTGAACGAAAACATTCGTGGAATAAAGCCGTCAAGCACGGTGCCCGCGCCGCGGCGTCCTTGGGGGTATTCACTTTAAAAGTGTCCGGTCGCGCTGCCCGCCTTGAGCGTAGACTTTCGAGCATCTGACTTACTCCCAAAACGGATAACTCTTGGCCGATTCGTCCGTCGTTGGTTCATCTCACCTTGCGCTAAACATTGAGATCCTTTGAAGTACGGTGCCATTGGATGAGAACACCCCAGCGAAATGGTTGATACGCACCAAGTCATTTATATAGCTGACATTCCGAGATACAAAGAGATCCTAGAAGAGAGGCAAGCTATTCTTCTAGGATCTCTTTGTATTGGGTTGCACATATATTCTGGCAGATCATTTTGACATCTGCGACAAATAGCCCCGTTGCCGGTTATCATGTTGCCAGTAGTTTAGAGGCATCTTAAGCACGGTGGACGAGATGACAATTGTCATCAACTACAATCGATATTTTTTGAATGGACATGAAAAAAATGAGGCTGGACGGGATGACGTGGACTAACATCGGGTTTAACACTGAGAAGACCCCATAGACCCTTTAGAAGAAATGTTTATGGGGTCTTTATCTTCTTCTAAGGGACTGTCTAGGAGTAATTTATGCGGTAAGGGCTTAGTTCTCTAGACCAACGATAATCCTAAAGGGACCTTAAAATCTTATTTATGAGAAATGTATGCCTAAAACAACCCTCTTTCGCAAAGAAAGAGATTATCTCCGACTTATTTAATCTTAACCCTACTCGTTTTCGTTGCAAAGATATCTATAACAGAGCTTCCTGCGGGACCGACAAACATTAGGACTCTGCTGGGGTTGACTAAACCGCAATGATGCTCCATCGGCGTGTCTCGAAAGGCTCATGTTCAGATTCAAATGGACTCGTCCAGACGTGCTTTGAAGCCTCCTGCTACGATGATATGAGCACTGGACATACGGTTCCTCATGGCGTATAGGCTGCCGACAAGTTTCTCCAGAAGCGTTGGAATGCAATTCATATCACTTGGTTGCACATGGCCATGAAGTTGTTCTCGACATGACACGGTATCTGGCCTCCGTAAGCTCAAAAATATAGAACTCCAGGCTTCTGGTTCAAGTGGCGCTAATGTGGAAGGCCTTCGCAACCCCATGAAATGATCTTTAGCGCTTCCCACGACTCTCACCTCGTCCTCTAATCTGAGAGCGTGCTCGCGACAGACTGCGAAATTAGAACTGCTGCTTTTTTGGGCATGGTCTGTGTCTTCAGCAGAACCTGGTTTAAACAGTCTTCGATTGTCAATAATAATGAGATCTGCGGCAATAATATGTGCCGATATGTCATTGAATCAATTTGGATAACGAAGAGTACTTTCCGAAGGTTTGAAGCGGTGACGATCTTTGGTGCGCTACTTAGAAACTCACAGATGCTTTGGGCTGTTGCATTCAGGCCGGTAAGCAGAACCGTCAAGTTTCATCGCGGTGGGTCACTTACGGTACAGTGGGGTTCCTTGCCTAGTCGGCTTTCTTCGAAATTTTCCTGATCTTTACCCATAAAAAAGATTTGATCCGTCTTGCGATATGGTACACGCCGCTCTAAACGACTTGACGCTGGGTGATTAAGAGGGGCACAATAACGAAAATCTCACTGTCCTGAACTGCCCTTTTGGAACGTATGACATGCCGTTACAACGTAAGTACACGTCAAGAATCACGGTGGCAAAATGCAGAGGTTGTAGTAGAATTTGGGATGCGGAAGTTTATAAACTCCCGTATCCCAGATTTCTACAGCAGTGGAATTGATAGGTTTCCATCCAAATAACAAAAAGATCATAGATAATAATATTCTCTAATTTAATCTAAAAAAAGTTATTCGTAGTTCAAAACATCAGGCACTTTAAACGTTTCAATTTTTACTTACGGCTAAGACAGCTCTTTAGTTCAGGGTCACGAACGCTTCAACGTGTTCTGCCGGGCAGATAAATACAACTACTATTAACAACATGAATAGTAGTTGTCAGCGTGGTCGACTCTGAAATTGCATCTCGTGGGATTCTACTAGGGACTACAATTTTGCTAATTTGGTAGTATTCACTAAGTCAACAGAGACGAACTTGTAGTTATGGCGCCACTGAGCGAAGACTTGAAGACCGAAACATAAGTCCATTGCGTATTCAAACTGATCTCGCTTCCAAATCCCTCTTGCGAACGATAAGCAGCGAGGAGTACTGTCTCTATTTTCGGGCTGTTTTATGTATTCTTCTCGGGTCCTGCCCGCTGGTCAGGTTCTTTCGGTTGAAGTTTGCATTGCATTGAGCGTGCATGTATGTGTGCGTTTGCCTGTATCTATGTATACATTCTCGCCATGTGCCTGCGTACGTGCCGACGTTCGTATTTTGGCGACTGTCGTCTGCCCGCCTGGCCGCCTGTATGTGGCGTACCGAGTGTCACAGGCCGATTGCGATTCTTCCTCATCTCTTCTGCTTGGTCCGTCTCGTCGCTTAAAGGAGAGGGATTTAATTTGAAGGCACAGACACAGCAAAAAGCAGAAGATTCAAGTCGACTGCAGCAGTCATTCCCCTTTCTAGTGCAGTGGCTTGCGCCAAAAAGAAAGACAACGGGGATGAAGTGACGGAAGAGTAGCGGCAAAGATAGTTCGTTCGTGGCGTTACCACTACGACGGTTGTTGTTGTCGCCGTCGTTACCGCTGCCATGGCTACTATGGATATAAGGGCTGCTACTACCAGAACACAGCGCACAAAGCAAAGAGCTCTCTTCACATCTCCGTACGCAGACACATGCGCTCGTCTCTGTCATCCACCTTGCTGGAGTTGTTACATACAGATAGACGCGGCACAAATAGATTGAAAAACAGCGAGAGATACAGAGGACAAAGGCAAAAAGAAGGCACAACTGAAACTGGTTCTCGCTTGAATTGATCCTCCGGCTGTCATAGCCCGCTTGTTGTTGCCCCCCACAGACGCTGTTCAAGCTCGTGTCGACGGGCAAGAAAATGTTGAGCCGCTTGGCGCTAAGTACTGTTCATTACAGGAATATCGGTGCCAGCTGCCGGACAACAAGTGTGCATTTTATTAATATAGCTAAAGCAATACATTCAATGATAAATAATAGCGGCAAATTACAAACCAGCAATCTTGACGAGGGCTGTCTCAGATCAAGCTATTTTTTAAACAAATTAAGGTTAAACACCTAACTGCCTACACAGTATCCTTTCGTTGTCTTCTATACAATATCTCCATGTAAAAGTGGATGTGTTGTCCTGTAGTACTAAGATAAGGGAAATATAAAAAACATATTCATCGTCGTTAAATTACCGGGCTGCAATCGGATTGTGTACATTTAAGAGCTTCAGTATGCGGCAATACGTTGAAGTTCAATACGGCAGTATGTACATTGTGATGAAACTGAACTTGTCACAATATTTTAGCAGAATTGAAAACCTCTAATGATAAAATAATTAAAGATAATATGCCAAACCGGATTATCTAAATAGTTTGTACGTATGTAGATGATTGACTTTAAGTCAGGTTTTGTACTGACACAGTCACGGAAATGAGGCTTCCACTTTTGAGAGCCCCATATAATATATGCTCTGTAATGGGAGAAATCATGTCAATTATAGCTAAAAGTAGAAAAAATCTTAGATAAGCTCCCATTAGCTTTATTAAAAATATCGTGACTATATTTCACGATATTTTGAATTAAAAATAAAATAGCTATATCTTAGTCATGTTTTATATGACCCATATATTCCTATACGAATAATATCGGGTCTCACTTGAAAGCAGCTTTAGTTTATGTATATAAATTGTTTACCTAAGAGTCTGGCGACGCTCTAATGCTGCACACATTCTTATATCATTTTCTTCTGTGTACTGAATTGGTATACCAGAAATCATAGTCTATGCCTGCACCTTGTACCCACATTAAAAGTTTTATATATATATATATATATATATAAGCAATCTGGGGACCTTTTTTCATGGTTAAAAATTTTACATTTTTGCGCAATAACCAAACTGCCCATATTATCTCTCATAGATTATTATTATAGTTATTACATTATTATAATATAGACATATTATCTGAGAGTTCTGATGGTTCTGGAGGGAGCCGATTATAATGTGAAATTATATGAAGCTCACAAACAACAAAGGTTCTTTCGTAGGAGACGCTATTAGTTGTGTAGTTCGGAGAGACAGCTAACGATTGTCCATTATGATAACACACCAAGAAATTTCTTTGGATTAAGAGACGAGTCCGCTCCCATCACAAATGAAACCGCCCAAGAACTATGTATACTCGAGAAAACCATACAGCTAATCTAAAAAAAATCAAAGCCTGCAATAGGTAACTTCATCGCATTTTATAAAAATTGAATTTGAATCACACATGACTTGCCTTGATTCTACAGGGCCTATTATTGAACGATGTGAAGTATCTCAAATATTTCTCAAGTCGTTCCGGAGTTTAATCGGTTGTCCTTATCTCGAGAAACTGGGAGATGTCTAGAGAAGAAATGAATTAGCAAAAGAACTAAAATAACTAATATCTTGTAATTTCATGAAGTACAAACCTGCAGGACCTCTTTACGATAAACAAGGTAGCAAATTTTAATGGTCGGAATGCACACAATAAATAGCAGATAGCTTCTCATACCAGAAACCGATAAAAGCAGTAGCTGGTTATAGGAAATGTAGGTTATATTTTTATCTTTAAAGTGCACTCTTCGAGGGCTGCATAAGGGATTACTTTGGCAATTACGCTTGTATTCAGGTAATTCAATTACCTAGATAAGAAGGGGCCTGCCCTTCAATATTTTTCACTCTCCTTTAAACTCAAGCTGTTATACCACTTCAGAGTTCAAGATTTGAAAAATTACGCTCAGTAAAGTGAGATAAAAATGTTTTTACCATTAAGTAGATGTTTCTTACTTCAAGTTCGTGAAGTTTTTGTATCCTTTTTATCCTTTAAAATCATCTATATGTATGTATGTATGTATATATATATATATATATATATATATATATATACGCGGAGAAAAATACGCCTAGAAATTTGACAAATAACATAACAAATTTCCATAATTCGAAATGGCATTTGAGATCTAAGTGCTAAGAGTTGTGAGTTTAATGTTCTTGTCCATAATTTTCGAACATTTCAAGGAATTTTACCGCAGTGCCGCGCTGAAATGGTAATCCGGTTCCATCCAATGTATCATACCGATAACGGTGCTATATTAATATACATCCCTACGCTTCGCATAATTTTTTTACAAGAGTTGAATTATGACTGCTCGGTGACAGAAGTACCCAACCTTGGCCCGGGTGATCGTGGAGCGGCTTATCTAGACGTTCTAAGTGCGATTTACCGACCAAAAGTTAGCCTTAGAAATCGTAACCACTATATAAGTATATATATATATATATACGTAAACTATATATGAACTCTATCAAACACATTACACGTTACATGCAATGGCCGTAGCAAAAATTTTGAACTCGCCAGACGGGCTTCTCGCTAGTAAAGTGGCTGGCTATTAGATTTACGAGCTAACAAAACCCCCAAAAAGTATGTGACTTTTTGGGGGCTTTAAAGTACAGTATTCTCCACAGATACATCCCATGCATGTGATGGGTCCGTAATTCCCACTTGATTTACTAGAAACTAGTTCCACTGAAAAGGCCGATCGGTGTGACACACCGCAGCGAGGAGTGCACTCGGATTTCCTGTTGGCGTCGAAACTCCACTTCCCTTCGAAACCTCGTTGCAACACTATATCTCGTTTTCTAAGTGAGTTTTATGGTGGCCGGGGTCAAACCGATGAGTTTTGTTTATTTAGGAAACCCAGCAGCCTTACGAGTTTTGGGTGACCCGAGGCTGCAGAAGACCGGTACGTAGGGACTGTTTGACAAGCTAGAGGCCACATCTGGATGTATTTGCTGTAAAACTTCTGCAACCTTGACACTGATAGGCTCAGCGGCGCCGTAAACATTTTCAGGAAATAGCAACTGTAAGACATGTTCGGAATGATTCCAACGTATACCAGATCCTCAACTCAAACATGCTGACAGAGAATTAAATCAAGTAAACGAATGTTGCGCATGATTAAGTTAAAAAGTAGCATGCCCTCAATTTGTGATGACTGGTTGTTCGTTACGGCTTACTCTTGCAGAACCCGCTTTAAGCCAATTTCGCTTATATATATTTATAAAGGTTTCAGCTTATAACAATGATCAGATCGCCAGTTTCAGAGACCTTGAATAATTTTTTTCACCATTTTGTTTTATGATCGAAATTAAGGGCTTCAATAACTTGGCGCTGGTTTTGGTTGACACTATGCTTGTGCATCTTGGTTCATTTGCTCCAGCACGGCCAGTGCACCGACTTCCATTTAGTAGTAATTGCTCCGCAACATTTCTTCGCCAACAATCTGAGTTAGATAGACTCAGTCTGCGCTAACTACAGGTATATTAGGCCAAACATAGACTCACCGTAGATAAACGTGATGAGTGGCATTTTATTATAATAAGGTAAAGTAAAAGTGGTATTATATAATCGTATAGTGAAGTCTAGGTAGTAATCAGGTCTATTTTAGAATATTTTCGTGCATTGGCACGTACAAAGCCTGATTCTGACAGTATAATTTAGCACGCCACGAAGGCGCAAACGCAGATAGGTGCTAAAAACGAGCTATTAGGTGCCTATATTTGTCATGCTGCAACTGTCAGTGCTGGATTGTTTTTCCAGGTCAGCCTTCACAGCGGTGTATGTTCTCGGCCTTCCAAAGTAATTTGGTGACAATTTTTAGATTGGGTCCTTAAGGTTTGAAGGACAACATATCGTATAGTAGAATTTAGCCTTTTAAAAGTTCTGTGTCAGTTTGTATAGCGCAAGCTCTAATTAACTATTAGATTTACGTTCTGTTCCTGAGAGCTAGTCAATGGGTGATCGGTTACGACTGGCTATGGATCACAAATATTTTAGCAGTCCACCGTAAGACAATAGATTTTTCAGTTTGAAGAGCGGCTGTATTAAGCCAAGATATGTTTTACAACGTTGTCCGCACGGACGTATCTGTCGTGTAATTATTACATTTCGTCGTATGATTAATTAATGACAGGCCCCAGATTTTTAATAAGTGTTCGAACTAGGTTAGCAACGTAGTATCAGGAGAAACGTGCGGGGACCTGTTTACACACCATTGTTTACTCAGGACCGCAGAGGCATTGAGTGGAAAAACATTTTATGTTTTTAACTGTAGCAGCAGCGTATACTGCTAGGCTAGTGTTTTACAAGTCAACGTTCGCTTGCTTCTATCGGCTTCTCTAATATGATCGATGTGTGCCTTGAAAGTATGTCCGAGAGACAATTCCTGTATGAAGCAAGGCTACTACTGGCCCGCAAGCAAAAGGACACTTTTCAGATATCCCTTTGTCTATTGAACGGACGGTGTGTCTGTTTGTGAAAGGTTCAATTGGGATTAAAGTCCCTGCTTATTTACTCTGTTGTAGGCCTTCAAGTAGGTGCAGTTAGAAGGTTACTCATTAAGGGCTGGTTTTTGACGTATATACGGACGCTGCGTAGTAGCTATTTTCTTTCCAGTTATAAATCTTATTGTTCGTCACCTCTCTGAAAACAGAATACCAAAAATATGGTTAGTAAGTCGTTTCTAAAAGAATATATAAATTAACAACTAATATACATTCTCAATCCCTTCTTCACGAATGGTAAAAACTACGGATTTTTTCAAATGCGCCATCTTCATAACATCAACAAATGAATGTCTCAGGTGTTACCTGTACGCGCTAGCGATATAATAAATGGTGAAATTTCATCTCCGCTGGACGAAAGGTTCCCAAAAGCATCGATATCTATTATTTTTATCGAAGAGAGTTCAATCCAAATGTTCAGCCAGTGCGTTCTAGCAAAAATAGCTGTTACAGGTATTCGCTTATTTATCATAGGTCAAAAAAACTACCCTTAAATCTTAGAGGCCGGCTTTGGATGTCACGGTCACACTGGAGCACATGATGCTGTTTCTTACAAGATAATTACCTACTGGACGATTGCTGGGTGACCCGCTATATATGGTTGTACAAAAACGAACCAATGACATGGGCATTGAGAGAGTCAACGATATCCGTTTTGGCAATTCAGCGTCGTTCGTGCCTATGATCTAAACGACATTTTCTCGCTGTATATACTCTATCTATGATGCGAAAGTAAAAGTTTCACGTAAGCTGCCATATTAGAAACACTCACGTGAGCGCACGTTAGGAATTCATTGCAAACAAATTCGAAGCGCCTCGTTGACCTTGATTTATCGGAAAGCTGTAAATCGTCGCTATAACAGAAAAGCTATGTATGTCCTACGACGTATTGCGTTGTGCTAGTAGATCAAAATAAAAACTCTTTCGATACTGCTGCTTTTGCTGTTATATGCTCTTTCTTTTTTTATTGCCGAAGCGCCGCAAGATGACGTTGAGGATACATTTCACGCCGCAACCAAAAGCTTCGGCTTTTAGTCGGTCGGCAAGATTTAGATCGGGTAAACGGACGGAACACCGTAGCGTGCAGCAAGCAATTCCAAATGTGTAGAGCAGCACGAACGTACTCATACTAGACGTAAACGTCATTTCTTCCTTTACGTTTCCCTACTTCACAGTTCTTCCTGCATCAACACTCCCTTTCAGACACCTTTAGCTATAACAAAGCAAGGCATTTTTAAAGACCTTGCAACTTATTCTGCTTGTATCTTGTATATGTATATTGGCATAACCAATAGTCCTAACTTAAATCTTATTTCATTCAAATTAGTTTCAAATGGGCATTGGTGATTTTGCAAGCATCTGGTAGTTATACAGGTAGAAATTTTGTGTATTAATAAAATGGATCTTCTTTAAAAGTTGTGTACCTTCGGGGGCCTTTAATGAAAACTTTTCCCTCTTTGCCACCCTACTTCCTTTTAATGACCGCTTTGTTAAATCACGTAGTTTTAACTGCACGAGTTGATGGATAGTAAATAAAATGAGTATGATTTTTCGAATGGAAGGTTATTGCCCGAAGTCATGTTGGCTAACTTCATGCTACTTTTGTGCCGTTGAAAATGGATTTTTTTTAGCGTAGAACCAAGGCAAAACGCTCGTCTGTAAAGCAATGCGTTGGTAAGGCCTACCGGCTAAAGATTGGAATAATCGTAGACTATAGTTCCCCAGGACATTGTCTATGAGATTATTCGCCGCTTGATGTAATGGGACATTCGACAAACTGAAAACGTCTCTCCGCTACGAAGAGTATTTGGATGCTTGGAAAGTATTTTTTTTTTTAAATATTAGGAAATTATAGAAAAAAAATAAATTAGAAAGCAGTTTTTAAGGGCCTTGATGTGCAGATAGCCTCGTTCAAATAGTAACTGTATAGTATAGTATAAAGTAGTATGCAAATAGTAACCGAGTTCAACAAAGCTATGCTTCTTGACGGATAGCTGATTTTCAATTATGATTGACATCCTGATTTTGCTACGACTAAAGGGCTTACAGTTGAAGTACAATACCATATTTTAGGGTCTCAAGCCCAAACCACAGCAAAACCGAGAGTAAGAACAAGTTTCATGCATTGAACACCTTGTAGGAGTGACGAACGCAATTGCAAATTAAGGTAAGTGCATAGTGTGGCAAAAACTACACGTTCCTCACGATCCCGAACGCTTATATCCACTATAGCTATGAATAACAAAGTCCTAATAAATAAATATTTTGACGACAAACCATCTCTGGCGGATTTCTTCTTTAGAGGAAGTCTCAACGTTCCCACCTGCGCTTCACTTGCCTTCGGCTGCTTCTTGTTGTCTTACTTTGTTGTTAGTGCTTCTAGGAGGTCTACGTCAGGATTTTCCTTAGATACAATGGTTGAGGTCTGCTTGTCCAGAACTGAGCTTCCCATTGAGAACGCTTGCAAATATTGCAATATCTAGTGTAAGATTCAGATATCTGTTCGTATTTGGAGACGTAGAGTTGGAGCCAACCGAAGGTTAGTCTGTATAAATATTAAGTTTACTGATGGTCAGGTAGAATACAGGGGGGCTTATAGCTGGAGGCGAAGCGTCCTGCCAGTGGGTAGGGCTCTGACTGTTGGGCTGAACTTCGATAGGCCTCTAATATCACCTTTGATTTTTACTGAAGCTCCTGAACAGCCAGCAAATAAGGATATAACCTTCTTCCCCTATTGCTTTTTTGGATGTGTCGATGAGCGGTACGTGAGTCGCAGCATGAAGATGTAAGTGAAGAAATGTTTTGACTCTCAAGCGTTAACGGTAGGGTTGAGGTCGCACATAGGCGATGTACTATATTGTTTAGTAAAAATGTACTAAACAAGGTAGTTACATAGCTATATTTGTTTTCCTACTTTTTCCTGTAGGAACATTTCACGTAAAACAGAGTCAGTCTTCAAGTTAAGATTTCTAAGCTCAACTCTTTTTCAAGTCGTTCATACACACTGAAAGACAGTAAGCGATCGATTCGAATGGTAGGTCCAGACAGCCTTTGTAAATAGAAGGAAAAATAGCGGTGAAACTATTTCGCTCAACGCTATTGATATGGAGTAGATAGAAACATGCATATGCGAAATGCATATGGTCATAAACAGCTCTCCTAATACAAAATACGCCTTATATTGTATACCTATAAGTGAAAGGTACGCCTATGTATATGCAATCAACACTGCATTTATAAGCAAAAAATATATCAGAGGTATGACCGATAATTGTAGCACAGTTCGTACAAGCGATAATTCCACGATGTACAATCTGCCTAGGTTCGAATTGTTAATAAGAAGATATTCGAATTTATCTAGGACGCACCTAAAGAGAATGCGTGTAAACAAAAAAAAAATTTTGGAATTCCGGTTTCTTAACCACTATGAACGGCTCAGAAAGCAGGTGAATCCAGTGCAAGATTTGCTTTAGCGCATTGTAGCATAGCCTACAATTGAGACGGTTTTAAATATCACACTCATATATATATATATATATATATATATATATATATATGAGTCCCTGCGTATTAAACTTTTAACTTCTTTCTTTATTTGTTATTTGTTTCTAATATACCATCCATAAGCTACTCCTCCAACTCTATCATACAGTAACGGTATTGTGTTCTTGAGTGTAATTGTAACTCGAAAAAACTATTGAATTATGTATTTTTTATATGAAAAAAGAGTGCACTTCCGATATTTTCTGTGCCATGCGTTTCGTCAGGACTAAAACACTACCAAAGCAGCCCAGAACATTTGTCTTGAGCACAGTAGCGACGCCGTTTATAAAAGGACCGCTCAAAAGTGGTTTGTTAAGTTTTATTCGGAATTTAGAGAATACGTTTCGCTCTAGGCGACCATGTAACTTTCCATCTAGAGGCACTTTTAAAGGACGACGACGACCACCGGCAAACAGCTCAAGGTTTGGTCGAAAAAATGAAGTATGGTACCACAACCGCCGTTAGTCATTTCAAGTTTCTTAGGATTACACAAAAATGAGCAGCCTGGTACCCCATTAACTCTCTTATGCCAATAAGAAAGAACGGCTCAACGTTACATCTGTTCGGTATCGATATCGGTAGTTCGGTATCGAGCGTTACGCGGCTGCAGTAACCGATTTTCTCGCACAGTTGTCACTGGTGACGTCAATACGAACCAGCTATCGGTGCGATAGGCTGCAGGGAAAAAGCCAACACCCAGGATCAGCCAGATCTTCATTCAGGAACGGTTATGCTTCCGGTTTAATGAAATGGCAAGGTTTGATCCACTCGCCTCGTGCGAGCCACCAGCTTATTTGGTTCAGTTGCATCGAGTCTGCAGGCTATTCAGGAAAAAAGACCCGACAGATAAAAAGTTAGATCATCCTGCTATGACAACATGCGGACACACGCATCAAATATCGTCAAGGCTACCCTCCTAGACTTCGAATAGAAAATTTTGTGTTTTTCGGAGCTCGCGTTGACGAACTTCCACCTTTTCCAGTCACTGGGCAATCACCTTTACCTAACTTCCGACACAGGCCAACAACAAGACTCTTCTAGACGAAAGCCGTTAGCTCCTGACATCGTTTGGTGTAAAGATGGGAAATAGTTGTAAACAATTACAAAGGATATGTGACAAGGTAACTTATTGTCAAAGGTATTTTAAATTTAGCGCGGTAGCTTTCTTCTGAATTTAATATATGTGTGAAAGTTCAGTATCGGGTTCTTAGAATTGACATGCCAGTCAAAGGCTGCCGCTGCAACGCAAGCATAAAATATTCTACAACCACGTAGGCACAGTGACCCCAAACATCGAGAGAGACTAATGCAAAAAGACTCAAATAAACATGCAAGCGGTTTTTTTTTTTAGTTACGACCTATAAAATGTCGGTAGGTTTAACCGCCGAAACACCATTGGCGATGCTTATTAATGAGAAGCGGTGAAATATGCCGCAAAGTCGTTTCCCAGGTATTAAAAATTACAATACAAAAAAAGTATTCGGTAGCGCGAATAATAGTCACAGACGAGTACACACCTTCTTGGAAATTAAAATATTTTTATATGTAAAGAATTTAATCAGTAAAAAAAATCTTGATCAGTGTAATCTAGCTTTCGTTTAGCAATTTTTTCCATAAGTGCTACACAAAATTAGGTATGATTGAAATTGTATAGGCCCTTTGGTTGTCTCTGTTTATTTGATCTCACCGAACCATATTTCACAGTGAATATTATCTTTTGTATTAGGAACGTTTAGTTGGGTAAATACTATACATTAGCTATGTACCATCCCTATCCTCAAAAGGATTTTTCAATGTTGTAGACTTACTACTTTAAGAGTTACATTTACTAAGCTGTCTATCTTCGTATCTTTAAACATGTTTTGAAGGGACATCTTCAAGATGTCCCTTCGCATTACACTTGCTAAGCGAAATATTAAAGAAAAAAAAAAAAGAAACAGAGGGAATTGATAGCGTTTATTCGACGATACGAGTACTTTCAACGAAGAAAACTCCAGCGAAAGTATCATGTTCGTGAACCCTTTAAAGGCAAGGACATTGCTGTTTATATTAGATTTAAGGAACAAATCGTGCACAAGTGTCGGAAGTATTCCGTTTAAAATTTTACTTCGAATATCGTAACGCCAGATGAGCAGTATAGCTATAATGTTGCGCACTGTGAAAAACATACTAGTAGCTGCCCAACGAGTTCCAGTCTTTTAGAATAGGTTACTAGGCCAAATGTGTGCATCTTAAGGATTTCCTAGTAGTAATAGTTTCTTAGTCCAACGACTCCACAGGCGGAAGTTGTGAGCGCGAACCCAAGAATCCGAGTGTCGGCCAGGAAATGGCATTAGTTGTCTTCTGTCAATAAGATACAATTGAAGCTTTTGAAATTAGTAGCCCATTCGGTAATGGATAAGTATCGCAGCTTATCCTTTGCATTGCTCCTACTAATCTTAGTTGATTAATACACGTACGCTCAATACAGGGCCTTAGTTCGGTAGAAATGTGCATTAGCGATACAGCAAACTATGAATATTTCCGTCAGGCTATGGGAAAGGAAAGGCCTAACCTGAGCATAGACACACTTCGTCTCGTGCTGCAGCCGCGTGCAATAATGCCTAGTGCCTTACTTAAGTACCAGGCGTAAAACACGAAAAGAACTCGCTTAATCACTGCAGAAATTCCGGAGGTGAGATTCAGGACCCAGATCTTGCTAAAACAGCCAGATGATATAAAAAGCAGGTGCCGTATCCAAGTTGGTGCAACAAACTAAAACCCAATATATACTCGTCTTAACTTAAATCCGTTAGAGAACTAAAGGGAAAGTTCAGAAATAGTATTATTGCAGTTACAGTGCTATCAAGTCGTTGCGTGCAAATTATAAAGCCAATACAAACATACTGTTCCAAAAATTGTTCCTAACGCTAGAGAATTACGAAAACTTAGGGTTCTGAAAATGTGTTGACTTCTGTTCGTAGTAAGTTGAAAAACTTGTGCTGTCATGGCTGAGTTACTAAACATCTTCTATAGAACAAAATCATTAGTACTAATATAGTTTAGCATAAATACTTGTCTTAATAACAAAATTGAGACCTTAACTTAAAAAATAGAGACCTGTATTTTAAGCGATATTTGCACCAAGGTATATGTACAAGGATAAAATTGTTACCCGAAATATGTGAATCGGCGTTGTTAACTGTATATGATCGTAATTGTATGAAACGGTTTTTCTTCTGCACATGAGTAGTAGAGCCTCCGACTGATAAACATTTTCGGACATACACCCGACGTAGGCCTATAACATGTGAGTGCGGTGCTGGGTGAATGGCAAAGTCGTTTATACAGTTCGCATAGATCTGCTCCTATCTGCTTCTTATTGTAATTTTTGTCAGTCCGGTTTTTCCTCTTTTCGCTCCTGGACCAGTCTCTTCCATCCGGCAAGGGGGCGTGGGGGTACGCACTATCGTCATACACGGGTAATGGATAATACCGACGACTAGAGGAGTATACATCCACATATTCATTGCTTCCATCCTCCCGTCGCTCGGTGAACGGCGAGAAGAAACCTCGATGAACTAGGCTTGCCTGCCTTCATTGAGAAAATAAAAAAGAAATTCGAAGTTAGCGAGTAGCGAATTCGACCGTCCATGACGCGAGTTCCATCCGAGCTCGAGTTGCTACAGCCCCTTGCACAGGCACGAACATTAAATTGTCTGTTCAAGAATTGCTTAAGAATTCTGAAATGAAGAAGCACACTTCTTCAATAATCACCGTAGTTATATTCCTATTTTTGTTTGAAATGCCGAAAAAGCTTGCTGGCCGCTAACGTATATATATATATATATATATATATATATATATAGGGCCATAGATATAATATTAGGAAAATTTAATTAAGCAATATTTTTATTACGTATCAGGAGCAACATGTAACTGTGTGCTTGAACAGAACTTGAGAAATCATTAAGTCTTGGATAAGCACAAAATGTAATGGTCTTGCGTCCGGCATATTCCACCATACGTTCTACCTGAAAAGGTTCCTCCATGCGATCATGTTGGTTTGTACTCGAGCAAATGGGCAGTAGTAATCAACATGCCGAAAAACACCCATTTATTAGCTAGCTTATTGATAAGGGCTACACAGGGGAAAATGACTCGAATAAATAAATAGCATTTTACAACATAATTAATATATCTGAGAAGGTTCTAATAAAAATAAATTGAAGCGTTACTATACCAGAAAGCATGACTTGCCAATTTCTTGGATTCCGTCCGAGTCTATAGAATACATTCATCTTGGCAACTAGCCGTTGCTTTAGATATTTTAAGGTAGCGTTTTCCATGTCTAAGGGCGTTTGGGCCAACGATGATACGCTATATACGTCCTTCAAGGATATGACCCATCAATGTTAGTAACAGAATAGGCAGTTGGTGCGTCTCGAGGCTCACAACTGTATAAATTTAGTTACTGTATTTTTAGCTCCCTACAGCCAATACCGATTTTTTCCAGTGCTATTTTTGTTATTCGAATTGCAGCAATAGCCATTTTTTCTATTAATATGTAAAGCATCAGTGACTGAATATATCCTCTTTTAGAAGGTGGCTACCGAATATTTTCCGCGAATGTATAACTAATAGTAGCTATAGCGTAATGTTAGTATATGCTAGCTGTGATATAGGGGTATACTTATGAATGTTAAGGTCTCTTGTAGGCCCTCAGGGCATTAACAACCTATACCAATTACTCAGCTTCTGCACTGACGATGCGTTTCTGCTTGGAACGGGTCGTTGTCAACTTTGAGCACTCTGCGACCCAACTAACTAAGAGTGCAGATTCTGCACATTTTATTTATTTGTACGACTGCTTCAGTATGATAATACCTTGCAGTTGAAATAGTACTAAATATTTTTTCACATAGACACATATTTATCTATCTCCTTTTACATAAGCCATGGAATTGCAAATTTTGAACCAAAATAGGATAAGCAAGGTAAAAGCTATTTAATAAAGGATACCGCCGGCTTTACTTTTCTATAATAATTGTATATTTAATTTATAAATTTGAGCTAAAACGCTAAAAATTATTGAGGGCTTCTTATTAGATGTAATGTTTGTAAAACTTGAGCTTCGTTAAAAAAACTGCTCTTATATAACTTCCAGTGGTTTTCATGAAAAAAACCGAACGATCTGAAAGCGCTATACATAAAATATCTTCTTGGCAAGTTGAAAATTTTTCTTTCTGCTGAAAATATGTCTTGCCCGAGTCTAAATCTCTCCTTTTGTTTAAAGAATGGCCTTTAAAAAAAATTGGTTCTTAAAGAAGCGTTTGAAATAGGTTGCCTAAGGTCTCGTTACTTTATCGATGATCCTCACCGTGGGAGTTGCCATTTCAAACTGTCATGCCAGCCTCCATCGTGATAGTCACTGTACATATGGGCGCCACCTTTAGCTTCCTTAGGCTGTTTGATAATAGAAAAATTGTTTCCAATACTTGAAGCTCCATCGTGTCAGCGCCTGATCCTTAACCTAAGGTTCTCCACACCTGTCGCCTTTAGAGTCTCATTGGATTTTACTATCGAGGCTGCAAGCTGCTTGTAGCTGCTTAACCGATAGTGGGATTACTGTTAGAAGACGTATAAAACAAGGGCTTGTAAAAAAAAATAGGATATTTATTGCCTAGATATTTATTATAGTTTATTAAAGGTTAACTTAAATGCATCTACGCGATTTGTATGTGATATTGTCCAAATCGAGCTAAGTAGTTTTAAATTATAGATGCACAGATAATAGGACTCTATTGTTGCTTTCAAAGAATCGATTGCTCAGGACGTCTTTATTGGCCAAAGTTTTGCGATTGAAGCGAGTCTTTGAGCCTTCATCTAGTAGTATTTGGTCAAGGGTAGGATGCGCTTCGTGATCGGTCTACTTTTTTTACTTTATAGCAGTTAGCAGGCTTTTATCGTGTAACACAAACGTAACTGAGCTTCTTAATTAAACTCATAGCATTATAAATTAGTGTAGTACAATAATGGCAGCCGATAAGGCGATAGTCCTGTATTTGAACGGTAATTGCAGAGAACCACGGTGTCTCTGCGTTTGAGGGTCAAGATGGAGTAAAAAAGTTGCCTATGGTTTTCTATGGCAATGATGTGTGAGTTCACCTCCCTCGTTTAATTGATTCGAACCGGAATTTTCCATATCTGCAAGGAATATCCACTACCTGATATATAACATTCTCGTTTTTACGAAGCAGGCTCTATTTATTTTTGGTGCATTAATGTAAGGGCAAAGCCGTTAGGTACAAAGAGTTACCGTCATTTGACGAGTCTAGTCGCTCGGTTTTATTAGTTGTCTATATCATAACCGGAACCTTGCAAACACAACCACATAGCTAGCAGTCTCTTCCAAAGCGTACTCTTCCAAAGCGTGATATTTGGTCGGGACAATTCAGGTACGAAATACAGAGCTAAACAAAAGCGAGCCTCCTAAAAGACTTCGACCCCTTCCGACGGCCATATCGATCGACGCTCCACTGTTCCATACAGCCTTCTCTCTCTCTCTCTGTCAATGGTTGTTTTTGTTTTAACACCGATTCGAATCAGATTTGCTTGTATTACTATCCACTTCACCACCAACTTTTGAAATCGCTGAATCTTGACAGTTGGCTTCGAAGAAACAAGCTAGCAAAATTACGGATAGCTGTGTCCCCCTGTTAAGGCGAAACAGGCACACGTAGGCCCGAGTGTTAGTCTCTCCGGCCATTTTTTCAAATCTAATTCCTCTGCTAACACAACCTTTTCGTTGGTTAGTAACGCCAGACTCGTTTCGCGGGTCGTAATACCGTCAACAAAGGGTCAAAGTGGCTTATCGCTACAGACTGAATGGTACAGAACTAAGCAGCGGCATGTGATGCTCCTTAAAAGATTCAATCTGTTTCTGTAGGACTCATGACCTTCTACTTCAGTTGTAATGAGGAGCTTTCCGCAACCGATATGGCCCTTGATAGGTTTTTTCTTACAAGAAGCGCTATTTTCGTCTTGAGCGACGCGTGTCAATTCCACAATGGCCTAAGAACGGGTGTGCCCGTAGTACAACTGGAATCGGGTCTAGCCGAAAAATGTCTTGACGGCATGTGGGTCCCGAACATTCGTAATAAGGCATAGCTCCAATGAAGCTGTAGACCGCGCAACGAAGCAAGCGGTACACTAGCTAAGCAAGTTAATGTTTGGCCTCGACTGCTCACATTTCGATCCATGTATGTGGCCTTTTACCGAGAAGTGAGGCCTCCGAACCACGTTTATTACCAACAGGTACCTTCGTCTAAAAGAAATGTTGGCGACCTTTGACTCCGCGCTCATTGAATGGATATTGTCTCGCTTCAGGCTACACAACTAAAACACTAACTGGAAGGAACGCAATTTCCGGACGCGTCTGTAGCCTCTGACTTTTACTTGGCTCGGAGTTGGCGCAGCATCTAATTTTTGTCACTGCCAGGGTTTTGGCGCGATTGGGGCATTTCTGTTAGCAAGCTTTTCCTATAAGGGTCGCTGAATGCTATTTTGACTGGTGAACTGTCGGCATACGTATATGTGCCGTCTTGCATCATATTTATTCAAGTTTGCCTATCGTATCCGAAGAATGAACACTTCCGTCCTGTTTTTTTAATTTGTTACCATGTTGTATTGTGCTCACCTATGTCCGATGCTTTTCGTAACATATCCTGACACACAATATTTTAATTACGTGCATTGCTGCTATGCTGGCTCTGTTGTGCTTTTTCGTATTAGAATTCAGGCCTGCAGATGCGTTTCGACAATACTCTGTTGTACTTTGGCAAAACATCGACAACCGAATATAATCAGTATTATACATTCAAGTTATTCATTGTTTGACATTTGTGACTTGTGGCATTCGAATCATTGTCGCAATGACTCGAAACAGAACTGACCACTACCATTGTGACAGTAGCTCAATAATAAACCTATTGCTTGATCTTGCATAGAGTTTGGGTGCCCACCTTCGCACATCAAGCAGTAGCTAACTTGGGCAACAATCAACATAGTTATGCAATATTCTATTCGAGATATTCTGTGTCTTTTCCCGCTGATGAAAAGGGCAAATATTCCGTCAAGCCGGGCTCGTACTGGGTGCTTGACGTGGGCTGACGCTTGACGAAAGATCCCCTCTAGTGGCTTTTGCGGGATTTCGTTCTACGTGCAGTTCTGATTCCAAGACAGCTACGCTGAAACTAGAAGCTCGTTTTCGCCGGTTGCTGGTTTAAATATCGCCAACGATATATATTGCGTTTCCAGTTTGGGTTAATTGAAAAAAGGTAATGGATATATAAGCTTTTTTCGGTCGGATATTTTCAGTCATCCTTATAGACTAATAGGTGATCCCTTTAAGCAACAACTCTACCAAACGTTGGTCTAATAAAAGAAACAATAGAATGAGGTATAAATACATTTGTCTTTATATCTGAAACGGTAAAACGCAATACCATTTTAGTCATCTGTAGATTTTCTTCTCTGTGCCCTTCAATATACGCCAAAACCGAAGGGGTTCACGGATACTATAGTGCAACAAAGAGTGACCAGGGCGTAGAGCCCGGTGGTGAGTGACTACACAAGCATGGTACGTATTATAAGCTATAGGAGAAGCTACCGTTGCCTGCGGCAGGCCGTAAAATGAAGAGAGATCTCCACTTCAGCGTAATACTTACTGCGGCATCTGACCAATGAGTACATAGCACGAACAGGTCGAGATAAACACAGGCGTTAGCTTGTGAGGGCATCCCAGACTTTCCACACCCCCGAGTTACTCAAGCATCTATAACGCACACTTTTAAAAGCTAGGGCATAAGCTGCTATATCATACGATACTCATGTTATAACATACAAAATATAAATCCTTGTATCTAACTTCAAATATTGAAACAACCTGAAATAAAATAAATATCACTCATCAACGAGATGCCTTTGGATAAGGATTTTACATGCAGCAATAAGCAAATATCTGTAAAATTTTTTTAAAAAATTCAAGCTTAAATTACTTACAAAGAATTATTAAAACACGTTTTCATTTAAACGTAATTAGTAAACACGAATGAAGAGGTGCGAGTACCCTGGGCCAAACGTCCCAAAAAGAATAAGAAACCCAAAAAATATCACAATGAACAAAAATTGGAACAATTTAACTTTTCTACCTCATATAAATCACTATATCCTGTAGGTAATATATGATCTTGCCTTGAAAAAAGACTCAAATATTTATGTAAAAATTCCCGAATCATCAGAGATGATTCTTTGTGCCCGCCCTTGCGACCTAGTTAGTCTATTCGGAATTTTCTGTTTTGGCGAACAAAAAGTTTTTCAGGGTTCTACAAAAATCCTACAACGACCGACAATTACGTTTGCACAGACAGCCGATTTTATAAATTTGTAATTTCCGCTTTTTTTTCTAATAATATTAATAGCAAATGAGTGATGTGTACCCGCTGCAACAAACAGTTTGTCAGCTGCTTTCAGTCTATCCCAAGCACTCACGCGATGATTTGTTATTCGAACAGGATTTATTAAAAATCATTCTTTCAATATTTAGGTTCACAATCGACAATTCAGACGATAAAATTTCGCTCGCACCAAATTTCATTTACTAAAGCAGCCAGGCCGCTACGACAGGCCACAAGGATCCGACCTTTGACACAGAGATGCGTGGCCTTAACAGGTGAAAATCTCAATACTGAAGAAAACGTTTTCCAAAGATTCCACAACTAATCGAACCAGTGGAATAGTGCATTTTTGATAATTCGAGAACTTTAAAGTACGTATCAATTGCTAAGTTGTACGTGATGGTAGATCGAACTGTTCATGAAGGCTTTAAGCAGTGGTACTATGCTATCAAAGTCAAGCAGAAATTTTCGGGAGAAGATCAAGTCAGAAGATGATACCGGTGTTATTTGTTTCTGAGTTTATTACCTATGGAGCAGCAGGCCGTTTTCGCTTGAAAAAATTCACTACAAACAAGTGCCTGCAATGGACGCAGCGCCAAACCAATGTATGCAGCCTGTATATTGTGTACGTCACGCCGCTATACACGTCCAGAAAAGCGTATTTATTACCAAGTAAGTGTATTTTGATGTTGTAAAGTCTGTGTAGGGATCTTGGATAATTATTTTCCTTATATGTCCTTCCGCAAAACGGTGCATTTGCTCGTGTAAGCAAATTAGGCCAAAGCTGAGTTGTTAGCTGAGCATGTTACTATGAAGATATTCAGAAGCCTTGATAGCACGTTTGGTACGGACAAACTCGGTATTAAAAAAATACTGAATCCGTCCGTCAAGAATGGCTGTACCCACGTATGGCAAAAATGTCGTTCGGTTACCTCTTTTCCTTTGAATACTAACCTTTCCTTTGAATAAAAAGCAGGGTATCCGTTTCGTTCGATTTTTCGTAAAGTTTTTGTAATGGCCCTTGGTAATGTGAACATCAATAGAGTTAATTCATGTCCTATAAATGATACACTAAGTCGTTCCGTGTAAGAGGGGGTGTGCAGGGTTATGACCATTAATTTTAACTTTTTGCACGAGCATAGATATTTTGCTTTTAATCAAAGCGTGTGTCATTGGATAGGAAGTTCTATCATTTAGGATACAAAAAAAACTTAAGCGGTAATTTGCACGCCGTGCTGAGGTTTGAAATAAATATTGCATTCAATAATTGTTGAATGCTTGGAAAAACGTTAACAACTCTTGGTAACCCTTACGCAACCGTAACTTTAGCGGAGTGAAGGCAGGCGTTATTGTTGAACAAAAAAAGACTGGTATAAATGTGGTTTTTTTAATCATATGGGGCATGGATTTACCATGGCAGAGAAATCAATCGCGATAGATTATGTTCTTTAGTGTTTTCTGTTGGTTTCATAAAAGTTTCGAATGTTCGTTTGCGGATCCTACGCGTGATCGAGCGAAAGCGTACGCAAATACCCCTGTATCTACTTCTCAATCGTTTTTCCAGACATGGGTTGAAGAACAGCATATCTACGACCGATCAAGAAATCGGTCCCATGTTACAAAATTCGACTACGATTACTTGGGTTTATCCAAGACGCTTGACCGATTCTGGTCATGAAGTGAAGTTGGCGGCGTCTACATAAGTGCGACCATCTACAGCTCCGAGTTACTGTAAACTGCAAAGCGTTTACAACCGGAAACAGTTCGAGCAGGGGTATTCGAAGCTACCCCAGTGGAGGCCGAGTTCGATATACTTGAAGTATGTCAAAGCTTATGCCAAACAGGTGAGACTTTCTACGTAATTCTGAGAGGTAAGTTAGAATGTAATTATCAAGAAAATAACTCTAAAAAAACCCTTGCTCCACAATTAAACGCGCCTCGTTCCAGTATGCATTTACATGCCGTTTCGGGCGGCCTGTTTTATCGAATAGTTTGGACGCCACGCTAGCATATGTACGACAGCCTAGATGAAGACAATAGATATCAATGTACTGAATATCCACTCGGGAAAAGACGATTAACAAATATAAAGGTCTTTTTAGAATGTTGTCTTCTCACAATGCGGCACATTGCAGCTTTCGTGTTTCATCGTCAATAACAGATTTGCTAACAACAATGCTTCCTCGATGAAAGTAAGATTCTGACATGGCCAAAAATCAATAACATACAGGTAATTATGTGTAAACAAAGGGCTAGTCACCTCTGTTCTCTCCTCAAGGTTTCTATATTTAGGGATTTTTCTCTAAAATTTAAAATCGCTTGCAAGTGGGTAATAATACCTGTAACGTGGCAGGGACCGATATCCAATTCAATAAGTGTAATTAGTGATCCTATAATACTAAGCGCAATTGACCCTACCAAGACAGAAAAACGGTTTTGGTTTTTCTCCTGTAAGTTAACAGACTCGGCAGATTATTATCTACCGAGCTTTTGTCCTGCCATATGAATGGGTCGCAATATGCTAAACTGCTTGTATCAGTCTGCGGGTGAAAAGATTCAAGTTTTACTAAACTAGTAAATATTCGCGAGCACATCTCCTGCACTTAAAAACTAATAACATCTGAGAACTTAAGGACTTCACTTCGAGCTCCTAGCAGCAAAACGGATCATTCGAGCCCTGATTGACTGGAACAGATTTAAAATGCAATAGTGATATAAACAATGATAGTAATACTGTCTTTCTTCATGGAAATAAACTAATTTTGTTTTGTTGGTCCGTTAATAGCTAGCAACTATACTATGCTGCTTTTCCTTTGAGTAGCCATAGCTGAAGCGCTATCACTGGTGAAATCGTTTAAGTCCTTTTAGATCCTTCCAGACAGAAGTCCGTCCCATTAAGGTAGTCTTCACCTATTCAATATATTCAATAAGACAACTGCAGTTCTTGTTTCGATGGAATCGAAGGTTACTATCTGATACCATGCCGTTCGATGATACTGAACATTCCAGTGTGAATGGTCGATTCTTTTTGAGGATTTAAAGATTCGCTAGAATACTTAAAAAAAAAAAAAAAAAACTACGCCACGTTTCAGTGCTTCGATAGCCTAGGTGACTCTTCGGTAGACTTGGCTGGTACCAAACGGAAGCGTGAGCTCGTGTAGTAAAAGCGCCACCTAGTGTACTGTACAGAAAACTTTTTTTGTACTTCAATTTCAAATCAATCAAAAGATAATGTTAAAATCAATCTTATTCATACGATTACTAATGAATAGATCTTAAACGCAAAGACGCTTTTCTACTTGTTCGAGGACCGATTTCGACACGTTTTTTTTACACGTAGTAGTTAGTATCTACTAAATTTCAGACACACATTGAATGCTAGTGGCATACTGAATTTTGTATCTGCTCTACGCTGTAAAATAGTATTTCAGGTAAAAGTATCGCATAAGTTCACATTCTATATTAATTTTTTTCGTGTTCACACTAAATCTTTGAATGCTTAGTCTGTCTCCCTGACGTGGGGTGGCGGAGATTCCTTAACGCTGCAAGGTAACATCATACGGGGCATGTTAGCACACGATATATTTGATGGAACTTACTTTGTCCTTTAGTAGAACTTAAAGGCTATACTGATATATAGTTGACAGCTATTAATTTCAGTGGCTGAACGATGCGCGAGTTTTCGAAATGAATACAGGCAGCCGAAATTCATGCAGTGTCATGGAAGGATACCAATGGTGTAAAAGTCACGAACGAAAAATTTTCGCAATATATGTTTACTGCTTCCGTCTTATTTTTTCTATTATTTTTTTTTTTCTAGAATTACACCGTTTCGAAATTTGGTAACGACGGACCGATCCTTAATAACTCTCTAGTATCCGATACACGTGATGCTTCTTCTTCTTCGTCCTTAATAATATTCTGTGGAAAATAAGCTCATATTTAAAATCATCTCGCGCTAACTCACGATCGGTACGAGCCAGCTGAACGCTAGAAGACGCGTCCGGTCATTTCAAACACATGTAAGAAAACGATCCATACGAAACGTGATGTTCGACTAAGGGCTGATCGCCCACACGTATCGAAGGAAAGTTTTAGTGCGTTCATTGCGAGTGCAGCTATCCACGCTTTAGAGAGTGATTACTCATTCACTTCGCTACGTAAAATAAGCCCTTCAAAGTATAATTTAGTCTGCTTTTATTCAACTTACTATTTCTGCTTTTTATGACACACGGGCAGACATTTCGAACCCAACTACCGGGAGTATCCTGACGCAGTTACTACTACCTTAAGATGCTTCTGCTGTGATATTATTGGAGTCAATTTCACCGAACAAGGAAATTTAAACGTATACATAAAACGCACAAAATAGTTCATACGATGCTTTTATTTGTGGACTAAAGAGCAATTCGAATCAGTCGCCGAAGGCCTATAAGAAGGCTCTTCTAACGACTCCCTAAGAGGAATCCATTTTTGGCCCCGTTTTTTTATACGTAGGATTAGTTGCTAGTTTAAAATGTCACTAACGGATTCAACTTCCTTTTAAGGCCATATATACCTTACGGCGTAATATATATATATATATATTTAAATACCCCATCGCAAAAATGTGGAATTGGTTTGTTTTCTTAATTCGACTGTTTAGAAATATTCTATTTTTTAATTAGTTTCATAAAACGAAAACTACAATGTTAGGAAGGTGCTATTTTTTGCTGGAAAGTACTATCATACCCTATTGAATAACGGTTGTTCGAAGTTATATAAACGTGTATGCATGTTTCCTAATAGAACTAAATTAGCAAGTTACGAACTTCGCACGAAGCCGGAACGTATTGTCGCAGAAAATATATGTACATAATTTCACCGTTATTTTTACGTGGAGTAATTATCTACGGCTGAGCCAGCCAAACAGGTATCTGATTTTTTGTGGATCATGGTTTTTTTTTCCGTAAATACTAACGCTAGATTTGTTGCTTGATTTTGAGCCGTATATATATATATATATATATTGATCATATGTAAATGAAGTGTTCGTACACATTTCACTCAGCTCTACCTTTCAGAATAAGTTCTTTGCCAATATATGTTTTTCCAGTGACAACACTAAGTATATTCCATTAAATGGAAAATCCTTAGCAACGACGGAAACTGATCAAAAATAATATTACCCCAATCGTAACAGCCTGAAAGTAGTATCAAGGAACAAACCCCAGTTTCAATTGAGTTGGCTTGGTTACAAGCTCGAAAACCTCTAATGGCACGCTTTTCGAACATAACAGATATATATATATATATATATATATATATATATATATATGTAATAGATATTTATCGAAATTTTAGGAACTCGTCAAGATATTTGATGTCTCCATACTAGATGACCCAATTAAAGTAAGTGTAGCATTTGTTCTCTCATATTATATACCAATGCTGAGTGCTGAAGTGTTTTACAAAATAAATTCACGTAAACACTGTTATTTTATTTGTACTGCGACAAAACGTATTATCACCTTTGCTCTCTGCTGGAAACATCAACTCCGGTGTCGTATCTAAAGTCTGAAATTTCCAAAAAAAATTGTACATGCCGATCGCTGCGTTAGCTCAATATATAATTTTTTCTTTTTTAAATATTCCAAAGCTAACTAATTTGAGCAATCGTGTCATCTCTTAGCCTACAACAATAACAAAAAAAATGCTAATTTTCCCCACAAAGCTCGATTAGCTTGATATGTCTCAAATGATATTGTATTCCCGTTTTGCTTCTTTGTATTAGTTAAGCTGATCCCCTTTTCGTTGCGGAAACCGTCAGTAAAGCAGCTTTTCATTTTCTAATAAACCCACGCTTTTGCAGCATGGCGGCGTCATATGCTCTGAACTCGCAATACCCCGTTGCAGTGCTAGAAATTAACTCCGGGTATAGCAATTTCTGCGAACAGATACACAAAAGCAATAGTGCAACAACGGGAGACGCAGGACTACCCAGCATCACTCAGGTTGAAAGGCCACACGAGACTCATCGGATAAGTCGATGGTAAGGCTCCTGCCCAACGAGAAGCAACCGGTAAACAGGCTGATTAGGATGTACCGGAGTGTGATTGGAAGAACATGCTAGCCAATAGATAAAGATGCAGTATAAAAGAACGAAGGTGCGTTGTAGGCAGCAAAAAGCTATGTCATAGCTGGTATGCTGCAGACCGTCTATTGTCTGTGGTCAGCATCTCGTGGATCCTAATTGAAAGCATAGGTTCCGTTCATAGGTGATGATAGTGTTCCGACCAGGCAGAACAATATACTGTACAGACAACTTTGCTCGCATGGGGCGAAGGGGCATGTAAACAGGTGAACACCCTGAGGGTGATCACGTGAGAGGAACTCGCTCTGTGCCTCTTTGCCATTCCCATGTTCTCTAAACGATAAAGCTCTTATCCAAGAAAAATCAACAGCCCGCGGGAAGTGTATTTACAGCAAGTTGATTAGTATATGTACCCTAACAAGATGTTCAACTGGTGAATGGGTATCCTTCAGTACACGAAACGTTATCAGATGGGTTCCGCCATTAGCCGAGCAAAAATGTCTACTTTTGCATGTCTATTTTCTGTCATTATGAAAAGCTAAATGCTATTTTGTGTGTGGATATTCGAATTATCTGTTTTGTTCATCTAAATGTAAGGAAGAGCTCTTATTATCTAGCCATATTCATCTAGCCAGAAAAATATCCTAATTTTTTTTGTTGCATGTGAACGATGTTCTTATGTGGTCTATTCATTTGATCGTTCAACTTCTTTCTAACAGTCCGTATATAATAACAAGTCTTATCTTAAGCGGACTCTCTTGAGTGTTGCGTTACTAGTGTCGGCAGATACTTTTTTCTTGAACATCTTAAAACCGAACTTCGTTAAGCAGAACTTGTTTTCAGTTTTCGCGTTACTCAGTCGATAGGAGACCGGACTAACGTAGATCTTTACTTATTCGTCACGCAAACACCGCTCTTACCACGGCGTTAGGCACTGTTTTGGCGCAACTTACCGGTATGGATACCCTCTCTCAAGAACCGACATCCAGTGGCTCAAAGCCGGTCGGAAGATTTACTTTTTGCCAGCTTTGTTCAGACCGTTTAGAGGAAACCCGATTTCTTTAAGACGTCTCAATGATGAGATTACAATTCAGTTTCTTCGAGCAAAAGCCCTTATGTGCGAATTCTATTTGACGTAGGTGTATATAAGACCACTTACTGCGTAGAATAGAACTTATGTGAATCAAGAAGAAAGCATATATATGTGACCGAAGAGGTGTGGCTACTGACTTAATATATTGTGTGCGTGGAATATTGGTACGGTTACGTGGAAAGGAGGCGGACAACTGGGCAAAGCGCCCAGTTATCCGCGTACTGCGTTATCCGCTCGCCCGAGTTCCGAATGCTTCGCTTGTTGTCGCCGTTATGATTCTTTCTGTTCCGGCAGCCTCTTATGACACGATATCTCTTGACTGCTTCCTGCTTTAGTGCGAACTAGAGCCGTAACAATCATTTATCCGCCCCCGCAGGGAGTCTTCTGCAACTGGCGGCCGTTTCCATGGAATGAGAAGGAAAACGAGGGCCACTCTGCGACGTTTGTGGTCACTGGGTTGTATAGCGATTTCTTTTACCATTTTGATAATATCTTTCCTGCAAAAAGGTGCGTACTTTTATATGTGCTCGATCGTAACGGCTCAGCGAAAATCGGTAGAGGAGGAATGATGAAAACATCGAATAGGCGTACATTCAGCTAATAAGCTTCTACAATGTCAACATAAATTTT
Organism: Varroa destructor; assembly: GCF_002443255.2. Taxonomy (NCBI): domain Eukaryota; kingdom Metazoa; phylum Arthropoda; class Arachnida; order Mesostigmata; family Varroidae; genus Varroa; species Varroa destructor. The sequence goes on along the minus strand of NW_019211455.1, from coordinate 38,188,801 downwards.
TGTTGTGGGGAAATTACATTGTCAGTAGAATATTTTGTTTATAAAAAGCCGGCGAAATGTGTCTAAAAACAAAACGACGCCAGTTTGCATTTTTTTACTATGTGAAATATGTAAAATTTTATACAGATATAACGGCTAACCCGTTAGAGTCTCGAATAGTAATTTGATCCAAAGTAACAATCCATAGGTTAAAGCATTTGTAAGAAAAGGAAGGACCTTAGGTTCGATTTCCAGACTGCGGTGTGTACCTTTAAGATCAATAGATTAAAAATTATATACTTATCTTTTCTGTTTTTTGCAGCAGCTAGGCTAGTTTCGGTAAATTGCCTCAATGCCTCACAACTTTAGGTTTTTAGAAATGTCAGTCGGTTCTAGTATAACAATAATTTCTATCTGAGATTTCCCGATGCGTCTAGGGCAAGGGTTTCAGTGGCGGCGTCGGAAAGCTTCAATCCTACGTAAAAAGTGTGCCTATTTTGGTAGAACAAAATGTGCATCTAATATACATAAACACATGTCAAAAATAATTTCTTTTTTATCTGCGTTTGAAAGTTGTGTGATTAGGATTACATTTGTTCAAGCAGCTGCAGCTATTCTGCAGCGGTGGATAGTGAAACTGACCTATGTTATTATATTTGATATTGCCTAAATAAGCCGCGGATAATAAAATAAATAGTACGCGGAAGTCAATTTTAAAAATGGGATAAAAATCAAGTTAAGACCATTCATAACACTTTACTCTTCCCGAATCCGCAACCAGCCGATTCTGTAGAGGTGAACCAACCCAATCACTGGTCTTCACCAGCGCACAGGGCTTCTCTCGGAGTCATAGTTTAAGAAAAGGAACGCTTAAACGGTTTTTGATGTTTGAGTGAAGACACGTCGATCATAGAACGCTACCAAGCAGCACAAATAGAATCAAAAACCTGCGCAATATATAACCTAAAATTTGCTCCAAGTAGACCCTAGGCTGGGTTTACTAGGCGCCCACTGGATATTGGAAATAGGCGCTTAGAATTTTGCAGAGTTTTTAATGTAGACTGCCGAAAAATTGCCACAGCTATTGAGAGGCTCAAGGACAGACGAAACAATATATATATATATATATATATATTTTGAAAAAAGAAACGTTCAATAACGAAAAATAAACAGCATATACGCATAGAGAATTAAATTAAACCACTTTAACAAAAGCCTAAGTTACTTTCAATTGATTTTTCCTACTTACACTGTTAACTTCAATTAGATGGGTCTTCGTCTGAATCACTTTTCCTATTATGAATACGCGGGATAACAGTTGAACTAAAAAATGAAAAAAAAAATTTCTTATATTGCGTCGTTTAGTACGAACTACCTGAGGTCTTTTCCCGCGACGTATTTGGTATTTTGCTTGTGTTCAACTGTTAATTAAATGTTCCATATTATTCACAATCAATACATCTCTACTCGTTTATTTCATGCCTTAAACCCTGGCCCAAAATGTCCTTCATTATCGCCCAGATTATAGAAGAACTGGATGGCAGGCTTCCCTCAAAACTATACAGTGTTGCTTGTAGACGTTAGGAGGTTTCCTTAACATTCCAACAGGGTTTGAATTAGCCCCTTAAACTCGTGGGGCGAATTATGCACCGCTATTTTCCTTTGTGTAGCTTCCTGTTAGCTTAACATTGTCATCGACCATATATATATATGAAGTACTCAACGCTGTGCGGGTTAGGCTAAATAGCCGGAAACCTCCAACTTTATGAACACTGCTCTCACTCGCAGCTGTCCTACTGTCGGCCTGCTACTCCCCGTGAGGTTAATGTTAAGATTTTGGGACATTTTAATATTCCCAGCTACGAGAACTACAGTGGTATGGTTACCGTAACGTAAGAAACGACGTAATATCTTCAAGCCTAATGAGAAAAGCTGAGCTGCCGGTTCAAATCACGTTACCGGCTCTTAGTTACGCCCTATAGCTATGTTTATTAAGCAGCGGGGAGCCCTTTAAATTTTTTATCGGATAGAATAAGCAAATTCTTTCCATCCGCGACCATCGTCACCCGTTAAAATGCCCACTATAGAACATGGTTGAACGCTAATTGGAACAAATAGCAGCAGTTGCCCATAAGCCTAGTCCACATCATATATGTATCGTATAATAACAATACATAGTATTGCAACAAAAGCACGTTTTTTTTTTTAAATCGAACTACCAATATAAGCAGCACTGAAAAGTTATTCCAGGTATAGTCCTAAGAAAATTGTGTATAAGTGGCTTAAAACAGGTTTCTGATTTTCTTTCACACGACAATGACGTAAATAGGAATTGCGATTTTTTAAGTTATACGACTTGAGATCGATCCCTTTTTAACTTATGTATTTTTGCACCTGATGCTGTAGAAGCTGATTTGATTGAGGGTTCATCTAGTTTAACATGCCCCCATTAGAGCGGTTTATACATACGTATATATATATATAAAAGCTTGTTTTGCTGAATCAGTAGCGGCTGATCAATCACAGCGGATCTACTCACTAACGTTAATTGCGGTTTCCCCTGCTATTTCTAACCCAGTTGCATTCGAGCTAACTTGAAAAAGAGCGAACAATCGGAATTGGCTTCAGTTGCAAGCTACGGAACTTCTGATGGCTAAAATAAACATATTTTATTGATTCCTGCTATACTGACCCAATAGTTGCTAACTAACTAACTACTATATGACAGTGGCTTTATGCTATGGTAGGTTCATGATTAGTCATTTAAATGAAGAAGGACAAACACGGCTAACCACAGGTTTCGTTCAAAGCGGAAGGAGAAGCTACTTTTGGCAATTTATAATACACTCATAATAGTAAAATAAAACTGACATCTTTGCCGCTATACCCCTTTATTTAGCAACTCAGCTCTCGGCTGTTTCTGGACGACGAAAACCACCAACGGTGACGAAAACAAAAAATCAACCGAAAAAAAAAGTACACTTTCAATCAATAAATTATAAAACAAAACATAAATGGAAAATAGAACAGTAAATAACCGCCGGCAAAAAATAACAATAGCTATTACACATTGTAGGTATTTTCGTAACGATGGAAAATTCTTAGATATTCGTATGTACGAATAGTAGTGTATGTCGTAGTGTTCCCCCCGAGAGGTTTGCCCTCTCTGGAGGAAATCTATTGATGCAGTAAACTACAGAGTAGGAATGATAGATCGGAATCCACAGGGGTAAACAGCCAGTTACCTTGTTGAAATTTCACTACAATAAGTTCAATGAGTTAGTATTCGTCCACCGTTTTATACTGAAGGCTAGATTTTATGGCACAGAACACCACTGCAATGTTTGCACAGGCCCTATAAAACATATAAGGGGTACGGCCAATATACTGCATACGATAATTACAATGCTTATAGTACCCACATGTTGGTTTTACGGTAAAAAAAGACATACAATTTATAACTTATTACAATATTTTTAATAACAATGTAAGCGTTACCGTAACGTATTCCGGTCAAGCTAATATTAAAGGCCTTACCACTAATGGTCCTGTTTAGGGAAGGCACATAATTTATAGTGTTTTAAGTTTTTTTTTAGACCTATAGTCGTTATAGTTCTATTTCTATCGAAATTTTAATGTCTCAATAAGACTCTAAAATTGATATATTAGCACTTATAAAAATGAACAGTAGATGTTCTGAATGCCCCCCACCTTAGCTTTCATTAACGGTGAATTCAGCTTTAGTCTTGTTATATTATTAGTTTTGTTAATAACAGATTAGTCTTGTTAATAACAGATTCTCAGGTAATCTAGAAACGTTAGCGACTTCAATATTGACCATTTATTTGCAAGTGTTTGTATAAACCTACATACATGGATCTTTCCATCCATGAAACGTCACGCATCTCTGTTATGCTGTGCCCATTAATTCAGTTGTGCATCAATGAAATTCAATGAAGCATCGCCATCATTTGTCCTAATACCGGCCTACAGGACATCCCACAGTGGTTCGTCGAGCATGTTTACTAGACCAGGTATAAATTCATAAATCCAGTGATACACCGTAGTGTACTATGAAAATACGTCTAGAAATTCAACTCGTTTTTACTTTTAGATGACAATTTAATATAATTTCTAAACCAAACATTACCTAACAAGGCAAATCTTCTGAAGTTGGAAAGCACGACTACTTTTCGTATCTTTGTTGAGCTATGCTGTTTTAACAAAACAGTGATGGATTTTAGATAGGCCCGCTAAACCATTGGCCTATTCGACAATATCAAACCATTGTAACGAACGGCTTGCTAGTACTTAGTGAATCCAAGAGAAGACACTTAAGCAGGGACGTGACAACCGGTGACATTTACTGCTGATCAGCGTTAAACGTCACCACTCACTATCTTTACCGCAGTAATTTGAATGACATTCGTCTGCCACACTTTTTATCAACTCCTGTCACCATTTGTGCATAACTGACATTTAATTACTTGTGTTACTCTGTATTATGCTGCAGATTTATATATATTTCGTTCTATTCGATGAAGCCGTGATTTAGGCAGGCCACTTCTGATTTTCATTTTGTAAGGCCTAGTTGGATTCTTTGTGATGCCCGCAATTATACCATGGCTCCTTGGCATGAATTTAGAAGGTGCCGTATACCGATGCGGTCGACTGTGAGAGATAAATGAGGCCGAGGGCCAAGGATTGAGAGAACCGAACGAGTTGGTTAAGGGCAAAATGTGTCTCTATATTGAATAGTGTGGAGTGAGATGCAAGACTGAAGTCTTTTTCGTACGTTGTGCGGATGTCTCACTCACCATCCATTGTGCCCTCTAGGCATTGGTAGGGAATTAAAGTACAAGCGAGTGGGTGAGTGAGCAAGCGAGTTCTGTTTTGTTGCTGCCCCTTTATCGTACACAATCGAGTGGCCTCATTAACAACGAACGGCAGATATTCGTCTGCCGAAAGACTTGTAACAGGGCGGAGTACGGAGCGCGGCGCACTTCACCCACCTGCATGCTCCCCTTTGTTTCGCTTGTATTGAAGTCGGCTAAGGCAATGTCATCCTTACCCTGTCGTAACACCATCATACGACATGAAGATTGGTCGAACAACGGAGAGAACTCGACTCCAACTGATTCAGACGAGATCCATAGAGACCCACCGGCAATGTGGCTGGGGCAAGGGCGGCCTGGTGTCTGTCGCCTCTTATTGATCGCGCTCCGCGAACCGCCGTCGGCAGTAGCAGCAGGGCATCAGGGCCCGGTCATGGGCGTCGAATGATATGCAATGATACGATGTCACAACAATACATACAGCGATAGGTTGCTGCCTTGGGGCACCACTCCTGATCGCCCGACCTCAGCACGATATTTTGCCCTCCTTTGCCCCCGGTAGTATCCATACGGCGGGTGGTCCATCGGTCGACCGAGTGAAGCGACGACCGACCAGCAGCAGCAGCAGCAGCAACTGGCGGGCCTAGCTTGTCTCCTTCGCTGCTAAAACGGGACGGAATAGCGGCTTTTACTCTCAATGAGCAATGCTGACGCTGGGGAGGCGCAGCGCAGGGAAAGGCGCATCATCTTTTTAATTGGGCTACCTCCGCCCGCGCCCGTCTCTGTTCTCACTCTATTCTTCGCACTGTTTCGCTCCGTAGCTATACTGCTGCAGGCAATTTATAAATACCTCGACAACGATAACCCATCGTTAACGGTGCGATGACCTGATAGTAGGCACGCCCATATAATAAGACTCAACCTTAACGACAAATCAAAGCGCACACAACAATTCGCAAAGCGTATCTATTGTAGCGGGGTTCAGAATTTTAAAAATATACCTTCTTCAATTTCAGAATTCTGCGATTCATCATGTTGACTTTTTTAATATATTCATACCTACACCTACTTTGCTTATTATAGGCGGTACCAGTGAGTAATTAGTCGGTAGGTTGAGGATAGAGATGTTCCATTTAGAACTTAGTGAGAGTTATATATTATTCCAACTCTTCTGCCTAGAACTGGTAGTTTGTTGAAGACGGGCTACTTACACTGTTGCAATGTAAGCTCAACTTTGGGCCAATACTAGTTTACGCTGTAATACGATGGTTTTGAAAATCTTAAATCACATAACTAAAAAACTCAACGCTATAAGAGGGAAATACATTTATCTGCAGAAACTCTACCGTTTCCAAATGATTCCATATATTCTTACCAATCCTTGATAGACGCTCAGCAGTTTCCCTTATTAAACTCCATTAAATTCTGATTATTTGCCTTATAGCGATTTCCTTCTTCACAGCTGTGATCTCTTCATTGCGGTCTTCTAACACTCTTTTGTGATTTTCATACCTTTGCCTTAACCAGGTGCCATCACAGATCTGCCACCATATTTGCCCTTCTGCTTTGTTCTATAACTCTTGGCCCATTCGTTTCGTATATTTGAGGCTAAAAATTTAATATATTTGCCGTTGACTTTTTCAACATATAGTGCTAGCCTGACCTTAAAATCGCAAACGATGCACCGCTATGTCTGTTCTTTTGGGCGCTGCAGTGATCTTTCTTCAGTGGTCAATTATTTTCCACCTTGGAAATATGGCATTACCAGTCGTATACCACTCACTATCGCCTATCTATGACAGTATAGCAACAAAAGCTTAGTGAAAGGTCTCTGAACATAGGTCGTTTAAAGTCTGAGCAGCTTGTAAATGTAGAGCTCAAAGTTGTCGGTCGTTCAAGATGCTCAAGGCATTTGAAAACTAGATACATTACCGAAATACAGGAAAGTTATGCCGCCACGGGTGCCTGTTTAGTTCGTTGCCACCATGAAAAGGTAGTATGAGGAGGGGGAATTCGTCAGGAAACACGGATAATTTCACTGCAAGTGGTCAAACACGTCCACCAACACGAGAAGTGGCCTGCTACGAGGCCACATCACCACGGGGAAATGCAAACGCGAAACGGATGTACACAGCAGACGCAAGACGGACAGTCCTATTACCATGACAATCAACAACAATAACCACAGCAGCAGGCGGAGTGGCAGCAGATACAATAGTAAGCGAACTAACGGAAGTCGAACAACCGGTACTCAAGCAGGAACAGCGCTCGACCTGCGACTCGGACCTTCTTCTCTTATGCTCTTTCCTGCTTGTTGTATCTCTGCTTAACTAAAAAGCTACCTACCTGGTGTGTGTGTGTGTGTGTATATATATACATACATATACATATATATATATATATATAAATGATGGAAGGAAGAGGCACAGCTTTACTTGTATTCTAAACATGCAAAGCTATTGAACAAAAGTCCACTGCATCACCTTTGTACGCTAGAAAAATAATTTGAAATAAACCATTTTGTTTTTAGTTCAATTGCGAACGATACGACTGTATATGCTGGTCGCTCTTCAAATGTAAATAAACTGTATTCAGGCAGCAGAATTCATTAGTCCTGCTTTGAGAGTGGATTTAGTGTGTACTACAACAGCTAAGAAATGGCTTGCTCAATTTTATAGAAGACATTTCCTTAGTTGATGGTCTACGGCCTGTAAAACTCAAGAAGTTCCAGAATCAAGAACTTCAGGCATTGCTGAGGCCTGCGCAGAGTTCTACTAAAGCTCTGTAGGAATGTGCTGATCACCTTAAAGCGGGCTCAATAAGCAGTTTCGTACCGTCGCAGCAGGTGTGGGGGAGACACAGAGGGCAGGAAGGTGGTATTTTTAAAAAAAAATGTCGGTTTAAAATTTCTGAAGCCAGGCAACCGTGTAAGAATCGACAATTTTATGATAGTCCCGAATATCTTTTCTCGTTCATCTTTGTTGTCTTTGGTTACAACGCTTCACCTGGAGAAATTGAACAAAATAGACAGGCAGATTATTGCCAAGCCAGCCGAATTCCAACAAGAAAAAAACAATCAGTTCAAGTAGACGACCGGTCATATTATCATATAATGAAGTTTTTTCCCTCAGAGAAGGCTATCATCACCAGTATAGTGGTGCTTACCAAACCTAGTGCTTAGCTATAAACTCACTTTAAAAGAATGATCGTAGTAAGTTTCCTCAATTCAATTTTCTACTTGCAATTGGGGCAGGATATTTCGCAAATGACTTCGCTCAGAAAAAGCAGAAATGAGTGGTGCGCGTGTGGCTCACGTAGGAGTCCAAATGTAATCGTCGTAGCGTCTTCACTCGCACCTGAGTAGATAGAATAAACAAGAAGTAAACATGGGCTTGCAGCCGTCATTTCAATCAGTTTAGCTCCTTACATGTCTGCAGTAAACAAACTTTCCACATACAAGCCATAAGATGTATGAATCACTTAAAACGTCCTAGTCTATCTGTTACCAGGACATACATTGGGTACGTAGCAGACTAATGGTGAATGTAGGGGTGGGTGAAGCTTTGCCTTTGGCTATACAACTAAGCAACATGAAGCAAACGTCGAATTATTCATCACCAGTCAAAATCTAATAATATTATGCAGGTTTGTGCCAGATTACATAACGTCAGGTACGGCCGTCACAGATCCTGAGCATCCTCAAAGGTAGCATATGCATGAAGAGAATGAAGGATTGAAGCTGGAAAGCTATGTTACTATAATTTTACCTATACTTAGAAAGAGTGATTATGTTAATTGATTCCTTTTAGAGCTTGGCACGCTTTAAAACGCGAAGTCTTAAGCTATTTTGGCACCAGGGCTTGCCTACTTCATGACAAGATTGTCGTAGTATGTTATCGAAATGTTTGTTATAGTATAGAATATATAAAGCTGGCTTATGGGACCATTTTCGTCTGTGATGTTAGTCCTCTTGAGAGTCGGTTTTTCAGTGCATTGTAGTTCAAGAACCAATTTCGCCTTAGTTTGCCTCCTATAGGTTGTTCATAAGAAGATGAGCTTTTCCATTGTTAAGCTACGGTTCAAACCTAGCAGTGGTTGAAACGAACGCATCATCATTATCCCGTTATACCAATCGCTGAAGCTTGTTTTTGTCTCCTGATTAAATTACGAGAACTGGAAGGTCAGATATACGTCTTTGTACCGTATTTCGAGGTTTGTTCTACTTTCCTTTTCTCCTAACTGCTACAGCGCAGTTGAGATGGAAATTTTCTGAAATGAAGTCTGCGATAGAGGTGGCCTAGTGCAGACCAACGCTTCATTGAAGAAAATGAAGCGAGCAACGGAATTTGAATTTGGTAGGTGATGGGGCCAGATGTTACATCAGGAAAGCCAGAGTCACGCTGCGGCTGTTAGGGCTTAACGCCGGTGCGTAATGCAGGCTTCAATAACGCAGCCGATGTGGTTCATGCCGGCGAGATTATTTACCTCCTTGAGCGGATGTTGTCTTACAGTTCAAAAAAGGCGTCAGCCGCGTCCATCTTTGAAGATACATTATAACCTTCAGGCACTGCCTGACACTTCAAAGATATCAGGATTGTATCGAATAGACGTATTTAAATAAGCGAACAGTTGAGGCCGTAAGAAGCTACTCATAGCGTCGTTCCAATCTAAATAAAGTGTGCTCGACAAAAAACGAAATCACTAGGCAGTAATTACGTATTTGCTAGGAAAATAATAAAGAATTTCGGAAATCTAGACTAACAAAAAAACGTCAAGTGTACGCCTTTTAATTGAGCTCTATTTGATTCAGAAATGTGCCTATTTTTAAATACGGCATTGAAAGTAGTTAAACATTTACTGTACTGGGGACCTATACGTATTTTAGTATTTATATTTATGTAGGTTAACAGAAATCGATGACGAGCTTATGTCCACGAGAAGGTGTGACTGTTCATAATAACTAGAAGTAATGTTCATAATTAATACATAAGCCTACGAAGTATTTTAGAAAATTCTATCCTTAACAGTCCATAATTTCAACAAAATCTCATCAAATCAAAACAAAAATGTTTGAGCGGTGTCGATTAAAAAAAAAAACTGGGTTATATATATAGATGTATACATACATGGAGTCCATTAAAGTATATTGGTTTTCGCAGAATTTTCTACAGAGTCTTAGCAATTAGGGAATCAATCAGTAGCATAGGGTTTTATACCTAGTTGTGCATCGAGGCGAAACAGACCCCAACAATATAGTGATTACCTAATATATTTATATATCGTTCTACAGGATGACAATACATCGATGTAGGTAGAGCTTGCCCAAGTACAGATTTCAATTGCATTTAATGGCGTAAAATACGCATACACTGAGCGTTCCTCAAAACGTCAGAACACAAACGTACCGCAAAAAAACGAAGCAGATGCCTAAATACATCAGTAATCAGTAAACGCAAACTCAAAGATAACTTCTACAGTCTTAGAGAAAAGGCTTAAACACCATACTACATTTGGGCCTAGTCTTTTTCTATGATTTACATTAGAAGGGTGACTTTTTACAGCTTTGAGCTTATTTCTGCGGAAACGGTTCCAGAAGCAAAGCTCTTTGCTTAGAGAGACAGCCGGTTTCACGGATTCCGTTCCTTCTGCTGCTGATTTCGGGCCTAGCCCATTTCACACAGCGTTTCGAAGCGGCGGTGAGAGCCGATCGGTCAGCGCATTTACAGTTCTCTAGCCTACAGTCCGGGCGACGTATTTCGAGGCCGCAAATACCCCATCCAACGAACATTGCTTATTGCTAAGATCGAGTCATTTCTTTGTCAGCAAAACAAGCGAGCTGACCATCTATTACTTTCATGTCTATTTTACACGAACTAAGGTTTGCTATTCTGCACGAATTGTGCCCTATATACAACAATTGGTTTGTACTCGCCAATGAATAGCAACATTTTGGACGCCGGGCGGTGTCTAGATTAGCGTCAGTATTGTAGCTCCGTGCGGTGCCTTTGCCGCGTATCGCTATCGTTGAGGTTTGCTGCTACAGGCCAGAGAGGCTGTTTCTCGTTGTCGCCACGCTTGCCCACGCTAGTGAAAACTTTTGATTGACAGAAATAATTTAGCTTCGACTGCGCTTAAAGTCGCGGCGGTGGCCGCCGCGGCAGTGGCCGCCGAGGCAGCAGCAGCAGGGGCAAAGGACGATATCTATGGTAAGCTAGCTAAAATGGGAGCTCTGGAATTTGACACTCTTTGGAGCTCGGACTAAAGACCCAAGACAAGTTTAATTGATAACTTCTTGAGCGTTAGGTACGAACGTTGCAAAGATAGCAGATTCTCCGGGGGTGCCGTATTCTGTGAGACAATGAACAAATTATTTGAGAGAAGTAAGACCCGAGACTGATGTATGGAGATGATGTACGGAAACATGACAGTACGAGAAATGGCTGAAACAGAGTAATCTAATGCAATCACAAATGGAGTCACAAAAACCGACTAAAGCGGAGAAGATATTTCAGTTTTACCCAGCATCAATCGTTTATTCGAGCCTTTGTTTTAGGTCTTAGAAATGTTTCTCTACCAATCGATCCGATAGACCCCGCGATCCACCTCATGTAACCACCAGATAACAACGATTACCGCAACAATGTCACCCTAACGTACGTTCATCTCCTTTGAGTTGTTCTTGCTAGTATGTATGTATTTTTTTAACCAGTTTTTTCTGCCTTGCCTTGCCTTTCACTATAAGCTTTGTGGAAGCCCATAAGCATGCCCATAATAATAATCCGCACAGCAAGAAGTGCCTTCATAGTCAGACATTGTTGCAAAAGGCCGCGAACCTTTTTCACATCCTTGGTGCGAAACCCACATTTGCCTCCTTACGACGCCTTCTTCGCCGTTGGACGGAAGAAGGCAGCTGGCTGCTGATTTTCCTCTTGGAACCATGCGCCGGCCCTGGGAATCTGCCTTTCCCTTTGTGGCCGCAGTGTCATTAAGCGCAGTGCCGATTTCCGCCAAGCAGGAAGAAGCAGAAGGGGCCGTTCGTTCGAGCCATTGAGAGGGACCGAAAGCGAACAGGAGGAAGAAGGGGCACGCGCAGACAGGGGTGGCGGTGGCCACCGTCAGTAGCAGTTAGAATGCCGCTTTCTCAGCGCTGCTGCTGGCGCCGCGGTGTTTCTTCGAACGATGATGGTCTGCGGGGACATACCTTCTTTTTCTCATGCGATCATCTCTTTAGCCCGTTCTGTCTTAGCACTCAGCACCCTCCGCCGAACGGTCTGAGGACGCTTCAGCGTCTGGCTAGGCGGAAAAACGATGAAACATTATAGCTCTGGCTGCTTACCATTCTCTGTATCGTGCACGTGTGCGTGTATCCTTCCTTGCTCGAGACTGTCATTTACCATTCAATATTCTACAATGAGCTCCTTGCTACACACCTTTTTGGCGCTCCCAAACCTATTTGAAAAGATCTCTGAGCCTAAGTGTGCAAAAGTCATATGAACGTTGGATGTGAAATACCTTTCTTTATGCTAATTAAAGGTCATCATACATTTGTATGTAGTGAAAAGTTCGCATCTCTTAAAAAGTGCAAGGAAAAATATTTGACTTAAATACAAGTACAGAGCAGAGAAGCACAAATAAGATACCCAGTGATGCAAAACTAGCTCAATTGAGCACGAAACCGTTTAGTAGTTAGATGCCCAACTCCAACAGAGAATTCCATTCACCGTTAATCGCCGTTGTGGGGAACCGTAATATCATCAGGAGTCGGACCGATCCAACGGATTAAAACAACGAAGCGAAATAACACACACAGACTAACGAAAGCTACTAATAAAAAAAAATCTAAGACCCTTCTATGGTGAACTTTGCATCCGATATTTTGTATTTCTACATGCTCTTAATTTAAATAATTTGGGTTGGGCGTATATGAAATTGCTGAAGAGATTAGCTCAAATCACAATACTGGAGCCCAAAGCGTCGATCATTTCTATGTTGGTGTTATATTAACGAAATAACATGAGAAGACACATTATGACGTATTCTTGGATGCAGCATTTACATTAGAAAAAATTTGTGTTTGACAAAACTGGTTGTCTCGTCCAAAGCAACTAAATGTGTTCCAATGGGTAAAAGTACTATATACATAATCTCTGGAAAGCCCAGGTAGCTGTAATAGACAGCGTTCAGTCTAATGGGATCATGAACATGTACATGTGGCGTTGAATCATTACTATTGTGAACCGTTTCGTTGCCTACAGAGCGAACGCAACGCTGTCAGGTAAATAGTAGGTAGGCAATGAATAGATTAGAACGCTGGTGGGTCGCCGCGGGAGCCACGCACATTGCCGACAGGAACGAACAAACTGAGGTTGGACCAAGGTAACTTGGGGAAGCAAACTGGAATGATCACAAGTAAGACAGGCCATAAGTTCATGCGGCCTCCTAATGAAGGCGTCCGTGCATTTGGAGTAAGCTTGGCGGACCAAACGACGGTTGTTGGGGCAGCTGTCGGAAGAGATGAAGAAAGAACGGGTGAAGGGTGAGAGGTGATGGCGAGATAGGCACGGGATAGAGCAGGAGCCTGAATTGGGAGCGCGGTGGAAACCGGCTTTTAGATAGAGTTGGTGTTGCGAGAGCAGGGCGACGTACCACTACTGAGACTATCACTGCAATGACCGCTATTCCTATCACCGCAATACAACGCCCGCAAATAGCCAGCTCGAAGCCGACCTGCCTCGACGCCCTACACTGACCAATTCCATTTCCGTTGGCAAAACACAACCAGCCTCTACCTACAACCTGTCTAACTGCAGCACGCTAGGCGGCTCTCTGATCACCTCTAATCTGAGCTTCGGCTTTCGCTTCTTAAATCTCTCCAACTCTGCTGATCAGACTTCTGCAATAGAGAGACTATGACTATGTAGCTCGTACATAACCCTAAGACATCGATGCCGGTATTTGTCTGCCCAAAAGGCTAATGCGCTAAATGTAATAAGGAAATAGCCATTCCGTCAACATCGCTAAGAAGCAATAATTGTAGACCCGCTTAGCGATAATGAAAAAACATTCGGTTTTTAGCAATGCACTCAAATATATGAATATTTTTTTTTCGATATTTGTGATATATTCGTTGATAATTTAATACAAGAACATACACAGGTATAGCAAAAAAAGACCCAAATCTGCTAAACAGGTCCTCCTGATGTACTATTCCGTGCATCTATCACAAGAAAATAAACAGGAACGCAGGAAAAAGCTGGCTCTAGACGCCGCAGAGGGTAGTTGCGACTGTCTGTCACTGTGTAGCTTATTGCTTTATATGTTTCCATTAAGGGTAGGTAATTTTCCTTGCATATCATTTTGAGTTTAACGCTCATATCGGCCTAGAAATAACATAAAGAAAAAAACGACACAGTTTTATGTCAAATTAGACATCCAGCGAAGAGAATATAAACATTAACAACGACAGCTGAATTTTTATTTACTTGGACAGAGTCGTATCTGGGTAAAATACAGAAGTGCTATTATCTGATACTATTCAGCAAGCACCTTGGCCTTTTTTTTTTTACAGAAGCTCACAACTGATTTTATAAGTTTCCGGTCTCAATCGAAACGCCCCAATTAGGATGTATGCTTATATATATACACATATAAAAGCTATGAAGAGCTATTAGCTAACCTACCATAACAATAGGCTATGTAACTACAACAAGGTAACTGTCTCATGCCGGAGTAACTGAATCTACCTAGAATTGTGTAAACCTTCTGTAAGCCCGTATTGATTGTCGGTTCATTATGCTAAATATCCTATTATTCCTATTAGATTTCGATGGGGGCCCGTAACCGGTGCTCAGATAGCGATACTGTGTGGGCATCTTACATGTCTTGTAATAGATGAACAACAAGAACAGTCAAGTAAGACACAATGATTTCATTAATTTAACAAATTAATATAAAAAATAAGAGGTACCCAAGGATTATGTATGTAGCTAGCTTAAAACTTTCATAAAGCAAGGTGCAATTCAAACGACCAGAACGCATTAAATCCATTTTAACAGGCAATGAAAAGAAGCTATTGACGTGGTAAAAACGTTGCAATCTACTTGATCGATGGAGGAAGCCGGAAAAAACCGAGCAAAAAGTCACCGGCAACATAACGTCAAACAGTAGTGATCGGTGGAGATTCGAAGTATCTCTTTGAAGTGTTTCTTTACCTATCTGCGTACGGCGATCTATTCGTCATTCTCAACGGCAGTAATGAACAAACGACTGAGTGAACGAAGTGTCAGTCAGGCGTACGTGAGCCAAGCATGATGAGGTCGGCCAAGCTCAGCTGCTGTTGGGCTTAATACGAAGATTGATTTGAGTGTTTATCTTTCAGATCAAGACACGCACACATATGCCCGTAAACATAGCCCCACACAAACACTATCATACAGATAGATAGCACGCAACAGGCGCCATCTACCATCGACCAGCGACGTTAGTTTGTTACTTAAAACACCGCGTGAGTATGGCGTGTGCAGGAGAGAGAGAGAGAGAGAGAGAGAGAGAGAGAGCGTGCCAATCGAGAAATACTCAGAGGGACCCAAAAAAGCGATACATATATGTATTTATAGCTCCACAGAGAGGGAGAAAGAGAGACAAAGAGATCTACCTACGTTGTTGGAGACAAGACGATGCGCAAATAGTGCGAATGAATGAAAAATAAGCCAAGGGACATCATCAGCAGGAGCCAACAAAAGAGGTGATATTTGGCAACGAGAGAGAGATGCTTGCTTTCTATCTGCCTTCGACTTTATTCAGACACTCCTTACACAACCTTCCTTCTCCACTATCCCGCCTCCTTTGTGCCGTTTAAACTCATTCAGCTCTGTTGAACGTTGAATTCTAACTAATAGCACCAGAGCCGCGAACATCTTTATCGCTAGCAACGAAAGAAGAAAAGTCTCACAATCGAAATAGCCGACGCGCTATTCACTAATCACAAAAGAACCGATAGAGAAAGCTTATACAACTTCTCCTTCTGCAACTGCTACCGCCGCCATTGGTGAGGCCAGGGGAGCGGGCGGGAGAACACAGTGGGCGCTGCGGCGGTAAACCACGCTGCGCAATGCGACTCCGTCCTAGAGGCAGCCAGACCAAAAGCTTAAGCTTTCAAGCTTCCCCACATTGTGGCTAAGACAAACGTCCATGAAAGATCCACACTGTGGCGCTTCTCTTTCGTCTTAGCTGCCATAAGCCCCTCTTCCCTTATATTGTAACAGGATTGAGCCCGTACTTGAATAAGCATCAACATCAGCAATCACGAGCATAACATCGTTGTTTCCTTTAAGCTAGTCACAAAGCTTTCTTTGCGAATGAAAGGCCATTCTGTTTTTTTTTTTTGTAGTCCTTTTTTCTGCCTGGAAGTTGATTAACACACCGGAAATCATGTGCTTTATTCATTATTCGAAACGCTAAGTTCGGGTCAAAGTGTAGCACAAATAGAAGAGGCGCTCGGTGTAAAAAAACCAGTCAGTCGATAAGTCTACTTTATTGTTTCACTCATGCGCTGCTCTGTTACATAGTTAAACTACAATAGGACCGGGACAAAGGCGGTGACTTTAGTCCATAGAGGAAATTATGCGCTCTAAAGATGAGCTTTAAAGGTCTTTCTGGTACTATTAAAACAAAAACACTATAGATTGAAGCAAGAAAAACAAGATGACTGAATTGCAGCACTATTTTAAAGTGCGAAAAACGAGCTGTGTCATTCTACGAAGAATGTCCTTTGCCCTTGAGCCGTTAATCGAACTGGAACGGTCACCGTGTCGACCTGAACTGTGCCTTTTAATACCTAGAGAGTTTTTATTGCAGCCTGCTCTGTTGCATTTAGGTCGTTCACGTTAATCGTTTATTCTATTCCTGGTTTTAACAAAGTTCTCTTTTTATTCTTTATCGAACAAACACAATCAAAATTTGCCAAGTTCTATCTGTCCATCGGTCACTGCGACGCGCCAATTTAGAGCGACTTAGATTATGCCCCAGAGGTGCCCAGGAGTCCGTCCGTAGCAGGTAATGTATTATTAAATATACCGAAGCCTCAGGCAAGCCTAGAATTAGATGAATCATGTTCATACAGCCGTGAACCGTGACCAACGAATACGCCTTTTTTTTCAACCTTCAAAACTGTAGTCGTGCATATAAGACCAGAAAAAGACAATGCATAAGTAAGTCCATTGAAGTACTTTTGTTAGCTAGGCAATGAACCAATTTTTGCGTTAAGGGAACTTTAAGAGAAATCATTAACAGGAGACAATTCTAAAATGTATTCCTAATTGAAAACGGAACCCATTCCTTCCGTAAGCCACCGAAAATTATGGCGTCTTCGATACTCCTAGAAGAAGAGCGTCTCAAAGATATTACACTATCGGCTAATCTATTTTCAATGTATTTCAAGCGTTCTTATAGTATAAAAGCGAATATAAACTTTTGATGTTCTTCAAACTATGTATGTATTTGATATCTGGTACCACAGTGGCTCGTGCTACTCAAACTAATGAAATTTCAGTTACAGGGTAA
The DNA here is from genome assembly GCF_002443255.2 of Varroa destructor. NCBI lineage: Eukaryota > Metazoa > Arthropoda > Arachnida > Mesostigmata > Varroidae > Varroa > Varroa destructor. The sequence continues at coordinate 38,171,426 of NW_019211455.1, read as the reverse complement.
CGTGGAACAGCCATCTTTCACATTTACTGGAGTGCCACTGCTATACATAAATTAGTCCTATTTGCCCTTGAAACCTGAAATGCGCCCAACTCCATTTTCTAATAGCACCTTTGTTTTATGCGTCGAAGATTGAAGCAGTGCGTTATATTGTCTCAAGACCTTGGGGGCAAATCGACTGGCATAAGTTGAGAGTATGTATAGCAATGTTTTCGCAAATTGGATAATTTACTATACCTGAAAATGTTCGCCATCTCAGCGCTCGAATAAAACGCATTTTTTAAATTCATCAATATTTCGGTACTCTAACGCCTTATGACGCAGCAGTGGACGCATCATGATTTTCGACCTACTAGCCTTTAATAGGACGACGATCTCCTACTATAGTCACAGCTCTCCTATCAGTGGCTAATATACAGCCCTGCCGTGTCGCCGCTTTTGTCGTCCCAAATCACTATGTAATAGCCTATATGTTGAGATGTGGCCTACGCAAAACTGCCACCAGCTTTGGGAAGACACTAGTATTTTTTTCGAAGACGACCACCATCATCTTCCTATTGACGACGAAAACAGTGATATTTCTTCGGCAACTACATGTTATCTAGATATTTTTACTTTACATAGAGTAAAAACTAGGTGTTCAAAGTCGAAGTTAAAGGACTCGGTAAGTTTATTTAAATTACTAATCAACTAGTTAGACATAGGCCGACATATTGCAATAGAATTAAAATAAAAATGGCTACTCAACTCTTCGTTGTTAGTGCAAGACCTTCTGCAAAACGCTCTTTACAGGCTGATATTTCGAGTACGTTAAGTTCGGCAATATGATCTAAAGGATCTTTCCTGTGTGACGGCACGCGAAATTTCGGTGGGAAGCTTGTGCAGTGTTTGACTGCCGCTTTAAATCGGGATCATTTCACGTTTCGCGGATTTCACCGTACCCAACAAATGTCAATGGTTGTATAAGTATCAGGGTGAGAAAAGGCGTGTGAAGACAAAAGCTTTTCAAGGACGTAATGATTCGCATTAAAATCGGTCCCATCGCGAAAAGCATGAATGCGGAATAGTAAGCGGTTATGTTTCGTCGTTTTCCTTTTGAGTTACTACTATTTCAACCATCTGGGCTTCTTTGACGCCTTGTTCCGTCTTCCTGGGTTGTTTCGCTTTCTCATCTTAGTGCATTTCCAACCCAAATCAAAACACCTAGGCCGAGAGTCAGTCTAGCGGCATTGCACACCGGCGTTATATCGCTGAGCTCGTTGTACGATGCAGGAAGTACCGGAGTGAACGGCGCCGTTACTGCCGCGACCATTTCCTAAGACATTCATGGAACGGCTCGGGCGGTTGCTGCTAGCAGAGGTTTTGGCAGTACGAGAAGAATGCAGAGGTAGAGAGGACGAACGAACAAACGACTACGATCCTTTCCGGTGATGCGCAAAATAAAGCGTGCGGAAGGAAGAAATGGGACAACTTAAGAGAAATGCCACTCAAAAAGCAAAACAAAGGGCGAACGGGGAACTAGTGGGGTAAATATGGGCGAAGAAAAGACGGTACAAGTAGGTTTAGAGCAAAGCCCTTTTGAACCCCACTCCGGTTGAAGGAGGGCAGGTTGTTCGTGCGTTACGTATGTTGGATATGAGAGATGCGGCGGGATGGAGAAGATGGAATAAAGCTGCTTGCTGACGCGCTAAAAGGCCCTTGTAAGCAAGGCAGACGAAATGCTAGGTCCATTCGCGCGGTGCCGAAACCGTGTCATCTTGGCCTTATTTGCCTCAAAGTGGCCGAAGACTAACAGAAGTCATCATCTCATTGGGATGCATCTTTTCATCGCATTTGAAACGTCATAGCCGTTGTCGCAGAAAAGGCATAGACGAAAGTCACAAGAATGGTCTAAAACATTTGAGAATCTATATGGCTTCTGAAGAAATTAATAGGAGCTTAAAATGCTTTGGGAGCATTCATCTGTTATTCCCATGGTGATCGAGATCTAGCTCAAACAGATCCCTTTCCTGACGAGCGCGTCATTTTTCATATAAGGACTATTCCGTTTGCATAAAGAGGGTGATGCCGCCCATAAGCATTCATTCGAACTGACATACTATCGAAAACTGAATACTGAAGTATATGCGCACCCTCCTTCGTTTGTTACTAAAAAGTGTTAACTATTAAATATGATTATGTAGGCACACCTTTAACTTTACTCTTGACCGCGCTCAAAAGCATTTGTTGTAGAGTTTCAAGTAATACCGAAATGAACCAATAAATGGATGGCATCAATACTGTTGATGCACACATGGGCAAAAGTTCGTGAGGGCATCGCGAATACTTGCCGTAAATTTAGTTAACTAGAATTGTGTAACTAAAATAGCAGAGAATATAGAAGGTACAGGAAATATACGTATTTTAATGGCGGACTATAATTATCGATAAAAAAAAATACAAGTGAGTATTATTCAGATATATAAAGACAATATCCTTCAAAAAATCAAAAATATAAATGAAAGCAATTTGAAAAAAAAAAAAGAAAAAATGTCACAAAAATGATAGTGACAGAGGAAGCTATGGCAGAAAGGCCTGACAGAAACCACATAAGAAAGCTTTCGAGCTGAACTCACCAACAGCATATTATTGACCCAGAACTTGGTTCTGACATTATTTTTATACGCGCCTTGGTCCTTGGGTCGGGGAGCTAGGGGGCATCTCAGAATACTACGGAAGATGTTCTTAAATTAAATGATTTTTTATTATTATTATTATTCTGTAATTTTCTTATATCATTTCAATTTACTATTTTTTCACTTAGACTTAGAATGTGCATACGGCTACAAATCGTTTTTGTAGAACAAATCGGCAACGATCACCGTAGAAGCAATTCAGTATAACTCTAGTGAGGATCTTGTCTTAATATTAGAGTTGACAAAAAATAATTGCTACTTGTACAGACGGTTGAGTGTATATATCGTTGTACGTATACTTCGAAGGTTGTCCTTTCAAATGTGAAAGGACATTACGTATCAGTTGATACTAATCGGGCTATGATTTTTTACAATTTTCGGCTTTTAAGACGAGCCCTAATCTATCTAGGCCACGATCTGTCAGGCTGTAAGTTCTGTATTTTCGTAAAATCTGTAGTTACAATGTATGTCTTTCATAAATCGGTCATTTTGGGTATAAATTTAATCGTATAATATTTCTGTTTGGAAAAAATCTGGTTGACTTTACATGGTTAGCGGACTATCAAACAAATTGGAGCCTAAGGTAAACATAGTAAATGAAAAAAGAATTTTCAAATACAATTGTTGATCTTCTTGATGTACCATAGTTTCACGTCCACCACCGTAAACTAAAAAAAAACACAATGTAATTTAACCTCCCAGTGAACGCGATCAATAGACTTTATACTTGCAACCTGAAGGAACTGCTCTTGAAAGCAGTTGTTCACTATACCCCACCCTCACCCCAACCCGTTGTCTTCGCCAAAAGGTATATACTGAACCTTCCTAAATCTAGTCGTCAATTGACAAAACCGTCGTCAAACAGCACACTTCACCCCGTTTTAAAGCTCGTTTACTCAAAATTTTGCCGTAGTCCAAGGCCTTTTTAAGAAGACGCAAATCTATCTCCTGAAGAACGCCAACGAAATTTGATTATTTCAGGCTCAAACGCTGTCATGTCTTGCAACTCTTTTGCAAATCATCCGACTCAGGAACATTGCTTTCAACTGGTTGTGCCTTCTGTATCAGCTATTGCACGTATGTTTCCAAGTCTCTTGAATTGAGACACAATGTAAAGTTTATTATACATTCTTCGGCGAATCCTTACAGCAAGAACAAAACTATAGTACGATTTTTAAACCATAGATAGTTATTTTGCTAATTCCAAGAAACGTATTAAGATACGCACCGCCAAGTTACTGGGAGGTTAAAGGATATAGCTTCTAACTTCTCTGTTCGACGATTCGTGCTAGAAAACACCTTGTTAGTTTCCGTTGTGAGTCCCGTAGCTGTGACTTGCTCAGCCCCCTTGCTTAGGAAGTATTTATTTATTGTACGAAAGAGACTGATGGTTTTCTATATTCTAGCTAATTTTATTTAACCGTGCGCAGAAATGTAAGGCATGTGATTGAGAGTTACTCGGCATTGGTAATGTTGTTTACATGCTTGCGTTCGTCGTTCGACAGGCATTCCGACCGCTTAGTTTTAGTCCGACCAAGGCAAAGCTTCATTCTTGATGAATCCCCGTGGAAATAAAAACGGTATGCCGAACTCATGGACCTAACCTATAACTGTCGTTGTGTGATCTAAAAGTAACTTATATAAATTCTTTTTGGAAGGTGTCACTACTACAACACTCGTACAAGGACGACGTGCAACTGCTTACTACAACGAAGTATTTTTATAGTTTTAGCGTAATGCGGTTGGTTTCTAGATGTGTCGGCTTTACCGTAATGGTTCACCGTAAAGCCAAACCTATCAGTTGTGAGCCATCTATATTAAGCCTCCGATGAAAGCATTCTTGACAAGTTTCGCGGTCACACCTATAAAGCATTTGTTGGAGTTATTTCTGCTTAAATAAAGCCGACCCATTAGAGTTGAGCAAACGACATTGCGCTGCCTAATGTATCAGTACTAAGTAGTAATGATGATAGAGTAGGAAGCATAAAACTCAAAGCAAGGACCCAAATCTGCCAACAGTATGTTAGCTTCCCAAGAGCTAGCGATTTGTCCAGGCTGATATATATACACATCCGGGTCTTTTAGAACGAAGCGTTGAGGAGCAGAACGTCAAGATCAGTCAACATTTGGCAACCTAGGCCACGCGTACAAGTTAATGGCCTATATTGAATACAGGGGTTGCATACAACGAAGGCGATATGCATATCCTAGGAGACTCGAGACGAATCATCATCAATAAGTGTTTTTCATTTTTCCCCCGATACGATCCTCCAGATAAAAACACATTATATTAGTTTATGATATTTTTATAATTATACGATCTCGCATAGTGGCAACTCACAATCAGTCCCATTAGTATGATGTCTATTATACCGCTTCGTTCGATTATAGAATAAATTGGCTAAGCTTGGGCTAAAACTATATCTAAATAGGTATACGTTTTTAACTTGCACTAACTTAGAGATCAACTCTGGCTAATTTTTCTTAATGCGTGAAGTTATAGCACCCAAACTGGTGCCAACGTGTGATTGATTAATACAGCGTATACAGACAGAAAAAAAATTATAGGAGGTATCGAGCTAATTGACAATTAAAACAAACAAAAAACGTTTCTATTGTTATTATTATTACTAGCAGTCATAGTAAACGTACAAGACGGATTGTAATATCTCCAATATTGTTATTTTTCCGGAAGCCTAAGCACTAATTCATTGAGATTTTGCTTATTGCCAACCTAAAGCTTCTCCCGTAATTAACCAACGTCGATCGAAGGAAATCCAGAAAATGGTTTATTTAAAGAAACTGAAAAACAGTGTTTATTTCCCAGTTCTAGCTCCTAAGAGGAGATTAGCTGTTAACTGTCAATTTACATCAACAATAATAACAGTATTGAAAATACTTTATTAGTTCTTAAGGGGGGCCCACCTTCTTTCTATACGTGCTCCTACCGATTGAAAATGTTTTTTTCTTTCGACAAACACACCGAATGAAAACAATAAGAACATTTTATGAGTGTCTCAAATGTAAAAATATTGTCGAGAACAAGCACTAGTGGTGATTTTCTTGTTCTTTATGCACTGTTGCTTATATTGTTGGTTGTTTCGATATCGATCGTCATCTGATTCAAAGCTCTCGTACTAACTAACCGTACTGAAAGCATTCAACGAAAATTAAAAGTATTTAATCTATTTAAAAAAAAAAACAAAAAAAAACTTGCACCGAGCCTGATATAATATTGGATCTCAAAGTTCAATTTACAATTCCAAATGTTGAACTTTGAAAAAAATGAGAAAATAACATGAGAAATTGTGTAACTACTGTTCCTGTTGTATAGCAAAGAATACGTATCTTTGCCAGCGCAATAGTGTGCTACCCCTATTTTTTGCTTGGCAAACAATATAATTAACGGACACCATAAATTGAATTGGTTAGATTCAAGTCTTTCTTACATACGATCTTTAGGTATTCGCGTCTTGAATTTTGTTGGCATCCGAAACATTTTGTGTATGTGAAAAATACATCAATGGAATACGATAAGTTTGTTTGTTTGTTTGTTTATTAAAACGGGGCTCGCGTGAGGTAATGTCGATCACTTCATGCTGTATCGCATGTTATATGAATTATATACTTGATATAAATAACAGCAAACATTATTATCCATATTCTTAGAAACGACATCAAAGACCAGCTTCCCTGGCTTTACTGGCTACGCGATCCTCGCAACGTTTTCCACTCTGCGAGAATCTATATCTAATCGATATGTGTATTGCTTCCTAAGCATGCGTCCGTGTGTTAAGAGGCGGGGGTAGTATCTGTGAAATTTTTTCAGGATGTCCAAGGTCACAGCCAGCTCCTCGGCTATCTCTAACCACTTTTCTATGTACCATCTGGTGCGTTATGGACGACTTTCGGCTCCGTAAGGCAGGGTTGTTGTATATTTAAACGGCCCCGTGTTATTAATTATGAAATTAAATATTAATGCTAAAATCGGCCGTTATTCTTTACGGTGACTTTATGCTGGCCCCTTCTTTCTCGGGGCTATGAAGACCGAGGCGAGGCGAATCCAGTTCAGTGTGCCAGGAACGATGTCGAAAGCCGAAAGCCCAGCGAATGTGACACTTAGGAACAGCTGTGAATTTTTAATTAGAGTCGACTCAAGTCAAAATCTTCGTTATTAAGGGTCTTGGATGCCACAATGGAAGGACAAAGAGGCCTCTTGTACAAGAGCTTAGCATGAGGAACACCGCTAAATACTATCACAGACTCCGGCATCCAACGGGCCAGAAAAAGCAAGAGATTATTCTACTATAACTGACCAGGTCGCCGCAACCGGAAAGGACTGTTAGGCTTGGATCGAATGCGACATTGGAAATCGGAAAAGTTCTTCGAATTAAATTCGATACCTAAAATCCTAGCATTAGAGGAAACCCAAATTACGAGGTGAGCTACCTATATCTCCTGCAAAATAAATTCAAGTTCGATCAATTTCCGTTACAGTAGAGATCTTTTTGTATCAAATAATAGCTTAATAAAGGTAATATTAATATATAAGCATGTGGTTTGTTCAGCAGAATAAAGGTCTATATGAAACCAGTTGTTTCATTTCACTTGGTATAGTTTGTTTTTTTTTTATTTAACTAATTAATTGCGGTACGGGCCATAGGTCCATATCATGAAGTGCCCAGGCCATAGGCGCCGGCCTTTCTTATATTGCGTTGTAGCGAATTTTCGTCCCTTATATCTCTTTATTGCCCCTAGGGACGCATACAAATCGAAATTACAGTGATTGCGCCTAGTTACCAGAGCTACGTCTGTGAGCTTCGGAGTCAAGCGATAAAACAGTGTTCGCCACGTGGCACTCGCAGATATACAAGGAATGATGAGTTTAGAAACAGTCATTCCTTTGCAAATCTAACATCAGCACCTTGGGTATGGAGCAACCGGCCGAAACTAACCGAGAATATTATGGAATGGATTGCATTTGCTACTACACATGAAGCAATGGTTTCGGCTCCGATATTTGTATATACGATACATACAAATTTGCAGCGTTTATTCCCGCTATTGATACATTCCCCTGTATTTGCCCTAATTATTACTACACGCATGTGATGGCCCAAGCGAATCTAATGTCTAGAAGTGTTCTCGTCTAAACTCGCGCAATTAGCCATCACGGTTGCTTTTCTTTTTCAATGCACGAACCTCGAATGTATCTTGGTCTAGCACTCGTGTCAATACTAATTCCCTCTCGCTGAAAACAGAGAATGATTTAAAGCTTTAATATTCAGCAGGATATCATGAAGCGAGTGGGTTAGTTCGCCCGAGGACGTGTGAAACCTTCCCCAGCCTTTCTGGAACCCATGGAACCGGAAAAATTGTTTTGCGTTACGGGAATCTCTAATTCTTCACATGACGAATTTTTGTGCGCTAAAGAACATACTGTGCGCGAAGAGGGAAAAGATACCGACCAAAATAATGTCCGAACGAATAAGAAAACGGATTCCCCATTGTAGAAGCAGGCCAGCCGGCAACGGGGAATTACCTCCAGCGACTGAAGGTGACAGCAACTGACGAGCAGACCCTCACTGCCAATATTAATTGGGAAATAAAGTAAATGTACAACGGCCAAAAAAAAGGACGGTCTCAACATGAGTTAGCAGAGAGACAGGTAAAGCTGGCTTTTAAACGGCATATCGAGCTATATGGCGGTAACTTCATCAGCCAGCTTCAAACATGACACTTGAGGAAAAGTAAATCCGATGCATATTAGTATACGTCCTGAGCGTTTGTGACAAAGGGTCCTGAACGTCCAGGTCTTTTAAACCCAACTGAATTGAAAAGTTACTACAACAATTACTTTTTTTTTAACCGTTGTAGTGTTATTCGGACCGCATACGTCCTCGTTAACCTTTGCGGTAGTCTTGCAAAAACCGTCGTTGACCACTATTAAGCACACGAGCATTAGTCCACTAAAATCGACAAGGATCAAAGGCGCTGTGAACGTTAAAAGGTTTTGCGGGCAGATGTTAGCCACAATAAAAACGGTAAGTCTGATATGTCGACTGAAGCCCGAGCGTTTATGGCTCGTTTCTGCTAAACCGGCATTCAGCGGAGATTTAAACACGGAAACAAGTAATACACAGACGCTTGAAGTCGCGGCGTTTAACTACCGATAATGCTCTCAAAATAGTTACTTAACCTATGGCATACTGAAAAGATGATTTTTTACTATATTACAGCAGTGTTATTATTAACCTATTTCGTAAAAATCTAATTAAACTATAAACTCAATAAGGTTAAAGTCAAATCTTCAACTAGTGTACTTTTGAAAACGAAATTGTTATCCTAACAGTTGTTGCTGTTGTTGTAACTTCAACAAAGTTTATTCAACCAGTATCTTGAGCAGTCGCGCCATTGTCGATGAAATAATAATTAAATAGCTCAAAAGGAGGATGGTAAAAACTTCAATTCTTGCAAACACAGTTTGCAACATGCAATAACATGAAAAAATCACATAGAGGTGTGAGGTCGATCACAGTATGATCGTTTATATGTAAATATATTGCATTGTGTTCAAATAGCGAACCTGAATTTACATGTAGGCTCATGTAGCTCTAGCTGAGATGGCCGTTTCAATTGCTTAGCAATGTCCGGCTACTGCTACCAATAACACTACGGGTAGTGCTCCCCAAATTTTCAGTCCATAAATTTCCGGGCTAAAACCGCGGGTTAGCGTTATAAAACTGCGCTTTCGAGGAGTTTATCATTCGCTAGGCATACTTATATCGGTGTATCCCGTTTAATTAACGCTAATTTTATGGCTTCTAGTTTTTAATCGGAACATATTTCTGATGGTTAAGTAAACTGAATTGCTATGTATTTTCTGTTCTGTAGGGGTACAAAATTCCGCGTCGTTGGACATCTTTGTTCAGGCTATATGCCGCCGCCGCATATGCATATGTCATATTATAAATCAAATGTGGACCTCTGTCAGAGCTTTGGCGTCGTCGTCTTCGTCGAGTTAAATTTCCTGGAAGACGAATCACACAAAAAGAGAAGAACAAAGTGTGTTCGTACGCGCACGTGACTGA